>NC_083800.1:15501038-15591674 GCF_015708825.2 Lethenteron reissneri
ATCCCACCCTTTCTCTCAGCCAGTGACGTAGTTACTATTATCCCACCCTTATATCAGCCAGTGACATAGTCACTATATTATCCCACCCTTTCTCTCAGCCAGTGACATAGTCACTATATTATCCCACCCTTTCTCTCAGCCAGTGACGTAGTTACTATATTATCCCACCCTTTATCTCAGCCAGTGACATAGTCACTATATTATCCCACCCTTTCTCTCAGCCAGTGACATAGTTACTATATTATCCCACCCTTTCTCTCAGCCAGTGACGTAGTTACTATATTATCCCACCCTTACTCTCAGCCAGTGACATAGTTACTATATTATCCCACCCTTTCTCTCAGCCAGTGACGTAGTTACTATATTATCCCACCTTTATCTCAGCCAGTGACATAGTCACTATATTATCCCACCCTTTCTCTCAGCCAGTGACATAGTCACTATATTATCCCACCCTTTCTCTCAGCCAGTGACATAGTTACTATATTATCCCACCCTTTCTCTCAGCCAGTGACGTAGTTACTATATTATCCCACCCTTTCTCTCAGCCAGTGATAGTTACTATATTATCCCACCCTTTCTCTCAGCCAGTGACATAGTTACTATATTATCCCACCCTTTCTCTCAGCTAGTGACATAGTTACTATATTATCCCACCCTTTCTCTCAGCCAGTGACATAGTTACTATATTATCCCACTCTTTCTCTCAGCCAGTGACATAGTTACTATATTATCCCACCCTTTCTCTCAGCCAGTGACATAGTTACTATATTATCCCATCTTTCTCTCAGTCAGTGACATAGTTACTATATTACCCGCTCTTTCTCTCAGCCAGTGACGTAGTTACTATATTATCCCACTCTTTCTCTCAACCAGTGACATAGTTACTATATTATCCCACTCTTTCTCTCAGTCAGTGACATAGTTACTATATTATCCCAATCTTTCTCTCAGCCAGTGACATAGTTACTATATTATCCCACCCTTTCTCTCAGCCAGTGGCATAGTTACTATATTATCCCAATCTTTCTCTCAGCCAGTGGCATAGTTACTATATTATCCCACTCTTTCTCTCAGCCAGTGACATAGTCACTATATTATCCCACTCTTTCTCTCAGCCAGTGGCGTAGTTACTATATTATCCCACTCTTTCTCTCAGCCAGTGACATAGTCACTATATTATCCCACCCTTTCTCTCAGCCAATGGCATAGTTACTATATTATCCCATTCTTTCTCTCAGCCAGTGACATAGTTACTATATTATCCCACTCTTTCTCTCAGCCAGTGCGTACTATATTATCCCACTCTTTCTCTCAGCCAGTGACATAGTACTATATTATCCCACCCTTTCTCTCAGCCAGTGCATAGTTACTATATTATCCCACTCTTTCTCTCAGCCAGGCATAGTTACTATATTATCCCACTCTTTCTCTCAGCCAGTGACATAGTATATATTATACCCTTTCTCTCAGCCAGTCATAGTTACTATATTATCCCACCTTTCTCTCAGCCAGTGACATAGTTACTATATTATCCCCCCCTTTCTCTCAGCTCAGCTGACATAGTACTATATTATCCCACTCTTTCTCTCAGCAGTGACGTAGTTACTATATTATCCCACCTTTATCTCAGCCAGTGACATAGTCACTATATTATCCCACCCTTTCTCTCAGCCAGTGACGTAGTTTACTATATATCCACTCTTTCTCTCAACCAGTGACATAGTTACTATATTATCCCACCTTTCTCTCAGCCAGTGACGTAGTACTATATTATCCCACCCTTTCTCTCAACCAGTGACATAGTTACTATATGATCCCACCCTTCTCTCAGCCAGTGACGTAGTTACTATAGTATCCCACCCTTTCTCTCAGCCAGTGACGTAGTTACTATATTATCCACCCTTACTCTCAGCCAGTGACATAGTTACTATATTATCCCACCCTTTCTCTCAGCCAGTGACGTAGTTACTATATTATCCCACCTTTATCTCAGCCAGTGACATAGTCACTTATTATCCCACCCTTTCTCTCAGCCAGTGACATAGTACTATATTATCCCACCCTTTCTCTCAGCCAGTGACGTAGTTACTATATTATCCCACCCTTTATCTCAGCCAGTGACATAGTACTATATTATCCCACCCTTTCTCTCAGCCAGTGACATAGTTACTATATTATCCCACCCTTTCTCTCAGCCAGTGACGTAGTTACTATATTATCCCACCCTTACTCTCAGCCAGTGACATAGTTACTATATTATCCCACCCTTTCTCTCAGCCAGTGACGTAGTTACTATATTATCCCACCCTTTATCTCAGCCAGTGACATAGTACTATATTATCCCACCCTTTCTCTCAGCCAGTGACATAGTACTATATTATCCCCCTTTCTCTCAGCCAGTGACATAGTTACTATATTATCCCACCCTTTCTCTCAGCCAGTGACGTAGTTACTATATTATCCCACCCTTTCTCTCAGCCAGTGACATAGTTACTATATTATCCCACCCTTTCTCTCAGCCAGTGACATAGTTACTATATTATCCCACCCTTTCTCTCAGTAGTGACATAGTTACTATATATCCCACCCTTTCTCTCAGCCAGTGACATAGTTACTATATTATCCCACTCTTTCTCTCAGCCAGTGACATAGTTACTATATTATCCCACCCTTTCTCTCAGCCAGTGACATAGTTACTATATTATCCCACTCTTCTCTCAGTCAGTGACATAGTTACTATATTATCCCCTCTCTCTCAGCCAGTGATAGTTACTATATTATCCCACCTTTCTCTCACCAGTGACATAGTTACTATATTATCCCACTCTTTCTCTCAGTCAGTGACATAGTTACTATATTATCCCATCTTTCTCTCAGCCAGTGACATAGTTACTATATTATCCCCCTTTCTCTCAGCCAGGCATAGTTACTATATTATCCCATCTTTCTCTCAGCCAGTGGCATAGTTACTATATTATCCCACTCTTTCTCTCAGCCAGTGACATAGTACTATATTATCCCACTCTTTCTCTCAGCCAGTGCGTAGTTACTATATTATCCCACTCTTTCTCTCAGCCAGTGACATAGTACTATATTATCCCACCCTTTCTCTCAGCCATGGCATAGTTACTATATTATCCCATCTTTCTCTCAGCCAGTGACATAGTACTATATTATCCCACTCTTTCTCTCAGCCAGTGGCGTAGTTACTATATTATCCCACTCTTTCTCTCAGCCAGTGACATAGTCACTATATATCCCACCCTTTCTCTCAGCCATGGCATAGTTACTATATTATCCCACTCTTTCTCTCAGCCAGTGGCATAGTTACTATATTATCCCACTCTTTCTCTCAGCCAGTGACATAGTACTATATTATCCCACCTTTCTCTCAGCCAGTGGCATAGTTACTATATTATCCCACTCTTTCTCTCAGCCAGTGACATAGTACTATATTATCCCACTCTTTCTCTCAGCCAGTGACATAGTTACTATATTATCCCACCCTTTCTCTCAGCCAGTGACATAGTCACTATATTATCCCACTCTTTCTCTCAGCCAGTGACATAGTTACTATATTATCCCACCCTTTCTCTCAACCAGTGACGTAGTTACTATATCATTCCCCTCTTTCTCTCAGCCGGTGACATAGTCACTATATTATCCCACTCTTTCTCTCAACCAGTGAAAGTAGTTTACATATATTCCCACCCTTTCTCTCAGCAGTGACATAGTCACTATATTATCCCACCCTTTCTCTCAGCCAGTGGCATAGTTACTATATTATCCCACTCTTTCTCTCAGCCAGTGACATAGTCACTATATTATCCCACTCTTTCTCTCAGTCAGTGACATAGTTACTATATTATCCCACCCTTTCTCTCAGCCAGTGACATAGTCACTATATTATCCCACTCTTTCTCTCAGCCAGTGACATAGTTACTATATTATCCCACCCTTTCTCTCAACCAGTGACGTAGGTTACTATATATCCCACTCTTTCTCTCAGCCAGTGACATAGTCACTATATTATCCCACTCTTCTCTCAACCAGTGACGTAGTTACTAATTATCCCACTTCTCTCAGCCAGTACATAGTTACTATATTATCCCACTCTTTATCTCAGCCAGTGACGTAGTTACTATATATCCCACTCTATCTCTCAGCCAGTGACGTAGTTACTATATTATCCCACCCTTTCTCTCAGCCATGGACATAGTTACTATTATCCCACTCTTTCTCCTCAGCCAGTGACGTAGTTACTATATTATCCCACTCTTTCTCTCAGCCAGTGACAGAGTTCTACTATATTATCCCACCAATTTCTCTCAGCCAGTGACATAGTCACTATATTATCCCACTCTTTCTCTCAGCCAGTGACATAGTCACTATATTATCCCCACCATTTCTCTCAGCCAGTGACATAGTCACTAGATTAATCCCACTCTTCTCTCAGACCAGTGACGTAGTTACTATATGATCCCACTCTTTCTCTCAGCCAGTGACGTAGTTACTATTATCCCACCTTCTTTCTCTCAGCCAGTGACGTAGTTACTATATTATCCCACCCTTTCTCTCAGCCCAGTGACATAGTATACTATTATCCCACCCTTTTCTCTCAGCCAGTGACATAGTCACTATATTATCCCACTCTTTCTCTCAGCCAGTGACATAGTCACTATATTATCCCACCATTATCTCAGCCAGTGACATAGTCACTATATTATCCCACTCTTTCTCTCAGCCAGTGACATAGTTACTATATTATCTCCACTCTTTCTCTCAGCCAGTGACATAGTTACTATATTACCCACATTTCTCTCAGCCAGTGACATAGTTACTATATTATCCCACCATTTCTCTCAGCCAGTGACATAGTCACTATATTACCCCACTCTTTCTCTCAGCCAGTGACATAGTTACTATATTACCCCACTCTTTCTCTCAGTCAGTGGCGTAGTTACTATATTATCCCACTCTTTCTCTCAGCCAGTGACATAGTTACTATATTACCCCACTCTTTCTCTCAGCCAGTGACATAGGTTACTATATTATCCCACTCTTTCTCTCAGCCAGTGACATAGTTACTATATTATCCCACCCTTTCTCTCAGCCAGTGACGTAGTTACTATATTATCCCACTCTTTCTCTCAGCCAGTGACGTAGTTACTATATTATCCCACTCTTTCTCTCAGCCAGTGACATAGTTACTATATTATCCCACTCTTTCTCTCAGCCAGTGACGTAGTTACTATATTATCCCACCCTTTCTCTCAGCCAGTGACATAGTCACTATATTATCCCACTCTTTATCTCAGCCAGTGACATAGTTACTATATTATCCCACTCTTTCTCTCAGCCAGTGACGTAGTTACTATATTATCCCACTCTTTCTCTCAGCCAGTGACATAGTTACTATATTATTCCACCCTTTCTCTCAGCCAGTGACGTAGTTACTATATTATCCCACCCTTTATCTCAGTCAGTGGCGTAGTAACTATATAATTTGCTCAGGGAGGGTGCAGCAATCGGTCACGTGAAGCCCCAATATTTGATTTTGGGCAATTTGCGGAAACCAAACGTTACTGCTGCTCTAATTAAATAATAATAACACGTGGAACGTAAATTAAAGCATTTTAAGGACAATTTTAATTTAATGTTTACACTGTTAGTGGTGGTCTCTGCGGGTCCAGAAATGATTGGGAACCCACTGTCCTTATGGACACTACGAGAGGATAGACAACGAATCGACAGAGGAGAAGTTGAGGACCAATCAGTTTCAGAGACAATGCAAATATTATCAGAGTATGTTTGTTTTTTCATTCTGACCACAAGCATTGTGGTAATGCAGACATGACACCTTGTAAAAGGTTTCAGTTTGGCGTTTTAAACATCTTAACACAGCTGTTTTGTTGCCAGAAAAAAGGGGAAAACCTATTCTCATATTTTGGTACTGGCAAAGGAGGTTCCAGAATGGAGAAGTTGACGACTTGCGGAGTTGGGATTGAACAGGAGGTCAGGGTGTCAACAGCATGGATGTCAGTGGTGGTTGGGGGGAGGAATTCCAGCCGGCAACGTGGCAAAGACGGGTCGTAGCGGAGAAGAAAGCACACACGCACACTAATACCAATGGCATGGATAGTCACGATATGCGGCCCTTATGCGTTACATTCTGCTGCATCGATGCTATGGTACACCGTGTCGCTACAGTATAATCAATTTAGTTTTAAATCTTGACTTAAGCTTTCGTGACTGCAGGAATTCATATCTATGGGTCTTTCGGTAAAGTCGCGTAGATAGGTTCAAAGAAAATAACACAACAAATAACAAAACTACGAGTTTTTTTGCTATTTCCTTTGAACCTATCTACGTGACTTTACCGAAAGACCCAAAGAATATTAATTCATCTCCTTGATTCTTTCGGTAAAGTCACGTAGAATGGAAATAATAAATAATAAAAAACAAAACATAACAATATTTATTAAATGTTTTATTTTTATATTTTATTATTTCCATTATTTATTATTTCCAAGATAATAAAAATAAAACATAATAAAATAAAATATTATTATGTTTTATTTTTATTAGAATGGAAATAATAAAAATAATAAAAATAAAGCATAATAAAGTAAAATATTATTGTTTTATTTTTATAATTTTATTATTTCCATTCTAAAACATAATACTATTTTATTATGTTTTATTTTTATTATTTTATTATTATCCATTCTACGTGACTTTACCGAAAGAACCAAGGAGATGAATCCCTGCAGTCACGAAAGCTTTAATCGAAATATGAATTCAGTTTTAAAGTCATAAGGCGAAAACCACCGCCTGTGTTGACATCGCCGTAGCTGACACAAGGGGGCACACGAGATCTTCCACATCAAAACCTCAACACGTGTGTCCACTGCCCCGAAATGATAAACGCGTACGCATGACAGACGACGTTTTAGGGGCAGTCCATAAATGACGTCACGCGATTTTTGACGATTTTTGTCCCCCCCCCCCCTCGTCACACGACGTCACAAAAAGTCAGACCCCCCCCCTCAAATATGACGTCACAAAGCACTACCCCCCCCCCCCCCAAATAAAACATGCTTCAAATCGCTTTAAACTATTGTCATTGTAGTGCGTATTTAATGTGGCGCTGCACTCTGATGCTGTAGGAGAAAACATTTATTGAAAAGTATATTTAATTAAGTAGAATGTGTTGTCTATATTGATTTAAAGTTGCGCATTTTGATGTGACGTCACATTTCTCACCCCCCCCCCTCCTCCTCGTCACACATCGTCACAAATATCTGACCCCCCCCCCCAAGTGCGTGACGTCATTTATGAACGGCCCCTTAGGACAATGTTGCTTCTTCACGCCACAGAGATTTGAATGGATTGAGCTTGTGCGTCGATGCACCACCACTGCCGACACAAAATCACGAAACAAGATTTTCTTCCAGACCAAATCGAACAGCATTTGTAGCTGGCACTGTTATCGTCTAACGAGTGCACTGGGGCACTAATACATCTCCGTGTGAAGACCAGGTCTTCATTGCTTCAAATCATCAAGATCTTCATTGATTCTTTGAGTTATGCATTACACATTATCTCACGCCGACAAACACACCCCGTAAAACACATGAAAGATGTCCACCCCTGTCAATCTAAATATTTACTGACAAAGGCTAGTAAACCAGCATTTATACATTTTCATCTACCCTGAAATTAGAGTGTTTTTTTGTATTTTAACCTCTTGTTTATTGTAAAGTTCGCTGAAGTAGCAACTTTATACCTTCCATTAAAATACTCTACACTTTGTGAAGATTAAAGTGCAATCCTTGGTTATGAATGTATGTATGTTGAACTTTTGTGGCATCGTACTCAGCCAACTGTGCTTATAGGTGCATGCAGATCATGCTAGGATAGGCTAAGCTGCTTGTAGGTTTGTCATAGAATGTGGCAAAAAATGATTGTTTACACGATCAGGAAGGAGAGCTGCTAAACTAACCTTTTTATTTTTACCAGGTAAGGCCCACTGAGCTTCCAGCTCCTTGTCAGAAGGCAACCTGGCCACAAATGACAGCTCAACGAAGTGGCTTATCACGTGGAAATTCATAGCAGCCAAATACTCGAAACGCATGTTGGTTCTTAATGTGGAGGGAAGAAATCAGAGGGACCCGGAGAAAAACTCCAAATATACAGCAGGCGGTCGGGGGTCGTGGATCGAACCCACGACCTTCCTTATACCAGGCGAGGTAGTTCGCATCTCGCCACCGTAGCAAATGTATCAGGTAAAGCGGGCCAGGTTACATAGACAGGCATGGGAGTGATGCCAGGAGTTTGGCATCCATGTGGAAGACCCTAAAACCAAGTAGTGGCGTACAGACATAGCAAATCTTAATGGAGTGTGTGTCGTAAGACAAAGATGGGATCTAGCAGATGGAAGCAACGGTGAGGTGTGGTGGCATCGGTTGGCTACGTACGGTGCGAAAGAGGTTCAACATATAATAGTATTGACCTCGTGAACTTTAAATAAAGCAATAGAGGCACACATTTTCTATCATTCATCCATTCATTCACATACAACACACACATAACAGTAACCGCGAAGGCCTTCTTCAACTATCAAACTCCCGTGTTATTCACTCCGAACTCATTTTGATACAATACAAACCACAGGCCCGCAGTGTAAATGTACACGATGGTAATCAGAACGTGTACACAGTCATTGATCTACCAGGAATGCACGCTTTTCCGGTGGTCTCATAAAGCAACGCAATGACTCATAAAGAGCAATGGAGAAAAAGAAGAAGAATAAAAAAAAACGGTGTTCGTTTTTTCTGGTATGGAAATTCTTAGAGCCTGTTTGGTGGGGTGTTTCACGTGCACCGTGCGTTTGATTTCACGAAGAGATTTTTTTTTCTTGGTTCTTTCGGTAAAGTCACGTAGAAGGGAAATAATAAAATAATAAAAAATAAAACAATAAATAATTGTCACGACGTTTCGGCCACAACGCAAGCAGCCGCAAGCAGCCGTCCTCAGGTGAGGACGGCTGCTTGCGTTGTGGCCGAAACGTCGTGACAATTATTTTATTGTTTTATTTTTATTATTGTATTATTTCCCTTCTACGTGACTTTACCGAAAGAACCAAGAAAATGAATCCCTGCAGTCACGAAAGCTTTAAATCGAGATTTTTTGTTAGTTTTTATGACCGGTGCCGCTCTTGGGCTTTGTCGGGCAGACTGTGGAAGTCGCCACATGTCTGCACAGCCCTCGAGGGTTTCGTAGAATGAGCAGCGGGGTAACGACAGCGGGGTAACGACAACGGGGTAACGACAGCGGGGTAACGACAGCGGGGTAATGCTAAATGAGATCGGTGTCCACTGTCCAGGTGCCAGGTGATGATAGGAAGGGACAATGGCGCTCCCAGCTAGAAACCTGAGACAGGGAAGATGGTGTTCTTACCAATAGGACTCGGTTACTGTTGTTGTTGTTGTTACTCTTAGGTTTTTTTCGGTAAAGTCACGTATAGGTAAAAAATAAAATTAAAATTAATGAAAGTAATAATAGAAATAAAATTAATGAAAGTAATAATAAAAATAAATTAATTAATATTTTCTTATTTTGCTTTTATTAATTTTAATTTTATTTTTTACCTACGTGACTTTACCGAAAAAACCTAAGAGTATGAATCCTTGCAGTCACGAAAGCTTCAAATCTAGAATGTTGTTGTTGTGGTGTATCTGTGCCTGTAACGCATGTTCATATATGGGGAGCGGTTGTGCAGTGGTTAGCGCGCTGTGCTACGAACCAGGTGACCCGAGTTCATATTCCGAATATCAGAATCAGAGTATTTATTTGCGCTGGAGGAATCCGATGAGTAATAAAGCTCTTCTTCACAGAAGCCCAGTAGGATTCGCGCTCACGGCCAACACCAGTGACGATTATCTGAACCGGTTCTGGGCCTCCACTATGTCGACTCAGCCTGAAATGAGTACTTTGTGTAGTATGTAAACATCGTCACGCAGGAGACAAAGGCGGCCGGGCGTGGTGCTGGCCACCCACCCCCTCGTGTGCCGTTCCGTCCTTCATAGGTGCTCGCTTACAGCACCTGCCCCAAGATTGTGTTAAGGCTATACGGGGATGTTTATCTTTGGAAGTGTATTGTCATATGGTAATGCAGTATTGCTCATATAAATGCTGTACGTATACATTGAGGTTATAATGAAAATTGTAAATGTGCTTGTTATCCAATCCACACAAATGTGTGTTCAGTAGTTTCCTTTCGAATTCAAAGACAACACGTTCTACTTAATTAAATAGACTTTTAATAAATGTTTTCTCCTACAACATCAGAGTGCAGCGCCACATTAAATACACACTACAATGACAATAGTTTAAAGCGATTGGAAGCATGTTTTATTTGTGGGGGGGGGGGGGGGGGCAGAGCTTTGTGACGTCATATTTGAGGGGGGGGTCGGACTTTTTGTGACGCCGTGTGACGGGGGGGGGGGGGGGGTCAAGAATCGTCCAAAATCGCGTGACGTCATTTATGGACGGCCCTTTTTGGGAGCGCGGCATGTCGTCCATAACGCGCTTTGTCAGCGTCTCTCGCGATTTAGGGAGACGAGAAAAAAAACCCAAATTCTTGTTTTCCCAAGAATTCAGGCTCCTGCCCAAATTCCCTGAAATTGTCAATTGCTTGCCACCACGCTCAGTGCCATTGACTCGTTCATTTGTCGCAGCCTCTGCCGTCAACCCAAACTCATTCAATCTTGAAACAATCCGTGTCGCTGCTCACAAAAAAGAGACATCTATCCCATGGGCGGAGTTTACAAAGGGGGGAAGGTGGCACGGGCTTTCGAGACCAATATGTGTGCTGTACTAGTATACTCACTATACACTACACTATACACTACTATACACTACTACACTACTATACACTACACTATACACTACACTATACACTACACTATACACTACACAATACACTACTATACACTACTACACTACTATACACTAAACTATACACTACTATACACTACTACACTACTATACACTACACTATACACTACTATACACTACACTATACACTACTATACACTACACTATACACTACACACTACACTATACACTACACTATACACTACACTATACACTACTATACACTACACTATACATTACACTATACACTACACACTAGTGCTGTACTTCTGACGAATTGGCCACGTTCTGTTTACGTGACAACCCTTACTAGTTGGCTGTGTCGGGTGGTGGTGGGTTTTAACGACACATTGATATATTTACGCGATCTAACCCAAAAAAAACCTCTATTATGGACACCTTTATTTGTTTATTTTCAGTCGTTTACAATTAAGATTAAAACATTAATTAATTGTATGCACCCGCGATTCCAAATACGAGGGACAAGGCGAACCTCTCCCCCCCCCCCCCAAATGTAAAAGTCGAACTCCTGCCGATGATTTCTCCCTCTCCCCTCTCAGACTGCATCGGGTGAACGCAGCCAGTTGTAAAACATCCTGGCTGTGAACCACGCCCCGACTGGGCACTGCAGACAAAAACAACATCAAAAACGGAACACAAATCGTCTACATTACAACACACCTAAGTGTTATACAATTACTTCACGTACTCATAATGCGCTATTATTCCACTTGGCCAAATTCGTTGCCAGGATTATTTTGATGAAATCTGATGTAATAATGCTCCCCCCCCCCCCCATAGCCCAATAGGGAGGCCCTATTTAAAGGCACCACATTTTGCCAGCATCTGGGTTTCGAGGGCCATCGAAGCGGTATGACTCACGGTGTGCGTTTTGCCTTTATTACTTCGTGGATATTCATCTCAAATTAGCACGGGCAACCACCACCACCATCTGCTTATAATTATGCAAGCCCCAAGACCAGTCAGAGACTTGCAGCGTGTTCCCACATGCGTCTCACAGAAACAGCACTTGCCTGCAGTCGACAGCTCTCTCGGCCTGATAAAAAAATTAACCCGTAAAAACAAAATTTTTCACTATAAATCCTTTATATGCGTGGCGGCTAGAGTCCTCTCGTCCTCTGGCTTGAGATGGCTGCCACCTATGGGTCAGATGATTGCCTGGCACCATTAAGCAATTGGTAATTAAATATTTTAAAAAAATTCCCTAAAAAGTGTAAAATTCGGGGGAAAAAAATTCACGCAAATTAATTGTCACGCACAACGAGTCTGTGTGCAAAATGTCAGCTCGATTGGATCCCGGGAAGTGGGTTAAAAAACGACTGAAAGATTTGCACGGTCATAAGCGCGCAAGCAAGCACGCAAGTGAACTTAATATAAAGGATTTAAAAAAACAAAAGGTCGACTGAACACTGAATAGCAATCGACAGAGGCAATCTCGCAAAAATATATTTCTCTGACAAGCGTTTCTGTAGTAACAGTTCAGCACCTTCTTCTTGGTTGAATGCATATCTGCATTTCCCATAAATATGCTAAAATTCCTCTTCATATGCAAATTATTTTGTCAAGGCGCTCTTCCTCCTCCCTCCCAGCTTAAATAGACGCTCCAAGCCTGGGGTGTGTCATTCAGACTCTGTCTTATCGACAGACCTGTTCTTCACCTGAGGACGGCTGCTTGCGTTGTGGCCGAAACGTCGTGAGAATTATTTTATTATGTTTTATTTGTATATTTATTATTTCCATTCTACGTGACTTTACCGAAAGAACCAAGAAGATGAATCCCTGCAGTCACGAAAGGTTTAAATCGAAAGTTTAGCACCTTGTTGATGAGTCTCATTTCCTCTTTCCTCGCAAGAGCTTTGCAAGTGTCGTGAGCAGCCTGTAAGTTTTTCCCGCAGGCGTCTTTCTGTGTGTGCCTCTGCGTGTGTGTATGTCTCTTGGCGTGGAGTTGCTCTGCTTGTCCCTCTGGGCTGCCCAAAACACATTTCCGCGTGTCTTCTCTGTGTATGTTACCTCTGTTTTACGTTGGTATGTTCAGCCCAGAAGATTAACACAAAAGATTTAGCAGTCTTTTGAAATACGTGGTCAACCAGGTTAGTGTCTGACTGTGTTGTTGGCCGACTGGTTTGCATCGCGTTGTGTTTCTAAGGTTTGTTCAGTTCCCGTCTCCCATCTTCTTGTTGTATTTGCCTCCATGCAGTTTGCCGTTCTCTCTGTGTGCTGTGTAGTGGTGTCCCTCTGTGTGTTCCCTCGCTGTGTGTTTCACTCCATGTCCACCTGATGATGAGCGCTTGTGTTGCGTTCCAAACGTCGTGATTTATTTTAATTTAATTAAATTGTATTTATTTTAATTTTATTTTATTTCTACATACGTGACTTTACCAACGAGTATAACCACGATACAATTGGGGATCGTTTCTGGAGTACCCTTGGGGTGGGTGGTGGGTATGGGGTCTCGTTCCCTAGCTTCGCTGAGTCGCGCGTGGACAAGAAGCGCACGCGTGTCACGCTCACTAGGAGAGTCAAAGAATTCAGTGGTAAATTAGTCCTTCACAGTGTTTGTATTTGATACTATGTTGGACTTTTCGATTTGAAGCTTTCGTGAATGCAGGGATTCATCTTCTTGGTTCATTCGGTAAAGTCACGTAGAATGGAAATAATAAAATAATAAAAATAAAACATAATAAAATAATTCTCACGACGTTTCGGCCACAACACAAGCAGCCGTCTTCAGGTGAAGAACAAGTCTGTCGATAAGACAGACCTGTCGATAAGACAGACTTGTTCTTCACCTGAGGACGGCTGCTTGTGTTGTGGCCGAAACGTCGTGAGAATTATTTTATTATGTTTTATTTTTATTATTTTATTATGTTTTATTTTTATTATTTCCATTCTACGTGACTTTACCGAAAGAATCAAGAAGATATGTTGGACTTCTTTGCCACCGTACGTAGCCCACCACGCTAATCGGAGGTGTGGGGGAAAGCCAACAAACTAAACACAAAAAGCAGTTCTGAAGAAATTAGTTTTCAATTTAGATTTAAAAGTGCATCGCTCCAGTGGCTTCCTAATATCGGCAGGAAGAGCGTTCCAGACGGCCGCAGAAGCGCATCTGAAAGCGCGCATTGCATTGGCCGTCTTTGTTTCCGTGATTTATAGAACACATGACGTTTCAACAAACACAATGGCACTTCATCTGCAGCAGGGCACCTGTAAAATGTTTGCCGCGCGTCTGCACGAAACACAAACAAATACAACACACGCTCAACGCATCGACGACATAGAAACGCAATAAGCAATCGCAAGGAGTGTGATGATGTTTGATCAAATCTCACCTCATTGATAAATACCGTGTGCATGGAACAGGATCAGTAGATATGTAGCTGGCAAACAAAAGGTGACTGGAGCAAAGAGCGAAAATGGAGCGACCTAATGGTTTCCTCCTGGACGACGATTGGAAGCAAAGCCGTCGTAAAGCGAACCCTTATTCTCCCATAGGTGCAATGTTATACATTGGTGTTCCGTTCCTGGAAACACATTTACTTACCATAAAAATAGCGCAACTGACCACGAAAATAAATGTAAATAACCCCAACAAACATTTATTGTAATTCAACATGATTTTTTTTACAAACATTAATCAAATAAAAACAGTTACATTTGAAAATTCTCAAGTACTTTTCTGCATGCGCATCACATTTCCTCTTCCGAAACATAGCGAAAGGCGAAATATTTTCTGCAATTGAAGAAAATTGGCAAAAAAAGCGACGAGCGTTGCGTAAGGGATGCGTTCTCTCGGCACAGCTGCAGGCTGACGGACGACACCGTACTTACGATGGAAGCGCAAAGCAGCGCCATGTCATGCGCAATCGACTCTGCGTCGCTAGCAGTCGTTAGGCGGTCGAAGATACGCGTTATGGTCGTTACTGTGGATGTCTAATTTACTACGAGAAAGGTCGTAAAAGCGGGGGGTCGCAAGTCGAGTCGTCGTTAGTCGGTTTCACCTGTACGCAGAAAGTCACGTGGCCCAGTCATATGAATCGAGTACAGGGACTTCTCCACTTACAAACATTCAACTCACGAACTTTCAGAGATACGAAACAAACCTGTCCCGATGTCCAAGTTGCCTGTTCGGACCGAGAGTCGTAAGTTCACTCAATAAATGGCGGGTGGTGGCATCTATATCTGCGGAACGTGCAGAACCAGTGGCATCTACATCTACAGAACATGAAGAACCAGTGACATCTACATCTGCGGAACGTGCAGAACCAGTGGCATCTACATCTACAGAACATGAAGAACCAGTGGCATCTACATCTACAGAACATGAAGAACCAGTGGCATCTACTTCTACAGAACATGAAGAACCAGTGACATCTACATCTGTGGAACGTGCAGAACCAGTGGCATCTACATCTACAGAACATGAAGAACCAGTGGCATCTACATCTACAGAACGTGAAGAACCAGTGGCATCTACATCTACAGAACATGAAGAACCAGTGGCATCTACATCTGCAGAACGTGCAGAACCAGTGGCATCTACATCTGCCGAACGTGCAGAACCAGTGGCATCTACAAAACGTGAAGAACCAGTGGCATCTACATCTACAGAACATGAAGAACCAGTGGCATCTACATCTACAGGAAATTATACAACTTTTAGGGCCATTCCCCCATGTTTAGTGTACGCGCCGTACAACATGTTTGGCATTTAGAGGAGTAAAGTTGGACTTACGAGCAAATCGACTTACGAACAGTACCTCTGGAACCTAACTCGTTCGTAAGTAGAGGAGTCCCTGTACTGATTGGCCAATCTGGTCGCTAAGAGAGAGTACTTACACCATGGACTTGCTTCCACATACATCCAAACACACATACTTGCTTGAAGATAAATCATTTATCGGGAGCACCACAACGAGGGGCTCACTCGCATTGAGTCATTATGCAAATACTTGTGCGTGATCGAACTCACTCAAAGTTTAAGAATAACAAATAATCTCCACGTGGCACTCATTGGAGGTGGCGACACCTTGGTGCGCGTGTGTCAGACGAGGAATGTGGAGTTGTGAAGAAGTTGCGAAGCCACATGAGCAGGTCATGGGACAGATAGAGCTCAAAGAAAAAGCTGTCTTGGGTGTGGACCAATCAATTTCAAGGACAGTGCATACATTATCAGAGTTGTGTTTTTTTTGCATTCCGACCGCAGGTATTGTGGTCAATGCAAACATGACTCCTTGTAAAAAAAAGGTGTCAGTTTTGTTGCCAGATAAAAGGGTAAAAACACTATTATCACAGATAGAGCTGTTCTGGATAAATAAACTAGGCCAGCTGGCAGATGTACCATCCATGTTTTCCTCTGTACCATTCCATTGCGACGCTCTGCTCGTTGTGAGCACCGCTCATCAGCCTTCATTTGTTGCTGGAGGGCAGTTACCTCCAACTACCCAGAATCTCCTCCACAGAGGCCGATCTTGAAGCCCCTGGTATCAGTCATCGGTAAGTCCACTCAGCTCAAGATCTGCTGAAGCACATAAGCCCATCTCTTTTCTAGCCCACCTCTCACCCATTTAACCCCCTCTATCCAGCCAAACATAATCTGTTTGGGTATGTGGCGGCTGGGCCTGTGGACAACTTGATGCAACTAACATAGCCTCACCTGCTGGAGGAGTTCTACGATGGGATATGCCCAGCCTCATTGAAGCGTTTGTGATATCCTCACAAAATCAAGAGTGGATAAACCCAGGCTGAGTTATAGGTAGGCCACCCTGAATGTTTCAAGCTGGCAACAGGTGTTCCTGTAAAAAGTTTCATGTTTCACAAGCAGAGTGGGCATGATTGTGGCTGAAAACACGCAAACCTCCATCTAAGGTGACAGGCCAGGAAGCTTTAACACACACTATGCAGCTGATTAAAAGGGAACGCCGCTCCGCTGATTTCGAGTGAAAGACCGGAGTTACCCATAAGCATGCGACCCAGATATAGGAATCCCTCCACCCTCTTCACAAACCACCCAATTACTCACACACGAATAATCAAAACAAAACAACAACTCTGCGTGATCCTCAATGACACTGGCTTCAAAGGTAAAATGTATAATAGGCGACGCTTTAGACAGCGGTCCTCCTTCATTGGATATAGAGAAGCCAGAGTTATAGAGGATAAGAGTTGGAGACTGCACGAAACGCCATTACGTACTCATGCAGAGTTTGGGAGTGGGGGGTTTGGTTGGAGTATGGAGTGTTGAGTGACACTGGACATCTGGAGCGTTATAGCTCATCAGATTCCTCCAGGAAAAAAAACACAGATTCAGATGCTGACACGAAGCACCCAAACATGTGTTTTCATGGGGCTGTTGGCAAGGCCACACTTGTTCATGGTAAGCTCCATGTTCAGGAGCAGAGTCTCCAGGACCTTTTCAGAATGACCAGCAACTACTAAGTCATTAGAATAATTCTAGATTTGAAGCTTTTGTGACTGCAAGGATTCATATTCTTAGGTGTTTTAGGTAAAGTCACGTAGAATAAATACAATGGTTAGCCAGTAGGAAGCCATGCATCGACCATGCCTGACCATTGATCAGCCTCCCATTCTATTTGTCCCACGTGGAATTGCCGTTGGTAGAGTGTGGAATGGTTCGTGAACTTTTGTGGCGAAAATATATGTTAAATAGTGTGGTCAGACTCAGTTTTGTCTGGGTCTGACTACACCCATGAAGACCCTTAATAATTGTGAGCAGTGGATCAGGGATGTTAAAAGCACAAAGGACAACCCAATATCCTCGCCTCTTGATGGTATTGCAGACTTTGGCTACCTCACAGCAGAGATACACTTTCCTATATCTCTGCTGTAGCAGACGGACAGAGAATATGGAAATTGTGCTGGACTATCCCTGCTTGAACCCACACATTAGATATGCAAGCTAATCCACCTTGGTGGCAGGACAATGCTGAATTATCCTTGCCAGGACCTTTCCTCGGCACACTGAGTTACAATCAGTGCATCCCCCCCCCCTTCTAAATAACCAGGGCATCCTTTTAATGCCATAGAAGCCATCCTCTAGTCAAAGTATTTGCATTGAATGCAAGTGTCACCCTGCAGTTTATTCCTGCCCGATGTTCTTACTGGTCTCAGGGTGTGAACCACAGCAGTGCCGTATTATCCACAAGGCACATTAGGCAATGCGCCTAGGGCCTACGAAAACTAAAAGGCCGACTAAAATAAATGTTGATCATGTTTTTTTCTTTGTATGATAAGACGTTTTTAACCAAGATATCTTCTTGAATACATATATTTATATAGCAAGGATAGGCACAGTGTATATACAACGAAGCAGAGTCATGACAATCGGGTTTTTTTAACACAAGGCGAGAGAGAAATTAACACCGGAGATGAACTTTTGGAGATTTCTTTAATTGCAAAATTAGCAACAGCATCATCAAATTGTGTTTGTCGCACAAACTCATTGTCAATGGAGAGGTACTGCAAGGGAAGACACGCTTTGTTGTCCTATGGTTGATCGGAGACAGCTTTAAAACAAAAAGAATCAGCTTTAGTTTCGACAAAAACGCTTCCCTTCACAATTCACAGGAGGCATGAAACAAGCGGAGTGACTACGGCGGAGTAACATGGGGCAGCAGCAGCAGCAGCATCAACTGTAGAAAAGTTGTCACTGAAGGCCTACGAAACAGAAGTGCCTGGGGCCTACAAGAACCTTCATCCGCCCCTGAATCACAGCGGTTGGCGGCTTCCTCCAACCTCCTGAAGGGCAGTCCCCTCCCTGTCCCATGATGTTATTTGGGAGACGGATTCCTCCTCCCCTCCCGACACATCACAAACACGCTCAGAAAATATGCAGACCTCATCCTGGGGTCAGAGATCGGATCTCCATTCTTCCGTTTAAGGGATGGCAATCCGATGGTACTGCATGTTCTAGATTTGAAGCTTTCGTGACTGCAAGAATTCATACTCTTTGGTTCTTTCGGTAAAGTCACGTAAGTGACTCAAAATACACAGTCATTACTCTCTCACTGACAACTAACTACTCCCCACACTCTACTCTCACACCGCTTTCTCTCCTCTTATTTTCCACAACTTTATTTTGCGAACAATACAAACGTGTCATTGCTTGTACACGTTCTATTGTATGTGGGCAAAAACAGCAAGTACAAGAATAAGGTCCAAAGTACGATGGCAAAACTTGTTGTGAGGTCTCCTTCATTGTGTCGTGTGTTTGGGGGAGAAGGAGGGGAAAAGAGAGAGAAGGGGGTGGGGGGATCTGGTTTGCAGGGTACAAAATGGGGGCGAGATGCTCACTACCTCGCCTGATATGCCGGAGGCCGTGGGTTCAATCCCTAACCCCGACGCCTGCTGCTGTATATTTGGAGTTAGCGTGTGTCTCTCTCTCTCCCCGCGGTCGCGTGGATTTTTCTCCGGGTCATCCGGATTTATCCCGCCACATTTAGAAAGAAAACGCGTTTAGAGAATATTGCTGCTATACATTTGCACGTGATTAGCCACTTCGTTGAGCTGTCATTTGTGGCCAGGTCGCTTCTGAAGAAGAGCTTACATAGCTTAATGGGCCTTACCTGGTAAAACCAACAAAAGTTAAATCAAGATTTGAAGTTTTCGTGACTGTTGGGATCCATACTCTTTGGTTCTTTCGGTAAAGTCACGTAGGTATAAAATAAAATAATCAAATCACGACGTTTCGGGCGCAACACAAGCATCCGTCGTCAGGTGGGACAACCACAGCAAAAAACAATTGCAACAAAAGTTAGTTAAGTTAATTACCATAATACAACCTCACCATGTGAAGTGTGTTAACTGACACACGGCGAGAGAGTACAACTGGGGGCTTAGAGCTTCAGTGCTTCTCAATTTGGTTGAGCATGATATGTTCTCGCGCTGGACGTTGTACAACTTTATAGACAAATCGAGCAATTGATGGGTTTCTTGTTTTTTTCAGTTTTGTGCTAATAACCCCCCCCCCCCCCCCCCCGAGTGCTTTCATATTCGTTTCCTTGTTGAAATTCACAGAGCCTAGTATATTTATTGTTGATCTTAACAGCGACCCGGGTGCGATTGAGCTTCGATCCAGGTTCTGCCATGTTACATCTCTCACCGAGACTTCACTTTAACCGTAGACGTGTTGAACAAGTGCAATGTTCTTGTAGGGAGACGGAGTCTTCGTAGAGGCAACACGGTTTATTATACCAAACAGTTTACACTTACACCCTAACACAAAGGGGTAATGGCCTCTTTCACCCACAACCTGGGGAGGTACAGCCTCCGGGCTATCGTACCTACAACTCTGTCTACTCTAGCCCTCCGGCTGGCTAGACCTAGGGGAGGCTGACCCACCACTGGCCCGGTGGGGTCCCTGACCACTGGCCCATCCGGTCCTGGCCCTCACAAGGGCATCAGGCCGAGGGAACCTCAGGGTCCTAACCTCTCGACCACTGGCACCGCACTGAGCCCCGGCCCTTATAAGGACGTCGGCAGCTTGGGGTCCAGGGTCTTCTTCTTCTTCTTCAGGCGGCTTCTGGCTTCGGCTTGAGACGGACTGACTCGCGCTCTCAGGGACCCGCCTTATATACTCTTCCTCCTGAGGGGCGGGGCTCTGGGGGATCGTAGCTCCCGCCAGCCCCCTCCCCTCAGAGGGGTTCCAACCGCCGTTGGCCCGACCGGTCCGGACCGGTTTCTACCCCTCCCCCTGGTTGTGGCGCGTGTGCGTCAATCATGACCACCACACGAGCACCTTGTGTCAAGCTCTTCCAACCCTCGGGCGGGTCTTGCGCTTCGTCTTCAGTACAACGAGTCACACATCAGTGGGTTTCTCTCTGTAGGCGTCTCAAACCCCCTTCTACACCCCTTCCCCTTATTATATTCACCACCCTTTCTCGAACTTTCCAAGACTTTCCACCAATCCCATTCGTTTATCCCAACCGACCACTCATTTAAGTCAGTTTTGCCGTGACGACCAATTAAATTTGAATGTTCCCCACCTTCAAATCGGATCGTTGTGCACACCGATGTCGGCTTCTCCTGTGATAGTTCCTCGCCAATGAGAATCCAGCACGCTCTTACAACTTAGGGGCCGTCCATAAATGACGTCACGCGATTTTGAACGATTTTTGACCCCCCCCCCCTTCATCACACGGCGTCAGAAAAAGTCAGACCCCCCCCTCAAATATGACGTCACAAAGATCTGCCCCCCCCCCCCATAAATAAAACATGCTTCAAATCGCTTTAAACTATTGTCATTGTAGTGCGTATTTAAAATGGCGCTGCACTCTGATGTTGTAGGAGAAAACATTTATTAAAAAGTCTATTTAATTAAGTAGAACGTGTTGTCTATATTTATTTAAAGTTGCGCATTTTGATGTGACGTCACATTTCTAACCCCCCCCCCCTCGTCACACATCGTCACAAACGTCTGACCCCCCCCCCCCCCCCCAGGTGAGTGACGTCATTCATGGACGGCCCCTTATTTCCTCACAGGAGTTTGGCTCTCGGCATCCCTTACACTTGCAAAAGTCAGGGGGAGAAAAGCCACCTTCATGCGTGGGTGAAGTGAAAGAGTGAAAGCTAATACGACGTTTTTTTTCGTTGCCAAATGTAAATGAGATCTGGTGGTGGAGTTATTTAAAGAGGATGGGTTAAGGGTTGAAAACAAACGAAATAAGTGTAGGAATTTTGGGTATATCGTCATCTTAGTCAAGTTTATCGTCCCGGATGATGTCTAAGGAAGGCAATCCCAGAATAAGGATCTTCTTATAACGATGATTTGCAAAGAGTTTGGAATGGTTACTGGGGATATGGACGCTTGAGTATTGCAGTTGAAAGGGACCCCACATAATGTGGCAAATACAGGGCCTAGCTGTGGGTAGTTTGGCTCGAGTGGCGTTATCATCGCTTCGCGTGGGTTGAGTTTATATCCAGTGGCTTGACCGCATTCTTCAATGAGGTTTAGAAGGGCTGGGATAGATTGGCCCGCGTTAGTGAGAACCAGCAGCATTCTATATGCACGCAGGTTAATCTTCTGGGTTTCGTCTAAAAAAAAAAAGTTCCCCAATTGTTGTTATGTTTTATTTCCCTTCCCTAATGTCTCCTGCCAGATGATCGCTTAATGGCAATCGTGAAAAGTAGGGGAGAGCAAGGGCATCCCTGGTGCGTCGCGCGTTTGAGAGGGGATCTGGTGGAATTGTAGCTATTGGTTGAAAGTTTCCTCGTGCGTTTTAGTCATTGAGTGTATAAGGGAGCGAATGCATTGAATGAGGAGATCAACAGCTTTCTAGGGTTGTTGATATGGAAGATAAATCGACCCCGATCTAAGGATATATAGCATCTTCTTGGTTCTTTCGGTAAAATCACGTAGAAGGGAAATAATAAAATAATAAAAATAAAACAATAAAATACAATTCTCACGACGTTTCGGCCGAACAGGTCTGTCGGAAAGACAGCGTCTGAATGAACACCACCAAGCTTGGCAGCGTATATTTAAGCTGGGTTAGGGGAGGAAGAGCGCCTTGACAAAGGAATTTGCATATCAACAGAGGAATTTAGCATATTTATGGGAAATGCAGATATGGGATTAGTCACTACTTGTGGAATGCGTAGGAGGTGGGGGGGGTTTCAAAGTCATATTATGCCCGTGCATTATGTAGGATTAGCAGCAACAAAGGGAGGAGGTAGAGTTAGCAGTAATAAAGGGAAGGAATATTAATAGTAAGGGGCTGCAGCAGCCAAACCACCACGTAAATAAACTAAAAAATAGACGACATCAGTGTCACCCTTTCACACAATATTCTCCACCCTATTCTCATTCCCTCTCTCGACTCAACTGAAAACTCTCGCCCCTATCTCTACTCTCCCCACTCACTCACTCCACCCTGAGCCACGCTACTCTCTGTCACCACTCAAGACACTGCACCCTCTCACTACGATGTCGACTCAACACTCTACGCTCAACACAGTACAACACTCTCTCACCACACTCTCTACTCTCCCCCCACTCTCTCTACTCTCCCCCACTCTCTCTACTCTCTCCCCACACTCTCTCTACTCTCCCCCCACACTCTCTCTACTCTCCCCCACTCTCTCTACTCTCTCCCCACACTCTCTCTTACTCTCCCCCCACACTCTCTCTTACTCTCTCCCCACACTCTCTCTACTCTCTCCCCACACACTCTCTACTCTCCCCCACTCTCTCTTACTCTCTCCCCACACTCTCTCTACTCTCCCCCCACACTCTCTCTACTCTCCCTACACTCTCTCTACTCTCCCCCCCCCACTCTCTCTACTCTCCCCCACTCTTTCTACTCTCCCCCCCCACTCTCTCTACTCTCCCCCCACTCTCTCTACTCTCCCCCCACTCTCTCTACTCTCCCCCCACTCTCACTACTCTCTCCCCACTCTCTCTACTCTCCCCACACTCTCTACTTCCCCCACACTCTCTCTACTCTCCCCCCACTCTCTCTACTCTCTCCCCCCACTCTCTCTTACTCTCTCCCCACACTCTCTCTACTCTCCCCACACACTCTCTATTCTCCACCCCACTCTCTACTCTCCCCACACTCTCTCTCTACTCTCCCCCCACTCTCTCTCTACTCCCCCACTCTCTCTACTCTCCCCACTCTCTCTAACTCTCCCCCCACGCTCTCTACTCCCCCCACGCTCTCTACTACTCCCCCACTCTCTCTACTCTCCCCCCACACTCTCTCTACTCTCCCCCCACTCTCTCTACTCTCCCCCACTCTCTCTACTCTCTCCCCACACTCTCTCTACTCTCCCCCCACACTCTCTCTACTCTCCCCACACTCTCTACTCTCCCCCCACTCTCTCTACTCTCCCCCACTCTCTCTACTCTCTCCCCACACTCTCTCTACTCTCCCCCCACACTCTCTCTACTCTCCCTACACTCTCTCTACTCTCCCCCCCCACTCTCTCTACTCTCCCCCCACTCTTTCTACTCTCCCCCCCACTCTCTCTACTCTCCCCCCACTCTCTCTACTCTCCCCCCCACTCTCTCTACTCTCCCCCCACTCTCACTACTCTCTCCCCACTCTCTCTACTCTCCCCACACTCTCTACTTCCCCCACACTCTCTCTACTCTCCCCCCACTCTCTCTACTCTCTCCCCACTCTCTCTACTCTCTCCCCACACTCTCTCTACTCTCCCCACACACTCTCTATTCTCCACCCCACTCTCTACTCTCCCCACACTCTCTACTCTCCCCCCCACTCTCTCTACTCTCTCTACTCTTTCCCCACTCTCTCTACTCTCTCCCCACACTCTCTCTACTCTCCCCACACTCTCTCTCTACTCTCCCCCCCACTCTCTCTCTACTCTCCCCCCCACACTCTCTCTACTCTCCCCCCCACATCTCTCTCCCCACACTCTCTCTACTCTCCCCACACTCTCTCTCTACTCTCCCCCCACTCTCTCTCTACTCCCCCCACTCTCTCTACTCTCCCCACTCTCTCTACTCTCCCCCCACGCTCTCTACTCCCCCCACTCTCTCTACTCTCCCCCCACACTCTCTCTACTCTCCCCCCACTCTCTACTCTCCCCCACTCTCTCTACTCTCCCCCCACTCTCTCCACTCTCCCCCCACTCTCTACTCTCCCCCCACTCTCTCTACTCTCCCCACACTCTCTACTCTCCCCCCCCCCCACTCTCTCTACTCTCCCCCCACTCTCTCTACTCTCCCCCACACTCTCTACTCTCCCCCACACTCTCTCTACTCTCCCCCCACTCTCTCTACTCTCTCCCCACTCTCTCTACTCTCTCCCCACACTCTCTCTACTCTCCCCACCACTCTCTATTCTCCACCCCACTCTCTACTCTCCCCACACTCTCTACTCTCACCCCCACTCTCTCTACTCTCCCCACACTCTCTACTCTCACCCCCACTCTCTCTACTCTCCCCCCACTCTCTCTCTACTCTCCCCCCACTCTCTATACTCTCTCCCCACACTCTCTCTACTCTCCCCCACACTCTCATCTCTACTCTCCCCCTACTCTCTCTCTACTCTCCCCCCACACTCTCTCTACGCTCCCCTCACTCTCTCTACTCTCTCCCCACACTCTCTCTACTCTCCCCACACTCTCTCTCTACTCTCCCCCCACTCTCTCTCTACTTCCCCCCCACTCTCTCTACTCTCCCCCACTCTCTCTACTCTCCCCCCCACGCTCTCTACTCCCCCCACTCTCTCTACTCTCCCCCCACACTCTCTCTACTCTCCCCCCACTCTCTACTCTCCCCCACTCTCTCTACTCTCCCCCCACTCTCTCCACTCTCCCCCCACTCTCTCTACTCTCCCCCCCACTCTCTCTACTCTCCCCCCACTCTCTCTACTCTCCCCACACTCTCTACTCTTCCCCCCCCCCCCACTCTCTCTACTCTCCCCCCACTCTCTCTACTCTCCCCCCACTCTCTCTACTCTCCCCACACTCTCTCTACTCCTCCCCACACTCTCTCTCTACTCTCCCCCCACTCTCTCTCTACTCTCCCCCCACACTCTCTCTACTCTCCCTCACTCTCTCTACTCTCTCCCCACACTCTCTCTACTCTCCCCACACTCTCTCTCTACTCTCCCCCCACTCTCTCTCTACTCCCCCACTCTCTCTACTCTCCCCACTCTCTCTACTCTCCCCCCCACGCTCTCTACTCCCCCCACTCTCTCTACTCCTCCCCCACACTCTCTCTACTCTCCCCCCACTCTCTACTCTCCCCCACTCTCTACTCTCCCCCACTCTCTCTACTCTCCCCCCACTCTCTCCACTCTCCCCCCACTCTCTCTACTCCTCCCCCCACTCTCTCTACTCTCCCCCCCACTCTCTCTACTCTCCCCACACTCTCTACTCTTCCCCCCCCCCCCCACTCTCTCTACTCTCCCCCCACTCTCTCTACTCTCCCCCCACTCTCTCTACTCTCCCCACACTCTCTACTCTCCCCACACTCTCTCTACTCTCCCCCCCACTCTCTCTACTCTCTCTCCCCACTCTCTCTACTCTCCCCCCACACCTCTCTACTCTCTCACCACTCTCTACTCTCCCTACACTCTCTCTACTCTCCCCCCACACTCTCAACTCTCTCCCCACTCTCTACTCTCCCCACACTCTCTCTACTCTCCCCACACTCTCTCTACCTCTCCCCCACTCTCTCTACTCTCCCCCCACACTCTCTACTCTCCCCCCACTCTCTACTCTCACCCCCCACTCTCTATACTCTCCCCCCACTCTCTCTACTCTCACCCCCACTCCTCTACTCTCCCCCACTCTCTCTACTCTCCCCCCACTCTCTCTACTCTCCCCCCACTCTCTCTACTCTCCCCCCCACTCTCTCTACTCTCCCCCCACTCTCTCTACTCTCCCCACACACTCTCTACTCTCCCCACACTCTCTCTACTCTCCACCCCACTCTCTACTCTCCCCACACACTCTCTACTCTCCCCCCACACTCTCTACTCTCCCCCACTCTCTCTACTCTCCCCACACACTCTCTACTCTCCCCACACTCTCTCTACTCTCCCCACACACTCTCTATTCTCCACCCCACTCTCTACTCTCCCCACACTTCTACTCTCCCCCCACTCTCTCTACTCTCCCCCCACTCTCTCTACTCTCCCCCCACTCTCATCTACTCTCTCCCCACACTCTCTCTACTCTCCCCACACTCTCTCTCTACTCTCCCCCCACTCTCTCTCTACTCTCCCCCCACACTCTCTCTACTCTCCCCCCACTCTCTCTACTCTCTCCCACACTCTCTCTACTCTGCCCACACTCTCTCTCTACTCTCCCCCCCACTCTCTCTCTACTCCCCCCACTCTCTCTACTCTCCGCCCTCTCTACACTCTCCCCCCACTCTCTCTACTCCCCCCACTCTCTCTACTCTCCCCCCACACTCTCTCTACTCTCCCCCCACTCTCTACTCTCCCCACTCTCTCTACTCTCCCCCCACTCTCTCCACTCTCGCCCCACTCTCTCTACTATCCCCCCACTCTCTCTACTCTCCCACCACTCTCTCTACTCTCCCCACACTCTCTACTCTCCCCCCCCCCACTCTCTCTACTCTCCCCCCACTCTCTATACTCTCCCCCCACTCTCTCTACTCTCCCCACACTCTCTACTCTCCCCACACTCTCTTTACTCTCCCCCCACGCTCTCTACTCTCTCCCCACTCTCTCTACTCTCCCCCCACACTCTCTACTCTCCCCCCACACTCTCTACTCTCTCCCCACTCTCTACTCTCCCTACACTCTCTCTACTCTCCCCCCACACTCTCAACTCTCTCCCCACTCTCTCTACTCTCCCCCCACTCTCTACTCTCCCCCCCACTCTCTCTACTCTCCCCCCCACTCTCTCTACTCTCCCCCCACTCTATCTACTCTCCCCACACTCTCTCTACTCTCCCCCCACTCTCTACTCTCCCCCCACTCTCTCTACTCTCCCCCCACTCTCTCTACTCTCCCCCCACACTCTCTACTCTCCCCACACTCTCTCTACTCTCCCCACACACTCTCTACTCTCCCCACACTCTCTCTACTCTCCACCCCACCTCTACTCTCCCCACACACTCTCTACTCTCCCCCCACTCTCTCTACTCTCCCACACACTCTCTACTCTCCCCACACTCTCTCTACTCTCCACCCCACTCTCTACTCTCCCCCCACTCTCTCTACTCTCCCCCCACTCTCTCTACTCTCCCACACACTCTCTACTCTCCCCACACTCTCTCTATTCTCCACCCCACTCTCTCTACTCTCCCACACACTCTCTACTCTCCCCACACTCTCTCTACTCTCCCCCCACTCTCTCTACTCTCCCCACACACCTCTCTACTCTCCCCACACACTCTCTACTCTCCCCCCACTCTCTCTACTCTCCCCCCACTCTCTCTACTCTCCCCACACTCTCTCTACTCTCCCCCCACTCTCTCTACTCTCCCCACACACTCTCTACTCTCCCCACACTCTCTCTACTCTCCCCACACACTCTCTACTCTCCCCCCACTCTCTCTACTCTCCCCACACACTCTCTACTCTCCCCACACTCTCTCTACTCTCCACCCCACTCTCTACTCTCCCCCCACTCTCTCTACTCTCCCCCCACTCTCTCTACTCTCCCACACACTCTCTACTCTCCCCACACTCTCTCTATTCTCCACCCCACTCTCTCTACTCTCCCACACACTCTCTACTCTCCCCACACTCTCTCTACTCTCCCCCCACTCTCTCTACTCTCCCCACACTCTCTCTACTCTCCCCACACACTCTCTATTCTCCACCCCACTCTCTCTACTCTCCCCACACACTCTCTACTCTCCCCCCACACTCTCTCTATTCTCCACCCTACTCTCTACTCTCCCCACACTCTCTCTACTCTCTCCACACACTCTCTATTCTCCACCCCACTCTCTACTCTCCCCACCCTCTCTACTCTCCCCCCACTCGCTCTACTCTCCCCCCACTCTCTCTACTCTCCCAACTCACTCACTCTACTCTCCCCCCACTCTCTCTACTCTCCCAACTCACTCACTCTACTCTCCCCCCACTCTCTCTACTCTCCCCCCACTCTCTACTCTCCCCCCACACTCTCTACTTTCCCCGCACTCTCTCTACTCTCCCCCACACACTCTCTACTCTCCCCACACTCTCTACTCTCCCCCCACTCTCTCTACTCTCCCCCCACTCTCTCTACTCTCCCCACACTCTCTCTACTCTCCCCCCACTCTCTCTACTCTGGTGGTGGTGCTGGTTGGTAGTGGTGCTGTGGTAGTGCTGGCGGTGGTGCTGTGGTGGTGGTCGTGGTGGTGCTGGTGGTGCTGCTGGTGGTGGTCGTAGTGGTGGTGCTGGTGGTGGTGGTGCTGGTGGTGGTAGTGGTGGTGCTGCTGGTGGTGGTCGTGGTGCTGCTGGTGGTGGTCGTGGTTGGTGGTGCTGGTGGTGGTGGTGCTGGTGGTGGTAGTGGTGGTGCTGCTGGTGGTGGTCGTGGTGGTGCTGTGGTGGTGCTGGTGGTGGTGGTGCTGGTGGTGGTAGTGGTGGTGCTGCTGGTGGTGGTCGTGGTGGTGCTGGTGGTGCTGCTGGTGGTGGTCGTGGTTGGTGGTGCTGGTGGTGCTGGTGGTGGTAGTGCTGGTGGTAGTGGTCGTGGTGCTGCTGTGGTGCTGGTGGTGCTGTGGTGGTGCTGGTGGTGTTGGTGGTGCTGTGGTAGTGCTGGTGGTGGTGGTGCTGGTGGTGGTAGTGGTGGTGCTGCTGGCGGTGGTCGTGGTGCTGCTGGTGGTGGTGCTGTGGTGCTGCTGGTGGTGGTCGTGGTTGGTGGTGCTGGTGGTGGTAGTGGTGGTGCTGCTGGTGGTGGTCGTGGTGGTGCTGGTGGTGCTGTGGTGCTGCTGGTGGTGGTCGTGGTTGGTGGGGCTGGTGGTGGTGGTGCTGGTGATGGTAGTGCTGGTGGTAGTGGTCGTGGTGCTGCTGTGGTGCTGGTGGTGCTGTAGTGGTGCTGTAGTGGTGCTGGTGGAGCTGGTGGTGGTGCTGGTGGTGGTGGTGCTGGTGGTGGTAGTGCTGGTGGTGCTGGTGGTGGTAGTGCTGTGGTAGTGCTGGTGGTGCTGGTGGTGGTAGTGGTGCTGCTGGTGGTGGTGCTGTGGTGCTGCTGGTGGTGGTCGTGGTTGGTGGTGGTGGTCGTTGTTGCTGCTGTGGTGGTGCTGCTGCTGTGCTGGGTTGGTGCTGCTCGTGGTGCTGCTGTGGTGCTGGTGGTGCTGTGGTGGTGCTGGTGGTGCTGGTGGTGCTGTGGTGGTAGTGCTGGTGGTGGTGGTGCTGGTGGTGGTAGTGCTGTGGTAGTGCTGGTCGTGGTGCTGCTGGTGGTGGTGCTGTGGTGCTGCTGGTGGTGGTCGTGGTTGGTGGTGCTGGTGGTGGTCGTTGTTGCTGCTGTGGTGGTGCTGCTGCTGTGCTGGGTTGGTGCTGCTCGTGGTTGGTGCTGTGGTGCTAGTGGTCGTGGTTGGTGGAGCTGGTGGTAGTGGTTGCTGCTGCTGTGGTGGTGCTGGTGGTGGTGGTGCTGGTGGTCGTGGTTGTTGTTGTTGGTGGTGGTGCTGGTGGTTGTTGTTGCTGCTGGTTGTTGTTGCTGGTGCTGGTGGTTGTTGTTGCTGCTGGTGGTGGTTGTTGCTGGTGGTGGTGCTGCTATTGCTGCTGCTGTGCTGGGTTGGTGCTACTCGTGGTTGGTGGTGCTGGTGGTAGTGCTTGTTGTTGCTGCTGCTGCTTCTGCTCGTGGTTGGTGGTGCTGGTGGTGCTGGTGGTAGTGCTTGTTGTTGCTGCTGCTGCTTCTGCCCGTGGTTGGTGGTGCTGGTGGTGCTGGTGGTAGTGCTTGTTGTTGCTGCTGCTGCTTCTGCCCGTGGTTGGTGGTGCTGGTGGTGCTGGTGGTAGTGCTTGTTGTTGCTGCTTCTGCTCGTGGTTGGTGGTGCTGGTGGTGCTGGTGGTGGTGCTTGTTGTTGCTGCTGCTGCTTCTGCCCGTGGTTGGTGGTGCTGGTGGTGGTGGTGCTGGTGGTAGTGCTTGTTGTTGCTGCTTCTGCTCGTGGTTGGTGGTGCTGGTGGTGGTGGTGCTGGTGGTAGTGCTTGTTGTTGCTGCTGCTGCTTCTGCCCGTGGTTGGTGGTGCTGGTGGTGCTGGTGCTGGTGGTGGTGCTTGTTGTTGCTGCTGCTGCTTCTGCCCGTGGTTGGTGGTGCTGGTGGTGCTGGTGCTGGTGGTGGTGCTTGTTGTTGCTGCTGCTGCTTCTGCCCGTGGTTGGTGGTGCTGGTGGTGCTGGTGCTGGTGGTGCTGGTGCTGGTGGTGCTGGTGCTGGTGGTGCTGGTGGTAGTGCTTGTTGTTGCTGCTTCTGCCCGTGGTTGGTGGTGGTGGTGGTGCTGGTGGTAGTGCTTGTTGTTGCTGCTTCTGCCCGTGGTTGGTGGTGGTGGTGGTGCTGGTGGTAGTGCTTGTTGTTGCTGCTTCTGCCCGTGGTTGGTGGTGCTGGTGGTGCTGGTGGTAGTGCTTGTTGTTGCTGCTTCTGCCCGTGGTTGGTGGTGGTGGTGGTGCTGGTGGCAGTGCTTGTTGTTGCTGCTTCTGCCCGTGGTTGGTGGTGGTGGTGGTGGTGCTGGTGGCAGTGCTTGTTGTTGCTGCTTCTGCCCGTGGTTGGTGGTGCTGGTGGTGCTGGTGGTAGTGCTTGTTGTTGCTGCTTCTGCCCGTGGTTGGTGGTGGTGGTGGTGCTGGTGGCAGTGCTTGTTGTTGCTGCTTCTGCCCGTGGTTGGTGGTGCTGGTGGTGCTGGTGGCAGTGCTTGTTGTTGCTGCTTCTGTCCGTGGTTGGTGCTGGTGGTGGTGCTGGTGGTAGTGCTTGTTGTTGCTGCTTCTGCCCGTGGTTGGTGGTGGTGCTGGTGGCAGTGCTTGTTGTTGCTGCTTCTGCCCGTGGTTGGTGGTGGTGCTGGTGGTAGTGCTTGTTGTTGCTGCTTCTGCCCGTGGTTGGTGGTGGTGCTGGTGTAGTGCTTGTTGTTGCTGCTTCTGCCCGTGGTTGGTGGTGCTGGTGGTGGTGGTGCTGGTGGTAGTGCTTGTTGTTGCTGCTTCTGCCCGTGGTTGGTGGTGCTGGTGGTGGTGGTGCTGGTGGTAGTGCTTGTTGTTGCTGCTTCTGCCCGTGGTTGGTGGTGGTGGTGGTGCTGGTGGTAGTGCTTGTTGTTGCTGCTTCTGCCCGTGGTTGGTGGTGGTGGTGGTGCTGGTGGTAGTGCTTGTTGTTGCTGCTTCTGCCCGTGGTTGGTGGTGGTGGTGGTGCTGGTGGTAGTGCTTGTTGTTGCTGCTTCTGCCCGTGGTTGGTGGTGCTGGTGGTGCTGGTGGTAGTGCTTGTTGTTGCTGCTTCTGCCCGTGGTTGGTGGTGCTGGTGCTGGTGGTGCTGGTGGTAGTGCTTGTTGTTGCTGCTTCTGCCCGTGGTTGGTGGTGGTGGTGGTGCTGGTGGTAGTGCTTGTTGTTGCTGCTTCTGCCCGTGGTTGGTGGCGGCAGCGGATGCGATTTTCCGCGCATTTTTCGGGAGCGATTTTATTTCGAGGCGGCGCTTCAGCCGCGCAGCCTCCGCGTGGCGGCTCGGCGACATTTTACTCGCAGGCGGCTCCCCTCCACCACCACCATCACCACCACCACCACCATCATCACCACCACCACCACAGGCAGCCGCTACATCTCTTCTCCTCTTCATCAACATCGTCCACCACCAGCAGCACCACCACTACCACCACCAACAACAACAACAGCAGCAGCAGCAACAACCGCGCTTCTTCCATCTGCCCCGTCGCCAGCTAGGGCTGACCTCGGTCGCTCGACCATCAACAACAACCACCATCAACAACAACCACCATCAACAACAACCACCACCACCAACAACAACCACCACCGTCTCTTCTGTCGTCGAGCACCAGCAGCGAGGCGGAGTTGACGACGCTGGTGGTGGGAGGATTGTTGGGGGGGTCGGGGGTGGGGGGTGGGGGGACGACTTCTTCCCGGTCAACAACAACAACATCACCAACAACAACATCACCAACAACAACATCACCAACAACAACAATCGTCTTTGTTGTGCTCGACCTGAGCGAGTGGAGTAGTTGGGGCGAGTCGTGGTCGTGGACGAGTTCCTCTCGGGGTGCCCTTGGGGGAGAGGGGGGTGCTGGTGGTGGTTGTTGTTGTTGTTGATATAGTTGTTGTTTAAATAGTTGTTTAAATAGTCGTCGTAGTTGCTGCTGCTGCTGCTGTTGTTTATAACGCCGCCGCCGCCGCTGCTGCTGCTGCTACCGTCAATTATTGAATCAGTGGACGACTCACTCCAACAACAACCACCACAACAACCACCACAACCAGCACCACCACCACCACGTGTAGCAGTAAGGGGGGTAGCCATGAACAAGTTGTACATCGGCAACGTGAGCGAGTCTGCGGCGGCGTGCGACCTGGAGTCGCTCTTCTCGGAGCGGCAGCTGCCGTGGCTGGGCCACTTCGTGCTCAAGGCGGGCGGCTTCGCCTTCGTCGACTGCCCCGACGAGACGGGGGCTCTGAGAGCCATCGAGACCCTCTCGGGTGGGTTGGTGGCAACAGCAACAGCTGCTGCAGCATGATCAGCTGCATCATCATCAGCATCATCATCATGAGCATCACCAGCAGCAGCATCACCAGCATCATCATGAGCATCATCATCATGATGGCTCTGAGAGCCATCGAGACCCTCTCGGGTGGGTTGGTGGCAACAGCTGCTGCAGCATGATCAGCATCATGAGCATCATTATCAGCATCATCATGAGCATCATAATTATGAGCATCATAATCATCATCAGCAGCAGCATCATGAGCATCATCATGATCATCAGCATCATGAGCATCATCATCATGATCATCATCATGTGCATCATAATTATGAACATCATAATCATCACCATCATGACCATCAGCAGCAGCAGCATCATGAGCATCATCATGATCATCATCATGATCAGCATCATCATCATGAGCATCATGATCAACACCATCATCATCATAATTATGAGCATCATAATTATGGGCATCATAATCATCACCATCATTATGACCATCATCATGAGCATAATCATCAGCATCATCATCATCATGAGCATCATCATCAACACCATCATCATGAGCATCATCACCATCATCATCATGAGCATCACCATCATCATGAGCATCATCAACACCATCACCATCATCATGAGCATCACCATCATAACATCACCATCAGCATCACCAGCAGCATCACCATCATGAGCAGCAGCATCATGATCAGCATCATCTGTTAAAGGTGTATACACACACAGGACAGTATACACCGCCAGGCGAACACGCTGGTGGTTCACTTACACGAGCGCTACTCACAGGTCAACACAACATCCATCATCATCCACCACCCATCATCATCCACCACCACCCATCATCATCCACCACCACCACCCATCATCATCCACCACCACCCATTATCATCATCCACCAACCATCATCATCCACCACTCAGATCCACGTTGGTGCTCACCCATTCACTCACTCATTCTCTACTCACAGGGCACCACACCATCCACCCATCATCCACCAACCATCCATCCATCAACCATCCATCCACCAACACCCAGATCCACGTTGGTGCTCACTCATTCACTCACTCGCCACTCACAAGGCACTCCACCATCCACCCATCATCATCCACCAACCATCACCATCATCATCCACCACCCATCATCCACCAACACCCATCAGATCCACGTTGGTGTTCACCCATTCACTGACTCGCCACTCACAGGGCACCACACCATCCAACCATCACCCATCATCATCATCCATCATCATCATCCACCACCCATCATCATCCACCAACAACCATCCACCAATACCCACCAGATCCACGTGGGTGCTCACCCATTCACTCATTCGCCACTCACAGGGCACCACACCATCCAACCATCACCCATCATCATCACCCATCATCCACCATCATCATCCACCACCCATCACCCACCAACAACCATCCACCAACACCCACCAGATCCACGTGGGTGCTCACCCATTCACTCATTCGCCACTCACAGGGCACCACACCATCCAACCATCACCCATCATCATCACCCATCATCCACCATCATCATCCACCACCCATCACCCACCAACAACCATCCACCAACACCCACCAGATCCACGTTGGTGCTCACCCATTCACTCACAAGGCGTGTTAGAGACGATGCAGACCCATACACTCTCATTCACACCCATGCAGGATGATACAGAGACTCATTCACAGACATCGGCTCACAGACACACTGAGACTCGCCTATACATACATACAAACTCACATGCATCTACATACAGACATACATACAGACTCACATACATGTAGACCCACGTAACATACAGACTCGTGCATGTTTAACTCACTCACATACACACGGAACGATAGACTCATTCACAGACATCAAGATTCACTTTCAGATTCACTCGCATACACAAATACATTCACTCACGGACACAAACTCACACAGAGTACATAGCCTCACATCGATTCACTTGTATAGATACACAGCACAGACACTCACTGATGCAGCAGTAAGGACACACAATACAGATTCACAATCTCAAAGACACACCAACACGTGCAGTTATCATTCTCACGTAACGCACTTGAAACATAAACTCGTCCAACATGTAACTCTAACACATCCTCACTCACATGCTTATCTCTCTCTCTCTCGTGTACACACAACACACACAGCACACAACACACACAACATACATAATACACACAACACACACACAACACACATAATACACACAGCACATAACAACACACAACACACACAGCACAACACACACACAACACACATAATACACACCACACACAACAACACATAACACAACCCACAACACACATAACACACAACACACACATAACACACACAAAACACACGACACACATAACACAACACAACACGCAACACACAACACACACAACACACACGCAACACACGCAACACACACAACACACACACCACACAATACACACACACAACACACCACACAACACACACACAACACACAATACACACAACACACACGCAACACACATAATACACACAACATATAACAACACACACCACACACACAACATACACACAACACATCGCACAACACATCACACAACACATCACACAACACACACAACACACACACAACACCACGCGTAGTCAAAGTCGGCTTTCCATTGGCTAGAACGTCGCCTCTTGGTGTGCGAAATGTGAGAATCTCTGTGACGTTTAATGAAGGAGGCCTCGCTCGTGTTCATGTTTGCGCGAGATGTTGGGGACTTAGCCGCACAACACACGGACGATGGTCCCTCTAGTGATGGTGGTGTGGTGGTGGTGGTGGTCCTGGTGTGGTGGTGGTCCTGGTGTGGTGGTGGTGGTCCTGGTGTGGTGGTGGTGGTCCTGGTGTGGTGGTGGTCCTGGTGTGGTGGTGGTGGTCCTGGTGTGGTGGTGGTGTGGTGGTGGTGGTCCTGGTGTGGTGGTGGTCCTGGTGTGGTGGTGGTAGTGTGGTGGTGGTCCTGGTGTGGTGGTGGTGTGGTGGTGGTGGTCCTGGTGTGGTGGTGGTCCTGGTGTGGTGGTGGTGGTCCTGGTGTGGTGGTGGTGGTCCTGGTGTGGTGGTGGTGGTCCTGGTGTGGTGGTCCTGGTGTGGTGGTGGTCCTGGTGTGGTGGTGGAGTTGGTGGTTCGTGTGATGATGGTCACTAGTGTGGTGGTGGTTCGTGGTGTTGATGGTGGTGGAGGTGTTGATGGTGGTGGTGTTGATGGTGGTGGTGGTTCGTGTGATGATGGTCACTAGTGTGGTGGTGGTTCGTGGTGTTGATGGTGGTGGAGGTGTTGATGGTGGTGGTGTTGATGGTGGTGGTGGTTCGTGTGATGATGGTGGAGGAGTTGTTGATGGTGGTGGTGTTGATGGTGGTGGTGGTTCGTGGTGTTGATGGTGGAGGAGTTGTTGATGGTGGTGTTGATGGTGGTGGTGGTTCGTGTGATGATGGTCACTGGTGTGGTGTGGTGGTTCGTGGTGTGGATGGTGGTGGAGGTGTTGATGGTGGTGGAGGTGTTGATGGTGGTGGAGGTCCGTGTGATGATGGTCCCTAGTGTGGTGGTGGTGGTGTTGATGGTGGTGGTGGTGTTGATGGTGGTGGTGGTTCGTGTGATGATGGTTATGGTGGTAGTTCGTGTGTTGATGGAGAACAACACCCACACTGCAATCACAAGGCACCACACTTCGTAATGAACACACACACGTGAGCGATATTGTTAATATAAATATGTAGCGCATGCCTGTGTGTACACTAATGATTGTTATATACACCAGCAGTAGCAGTGTGTGTAGTGGTAGTAGTAGCAAAGTGTGTGGTAGTGTGTGTAGTGGTAGTAGTGTGTGTAGTGGTAGTAGTGGTAGTAGTGTGTGTAGTGGTAGTAGCAGTGTGTGTCGTGTGTAGTGGTAGTAGTAGCAGTGTGTGTTGTGTGTAGTGGTAGTAGTAGCAGTGTGTGTTGTGTGTAGTGGTAGTAGTAGCAGTGTGTGTTGTGTGTAGTGGTAGTAGTAGTGTGTGTGTAGTAGTAGTGTGTGTAGTAGTAGTGGTAGTAGTAGCAGTGTGTGTAGTAGTAGTGTGTGTAGTAGCAGTAGCAGTGTGTGTGTGTGGTGGTAGTAGTGGTAGCAGTGTGTGTTGTGTGTAGTGGTAGTAGTAGCAGTGTGTAGTGGTAGTGTGTGTAGTGGTAGTAGCAGTGTGTGTGTAGTGGTAGTAGCAGTGTGTGTAGTAGTGGTAGTAGTGGTAGCAGTGTGTGTGTGTTGTGTGTAGTAGTGTGTGTAGTGGTAGTAGTGTGTAGTAGTAGTAGTGTGTGTGTAGTAGTAGTGTGTGTGTGTAGTAGTAGTGGTAGCAGTGTGTGTAGTAGTAGTGTGTGTAGTAGTAGTAGTAGCAGTGTGTGTGTAGTAGTGTGTGTAGTGGTAGTAGTAGCAGTGTGTGTGTAGTAGTGTGTGTAGTGGTAATAGCAGTGTGTGTAGTAGTGGTAACAGTGTGTGTGTGTTGTGTGTAGTAGTAGTAGTGTGTGTAGTAGTGGTAGTAGTGTGTGTAGTGAGTATGTAGTAGTAGTAGCAGTGTGTGTTGTGTGTGTAGTAGTGGTAGCAGTGTGTGTGTAGTAGTGGTAGCAGTGTGTGTGTAGTAGTGGTAGCAGTGTGTGTGTAGTAGTGGTAGCAGTGTGTGTGTAGTAGTGGTAGTAGCAGTGTGTGTAGTGGTAGTAGTAGTGTGTGTAGTGGTAGCAGTGTGTGTGTAGCAGTGTGTGTAGTAGTAGCAGTGTGTGTGTAGTAGTGGTAGTAGCAGTGTGTGTGTAGTAGTGGTAGTAGCAGTGTGTGTAGTGGTAGTAGTAGTAGTGTGTGTAGTGGTAGCAGTGTGTGTGTAGCAGTGTGTGTAGTAGTATCAGTGTGTGTGGTAGTGGTAGTAGTAGCAGTGTGTGTTGTGTGTGTAGTAGTGGTAGCAGTGTGTGTGTAGTAGTGGTAGCAGTGTGTGTGTAGTAGTGGTAGTAGCAGTGTGTAGTAGTGGTAGCAGTGTGTGTAGTGGTAGCAGTGTGTGTAGTGGTAGTAGTAGTAGTGTGTGTAGTGGTAGCAGTGTGTGTGTAGCAGTGTGTGTAGTAGTATCAGTGTGTGTGTGGTAGTGGTAGTAGTAGCAGTGTGTGTGTAGTAGTGGTAGTAGTGGTAGTGTTGTGTGTTGTGTTCCCGCCATGTCCACTGCCTTTCCCCTTTTGTATCCCCCGGGCCAACTCGGCGTGCAGAGCGACAAGGGGGGGGGGGGGTGCCCCCCACTCTTAAACAACAACAACAATCACCAACAACAACAAACTATTATCTTATTCGCTTCTTAACCCACACAGCACCGACTCGCGCTAGCCACGGTTATCGCGAAAATCAGAGTCTAGTGGTGGTGGTGGTAGGGGCGTGGTGGTGGGTGGTGGTGGGTTGGTTGGTGGTAGTGGGGTGGTGGGTGGTCTGTGCGTGGCGTGTTGGTGGTGGGTTGGTGGTGGATGGTCGGTGGGTGGTGGTGGTGCCTGGCGTGGTGGTGGTGTGGTGGTGGTGGGTTGGTGGTAGTGGGGTGGTGGGTGGTCTGTGCGTGGCGTGTTGGTGGTGGGTTGGTGGTGGATGGTCGGTGGGTGGTGGTGGTGCCTGGCGTGGTGGTGGTGTGGTGGTGGTGGGTTGGTGGTAGTGGGGTGGTGGGTGGTCTGTGCGTGGCGTGTTGGTGGTGGATGGTCGGTGGGTGGTGGTGGGTTGGTGGTGGTGCCTGGCATGGTGGTGGTGTGGTGGTGGTGAGAATGCCACCACCACCACACCACCTCGGTGAAGTTTTAATTTGTCCCATTCTGTTATCGTAAATACATCGAGCTACAACAAAAAACACCGCCGTCATCCCCCCCACCACCACCACGCGATGATGATGATGATGTTCGTAGTCGGTAGCTCTCGTCCGTGTGTTTTAGTTCCTGTCGGGGGGATTTCAATTCTCTAATTCTCTAATTCTCTGGGTAAAGCCTCGAGATGAGGGTGTTGGGGGAGGCCCTCTCGTGCTGGAGTCGAACCGTGGCTTTGTCACCAATGTTGTTGGGGGGGGGGGGGGGCTCTCTTTCTGGAGTCGAACCGTGGCTTTGTCACCAATGTTGTTGGGGGGGCCCTCTTGTTGGAGTAGAACCGTGGCTTTGTCACCAATGTTGTTGGGGGGGGGTCCTCTCTTGCTGGAGTCGAATCGTGGCTTTGTCACCAATGTTGTTGGGGGGGGCCCTCTCGTACTGGAGTCGAATCGTGGCTTTGTCACTAATGTTGTTGGGGGGGCCCTCTCTTGCTGGAGTCGAACCGTGGCTTTGTCACCAATGTTGTTGGGGGGGGGTCCTCTCTTGCTGGAGTCGAACCGTGGCTTTGTCACCAATGTTATTGGGGGGGGGGCTCTCTTGCTGGAGTAGAACCGTGGCTTTGTCACCAATGTTGGGGGGGGGGGCTCTCTTGCTGGAGTAGAACCGTGGCTTTGTCACCAATGTTGGGGGGGGGGCTCTCTTGCTGGAGTCGAACCGTGGCTTTGTCACCAATGTTGTTGGGGGGGGGGGCCTCTCTTGCTGGAGTCGAACCGTGGCTTTGTCACCAATGCTGTTGGGGGGGGGGGGGCCTCTCTTGCTGGAGTAGAACCGTGGCTTTGTCACCAATGTTGGGGGGGGGGGGCCTCTCTTGCTGGGGTCGAACCGTGGCTTTGTCACCAATGTTGTTGGGGGGGGGGCCTCTCTTGCTGGAGTCGAACCGTGGCTTTGTCACCAATGCTGTTGGGGGGGGGGGGGGCTCTCTTGCTGGAGTAGAACCGTGGCTTTGTCACCAATGTTGTTGGGGGGGCCCTCTCTTGCTGGAGTAGAACCGTGGCTTTGTCACCAATGTTGGGGGGGGGGGGCCTCTCTTGCTGGAGTCGAACCGTGGCTTTGTCACCAATGTTATTGGGGGGGCCCTGTCTTTCTGGAGTCGGACCGTGGCTTTGTCACCAATGTTGTTGGGGGGGCCCTGTCTTTCTGGAGTCGGACCGTGGCTTTGTCACCAATGTTGTTGGGGGGGGGGGCTGACGCCAACCTCTGACCCCGGAACCACCCACAGCTCTCGGGGTCCTCCTCCATCCTCGCTGACCACGAGACGACGTCGGTGGTGGTGGTTTGACGTGAGAGAGACACGGGTTGTGGTGGTTGGTTGTGGTGGTGGTTGTGGTGGGGCATGGTCGTGACTGACTACCCCTGTCCTCGTGTCAGACACCCCCCCCCCCCCATCAAGCCACCATCACGCCACCATCACCACCTTCATCATCACCACCACTACCTTCATCACCACCAACGCCACCACTACCTTCACCACCACTATTTTCACCACCACCATCGCCACCACTACCTTCACCACCACCATCACCACCACTACCATCATCACCACCATCACCACCATCGCCACCACTACCTTCACCACCACCATCACCCCCACTACCTTCACCACCACCATCGCCACCACTACCTTCACCACCACCACTACCTTCACCACCAACATCACCACCATCGCCACCACTACATTCACCATCACCACCATCGCCACCACTACCATCACCATCACCCCCACTACATTCACCACCACCACTACCTTCACCACCAACATCACCACCACCACCACTACCTTCACCATCACCACCACTACCTTCACCACCACCATCGCCACCACTACCTTCACCACCACCATCGCCACCACCATCACCACCACTACCTTCACCACCAACATCACAACCACCACTACCTTCACCACCACCATCTCCACCATCAACATCTCCACCATCACCACCACCACCACCATCTCCACCATCACCACCATCACCATCTCCACCATCACCACCTCCACCACCACCACCATCTCCACCACCACCATCTTCACGTCTATTGTATGTCCTGTATATTGAACTTCTTTCGCACCGTACCTAGCCAACCGCGCTAGTCGGAGATGCGGGGGAAGGGCAACAGACCAAACATTGTTATTGTCGTCACTATCACACTACTACTATTATAATAACAATAGCAGTAGTGTTCGTAGTTGCCGCAATTCTTCTCCGCTAGAGTGTAATTCTCTATCCCCACTCGCTGCACCGCAGTGCATGTGGTGCGTGTGTGTGTACTGTAAGTTCTTTATAACAAAGCGAGAAAGTTGTACCGTGTCTGCCTTTGTTCTGCGTTTAACTTTGGTTACGTTTACGGGTTTCTCGTTTAAAGTCGTGATTGTTGTTGAGGGTGGTCACCGCCATCACCACCACTACCACCACCACCACGACCACCATCACCACGACCACCACGACCACGACCACCACCACCACCATCAACCACGATCGTCACCACGTTGTGTGTTGTGGATCTTATAGCTGAGGGACGGGTGCAAGTGTGGTGTGTGTGTGTGATGTGGGGTGTGTGTGTGTGGTGTGTGTGGTGTGGGGTGTGGTGTGTGTGATGTGTGTGTGTGGTGATGGGTGTGTGTGGTGTGTGCGGTGTGTGGGGTGTGTGTGGTGTGTGTGGAGTGTGTGTGGTGTGTGCGGTGTGTGTGTGTGTGTGGGGTGTGTGTGTGTGGATGTGTGGGGTGTGTGGGTGTGTGGGGTGTGTGTGTGTGTGTGGGGTGTGTGTGTGTGTGGGGTGTGTGTGTGTGTGTGGTGGTGTGTGTGTGTGGTGATGGGTGTGTGTGGTGTGTATGGTGTGTGTGGTGTGTGTGTGGTGTGTGCGGTGTGTGTGTGTGTGTGGGGTGTGTGTGTGTGTGTATGAGTGTGTGTGTGGAGTGTGTGTGGTGCGTGTGTGGTGGTGTGTGTGGTGTGTGTGGTGTGTGTATGAGTGTGTGTGTGTGGTGTGTATGAGTGTGTTTGTGGTGCGTGTGTGGTGGTGTGTGTGTGGTGGTGTGTGTGTGGTGTGTGCGGTGTGTGTGGTGTGGTGTGTGTGGTGTGTGCTGTGTGTGTGGTGTGTGTGTGTGGTGTGTGGTGTGTGTGTATGAGTGTGTGTGTGGTGGTGTTGGGGTGTATGGTGGTGTGGGTGTGTATGGTGTGTGTGTGGTGTGTGTATGAGTGTGTGTGTGGTGTGTGTGTGGTGTGTGTGTGGTGTGTGTGTGGTGTGTGTATGAGTGTGTGTGTGGTGTGTGAGTGTGTGTGTGGTGTGTGAGTGTGTGTGTGGTGTGTGAGTGTGTGTGTGTGTGGGATGTGTGTGTGTATGGTAGTGTGTGGTGTGGTGTGTGTGTGGTGTGTGTGTGGTGTGTGTGTGTGGTGTGTGTGTGGTGTGTGTGTGTGTGGTGTAGTGTGTGGTGTGTGTGTGGTGTGTGTGCTGTGTGTGTGGTGTGTGTGGGTGTGATGTGGTGTGTGGTGTGTGTATGAGTGGTGTGTGGTGTGTGTGTGGTGGTGTGTGTGGGGTGTGTATGGTGTGTGTGTGGTGTGTGTATGAGTGTGTGTGGTGGTGTGTGGTGTGGTGTGTGTGTGTGTGGTGTGTGTGGTGTGTGTGTGGTGTGTGTGTGTGTATGAGTGTGTGTGTGGTGCGTGTGTGGTGGTGTGTGTGGTGTGTGTGGTGTGTGTATGGTGTGTGTATGAGTGTGTTTGTGGTGGTGTGTGTGTGGTGTGTGCGGTGTGTGTGGTGTGTGCGGTGTGTGTGGTGTGGTGTGTGTTGTGTGTGCTGTGTGTGTGTGGTGTGTGTGCTGTGTGTGTGCTGTGTGTGTGTGGTGTGTGTGTATGAGTGTGTGTGTGGTGGTGTGGGTGTGTATGGTGGTGTGGGTGTGTATGGTGTGTGTGTGGTGTGTGTATGAGTGGGTGTGTGGTGTGTGTGGTGTGTGTGTGGTGTGTGTATGAGTGTGTGTGTGGTGTGTGTGGTGTGTGTGGTGTGTGAGTGTGTGTGTGGTGTGTGAATGTGTGTGGGATGTGTGTGTGTATGGTAGTGTGTGGTGTGGTGTGTGTGTGGTGTGTGTGTGTGGTGTGTGTGTGGTGTGTGTGTGGTGTGTGTGTGGTGTGTGTGTGGTGTGTGTGTGTGGTGTGTGTGTGGTGTGGGGTGTAAACCACCGGTGTCACGGTCGCGTGGAGAACAAAGCGCCACGCTTTAGACTCCCCGAGATCGATGCCCGTGCATCACGACCATCAACCAACACCACCACAATCACCATCAACCAACACCACCACCACAATCACCATCAACCAACACCACCACAATCACCATCAACCAACACCACCACCACCACCACAATCACCATCAACCAACACCACCACAATCACCATCAACCAACACCACCACCACCACAATCACCATCAACCAACACCACCACAATCACCATCAACCAACACCACCACCACCACAATCACCATCAACCAACACCACCACAATCACCATCAACCAACACCACCACCACAATCACCATCAACCAACACCACCACAATCACCATCAACCAACACCACCACCACAATCACCATCAACCAACACCACCACAATCACCATCAACCAACACCACCACCACCACCACAATCACCATCAACCAACACCACCACAATCACCATCAACCAACACCACCACCACCACCACAATCACCATCAACCAACACCACCACAATCACCATCAACCAACACCACCACCACCACCACAATCACCATCAACCAACACCACCACAATCACCATCAACCAACACCACCACAATCACCATCAACCAACACCACCACAATCACCATCAACCAACACCACCACCACCACAATCACCAACCAACACCACCACGACCACCACAACCAACCCCACCATCAACTAACACCACAATCACGACCACAATCATCAACCAACAACCACCACCACAATCACCACCACCACCACCACGACCAACGACGACGATTATCCTGGCCCTCCCCTAGGTCGACTCGGCCTCAAGTGGATGCGGTGTCAGTGTGTCGGGAGGGGGGTGGGGGAGAGACAAAGGCGGCCGGGGTTGGTTGTTGACTACCCGACCTCGTGTGTGTGTGACTGTGTGTGTGTTTGTGTGTGTCTCTACGTGTGTGTGTGTGACTGTGTGTGTGTGTTTGTGTGTCTCTACGTGTGTGTGTGTGTGACTGTGTGTGTGTGTTTGTGTGTGTCTCTACGTGTGTGTGTGTGTGACTGTGTGTGTGTGTTTGTGTGTGTGTCTACGTGTGTGTGTGTGACTGTGTGTGTGTGTTTGTGTGCGTCTCTACGTGTGTGTGACTGTGTGTGTGTTTGTGTCTCTACGTGTGTGTGTGACTGTGCTTGTGTGTGTGTGACTGTGTGTGTGTGACTGTGTGTGTGTGTCTCTACGTGTGTGTGACTGTGTGTGTGTGTGTCTCTACGTGTGTGTGTGTCTCTACGTGTGTGTGACTGTGTGTGTGTGTTTGTGTGTGTCTCTACGTGTGTGTGACTGTGTGTGTGTGTGTTTGTGTGTGTCTCTGTGGGTATGTGTTTGACTGTGTGTTTGTGTGTGTCTACGTGTGTGTGTGCCCCACCACCAACGCCGCTGGTGACGACGAATCGGTCCTGGGCCCCTTCCCCTTAGGTCGACTCAGCCTCAAACGAGCACCTGGCGTAGCGGTGTGCAGTAAACATCGCCACTGGGGAGACAAAGGCGGCCGGGCGTGGTGCTGGCCACCCACCCCCACGTGTGCTATAGTGCTGCTGTGACTCACTAACAGCACTTGCCACATCCTCCTGTTAATGGCTACACGGGGGATCTTTGTCTTTGTTGTTGTGATGGCGGTGGTGGTGATGGTGTTGTTGGTAGTGGTGGTGGTGATGGTGGTGGTGGTGATGGTGGTGGTGATGGTAGTGGTGATGGTGGTGATGGTGGTGGTGTTGGTGGTGTTGGTGGTTGTGGTGATGGTGGTGGTGATGGTGTTGTTGTTGTTGTTGGTGGTGGTGGTGATGGTGGTGATGGTGATGTTGGTGGTGGTGATGGTGTTGGGGGGTTTTGCTTGACTCTTGGTCTCTTCTTCCTTCTCCGCAGGGAAAGTGGAACTCCACGGGAAGGCGCTTGACGTGGACTACTCCGTGGCCAGGAAGCAACGGTGAGCAAGGAGCAAGCTCTCCCCCCCGTGTGTGTGTCTCGTCTCTTGTTTACTTTGTAGAACGACGTCAACAACAACAACAACAGCAGCAGCAGCAGCAGCAGGAGCAGTCGAAACACACAAACACACGCAGAATGTATAAATATCGACAGGAAATGTCGTCGCCTTCCGATGCAATTTAATGTCAACTTGTTCACTGCACGAGTTGCAATTCGTGTTTGGTTTTTTTTTCATCGATGCGGGTTACACATCGGCTGGTAAAGTTGTAAACATTTTTAAAAAGTTTGAATGTTCGGTGCAAGATGCACGTGTTTTGTCCACTCGTTGTGTATTCCCCAACCCCGTGGCGTTGCTATTTAAATGCTATTCCCATTAAGAACAGGTCCCACGGTGTTTTTATATCAGCAGTTTATTACTCAACGTATCGGATGACAAAGTGTATATTTTGTTGTTGATACTCCGTATTCGTGTACAGGGAAATTTAGTTATCAGTTCCATACGGCGTGCAGCCGTTTCACTAGGGCAACAACAACGAGAAATGTTTCTATTTGTTTGTGTTTCTGCCTTGTTGTGATGGGACTTTGTGGGATGAACGTTGAGATTGATAAGGGCACGGGGGGTGACCACTAAAGCCTGTGTTAATGGTCAGCAGTAATAAGTTAGGACACTGATAAGGGGGAGGGGGGGAGGTTGACAGGTATTGATATTTATTTTTTGGTAATTTTTGAACGGTGACACAATCTTGCACAACTGAGCCCAACCCGGAAATGTGAAAAACAACAAATTCGTTTGTTGTAGAAACGTAACAATTGTTGCTGACAGTGGGTTGAGTTAAAACTTTAGCTGACAGCTCAAGCCATAGCTTGTTGTTAGTTCAACGCGCAGTAGAGGGGGTTTGTTTGTGTCGTTAAACCCGTCACCACCCGACACGGCCAATTAGTTAATTGTCCACGTAAACAACACGTGACAATTCGTTCGTGTGGTGTGTGTGGTGTGGTGTGTGTAGGTGTGTGTGTGGTGTGGGTGTGTGTGAGTGTGTGTGGTGTGGGTGTGTGTGTTGTGGGTGTGTCGGTGTGTGTGGGTGTGTGTGGTGTGGGTATGTGTGGTGTGTGGTGTGTGTGGTGTGTGGTGTGTGTGTGGAGTGGGGTGTGTGTGTGGTGTGTGTGGAGTGGGGTGTGTGTGTGGTGTGTGTGGTGTGGGTGTGTGGTGGGTAGTGTGTGGTGTGTTGTGTGGTGTGGTGGGTGTGTGTGGGTGGTGTGGGTGTGTGGTGTGTGTGTGTGGTGTGTGTGTGTGGTGTGTGTGGTGTGTGTGTGTGGGGTGTGGTGTGTGTGTGGAGTGGGGGGTAAACCACCGATGTCACGGTCGCGTAGAGAACAAAGCACTAAACCGGTTGTGTTGTTGTTACCCGAATTGAAATGTTGTAGTGGGTTTACTCTCTCAACACACTACCCGTTAGTGCTGTACTAGTAACGAATTGGCACGTTTTGTTCCTGACAAACCCCTTACCGATTGGCAGTGTCGGGTGGCGGAGGGTTTAACGACACAACATTCATATTAACCGCGATCTCACCCAAAAAAATACAACGATTATGCGTCATCGTTGTAGTAGAGGACTCGCCCCACGTTTGGCCCTGCTGTGTCCAAGATTCGGCGTTCTCAACATCTTATTCACAAATGTAACAACAACAAATCTATTCTAGCTTCGGGGAATTGTGAAGGGTGACTCTGAGCACCGTTTAGTGTGGCAGTGTTAACATTGGCCCGTGCTTGCTTGTTAGATTGGTGGGGGGGACGAGAGTGCAGAGATTGTGCGACTCGGTTTGTGGATAAGGAACAGAATGTGGTGTGTGTAGCTGTAGTGCTAAATCATAAGGCCATAAGTTATTTTGTTTAGTTCACAAGGTTCTTAATAATTGTATCATGACACACTTTGAATGTTTTTTTTATCCTCATCGCTGAATACTGTGGTTTACACGACTCTAACGCCGAGTAAATATTGTTTAAAATATTTTTGTTATTCACAATTCCACCAGTCGCACTCAATTTAGAGCACTTGTCACAATGTGACGGGAGCGTGGTTCACTATTGTCAGGTCTATCATATTTGGAAGGCTTCAACAGTAGACCCTTGGATGCATAAGCTGCTTTTAGAAATCTAGATTGCTTTTAGAAATTGGAACTCTTAAAATGGGCAAAAAAAAGGTGATTGACACACACTGCGTTTGAACGGTACGGATCTGCTAAATGCAACGTGGATTGAGTTATTGTGGAGCTGAGACCTCTGCATCTTGTATAGAAGCAACTTCCTGAAATGTATACAGAGCACACACATACAGTATATGTCCCTATGCGAGGTCAATCAAATACACTTTACACAATTTTAAGCTGCAAAATGTACAGCCAAATTATACATTGCACGTTGTGGTACATGACGAGGTGTAGGAAACAGTCTTCAAGATGACGAATGGCTCGGTTTGCTGTACTGTGTATAGCAGTGGTTTAGGTTGTAATGAATTGCAACTTCGAACAATGAATGGCACTGCAAGTCCGTCTTGTGAATGTGGATACAGCTGTCGATGTCCTCGCCCTATTGGGTTGTAAACTTAAAACATTTGCGCTTCCACTCATAAGCTTGTCAATGAGTATGGTATTAAATGTCCCTGGCTTTATAATAATGGTCTTTGGGTCTTGGGGGGTAAGGTTATATCTGGGCACTGTACATTCTTGTTTAATTGGGACACGGTGGCGGGATGGGACACGTCACCACCACGTGGCATCGTGGACATTGACAGACGCGCCAGTGTGAAGGCACTTCTTAGCTTAATTTAACACGTAGCAGGCTTTCGCGACCAATATTATTCATAATATAGGTTTTTGGGTCAGATCGCGTTTTTTATAAATGTGTCGTAACCCTCCACCACCCGACACGGCCAAACAGTAAAAAATGTGTCACGTTTTTCCAAGGACAAAATAATTCACTTCTTTAGCCCACCGGTGTGCACACCTTTAGTGACACGCACTTACCTGTGTGTGTGTAAAGTTGTTCAAATTCAGGCTGCCCCAAAAGCAGAGAAGCACAGGGAGGAGGAGGAGGAAGTCGATTGTGGACATTCAGTGACGTGTGATTTTGACATTTGTAAACCACATCGCATTGATTTCAGCTCCGCAACCAGTTATTCTAACCGTCAACACTTATTTACATAATCATTACATAATTCAAACTGAATGGATGTATAAGGGGAAAAGGAGCAATTTATAGCCTAACTTTTGTTCTCAATGGTCACTGAACTTTAAAAAATGTATGCATTGAGAGGAAAATACAAAGTATACCTGGGTTTGTTATGCACCTTGATACGAGTTCCAGATTATTTAATTAATTTATCCTATTAATTGCATAATGTGTTTGTAACGAGCTGCCATTCAATAACTGATGGGCACGGCTATGTATTGCGGCAAATGTTTATATACATGAAAGGCAACGTGGTGAAATGTGGCTCTCGAATAGGATTTATTTGATCAAAGAATATATATATTTTTCTAATTATTATCGACGCGAACCTTTGCTAAGGATGCGTTCACGTACGTGCATCCGTTGCAGCCTTTTTGTTCTTGTTAAGTTATTTTATTGATGAGCGGTACAGTGGTTTGCACGCTTCCGTTATTAGGTAGATGTTGGATATGTCACGACAGTCAACGTTGGGAACGGTTGGGGGGGGTTGGAAAGGTATTACATAATGCTCTTTCGTGACTCAAAAGCCTTCCGAATTATGCCCAGATCGTTGTTGAGTGCACGATCGTCTGTCCGGCAGCAACTCGTGCGTGCACATCTCGTGTGTGCTTCCTCTTTATTTTCGTTCAAACTTCAGATGTTAACAAACTGAGTTCCTTTGGTCCTGACCACACACACACACAGCAACTGCAAAGGGGGGGTGGTGTTGTACTGTGCATAATGATGACCGCGTCATTTATTTTTTCGTCGACTTTTCCATGCAACATTCCCCCACATCTCTCTCCCCCCATTTGAAATTGCCTCGAAAATTGAACGTGGGACATGCAAATGCACAACACTGTATAACTTTCCATCCGTGTCACCAATTAAATGGTTATTCACTTCCATATGGCGAGTGATTCTTTTTTTTCCCTCTCTTTTCCAGGCAAACTGGAAATTCTTGGAAGTTAAGCTGTCTGTAGCTTTTGTCACTGATTTCTCCCCCCCCCCCCCCCGCCTTTTTGAAAGTTACACATGTGTAAGCGCTTTTTATCGGTAAAGCGTGGCACTCGCCGCTTATTCGATAATATAGGAGAGAGAGGAAATGGAGAAAAGATCGTCCCCAGGAACTGTTGCGCTGTTATGCCACGATATCGAAAATAAAAATGCATTTGTATGGTTCATGCTGCAGGGAGTTAAAAAAACCCCATAAATTCTGTGACTATCCGTGCTATTCCACTGCCTCTTGTGTATGGCCTTGCAGTCGTCGGCTAGCACTGCGGATGATTTTAAACGGATGGACTTTGAACATCACGTCCAGTTATAGAAGGTGTTGTAAAACGATATTCATCCCTCCACTGGTATGCCAGCCATCAAGTTAATTCGCTCAATACGCACGTACTTTCTCAATAACTGCTGCTGCACGACCTGTTGATGTAATAACATGAATGAAAATACATTTGTATTCATTGAAGAAATAAAAGTGCTGCCATTTACCAGAAACGTGACCTCACATTACGTGATGTGTCCACGTCTGATGCTTGCATATATAGGGGAGTAATGTATTTCACAATTTGTGACATGATCCAATGAATGTGTTGTCATATCTCGTTCAAGAAATTATTGGAGATTTTCTGACTTCATTTCATTACTGGAATGACAACGCCTTGCAGTAAGGCAATTTCTAAGTGATTATAATTATTTTTCATTCCATTGAATAATGTCATATGTGCATATGGCAATGTAATATTGCTGCCTGTATCATGATATCGTAGGAAAATGATGAGATGATATATGTACACTATGAATGCTTAGGTGTCTAGGAAAAAAAATATTAGATTGCTAAGAATTAAAAACACCAACTTTTTATACATTTAGATGAAATACAATGTTTTTTTTTACATACATATTATTACCGTGATTATATGGTGCAAAGCAACAAATACACGAGTCCAAATGTAATCTTTTCAGATTAAATATAATATTCAACACGTGAAACAACTATTGTAAGTGTAATCTGCTTACGTGGCACTCATATACAGACCGAATGGTGTAACACTCTAGATTTGAAGTTTTCGTGACTGCAGGAATCCATACTCTTTGGTTCTTTCAGTAAAGTCACCTAGGTATAAAATATAAAATAAATGAAATCACGACGTTTCGATTGCAACACAAGCAATCATCATCAGGTGTGAAAACTACAGCTGTGGTTTTATTCCGACGTGACTTTAAACTGCAGCTGTAGTTTTCACATCTGATGATGATTGCTTGTGTTGCAATCGAAACGTCATGATTTCATTCATTTAATATTTTATACCTACGTGACTTTTACCGAAAGAACCAAAGAGTATGGTGTAAAACTACCTTCTCGCATTAAAAGTACAATAATAACCGTGCAGTACAGTACTTCTTATTGTGAACTAGTTGCTAAGTGCTGCCCCGGTGCGGGTTTAACTGCACACTTTTATCCTGGGTGAATTGCTTTGGGTGACGTGTCTTGGGTCAGGATGAACCAACAATTGTTTGTGTAACATGGAATATTCCTGCACACGTTAATGGACGCTGTAATATTGTACCTGGAACATATTCACCATTTGGTATTTATACTTCGATTTAAGGTGACTAACACATTTTTAGACTCCAGTTCAAGTAACCGTCGATGGCTTACCATAGTCGTGTATTGAATGTGAGTGGAGTGTGTAAAGTGTTAATCCATTTTATATTTTGCAAAACTATAGTACATTCAGTATTGTGCTCCATTATCTGTTATTCTGTTCCTGTGGTATCATACCGAGACCCCATACTGTCCCATCGTGTGATATCTGGCTGTTTTACACTGGAATGGAGGAATGATGGGAGTATTGCATGTGGTGAGAGGTCCAAATGCGGAGAATTGTATTTGTTTGAATTATAATTAATAACCAATCATTATTGGTGTTAGTGTTGCTGTGTCAAATAGTGCTGATGTTTACTGCTATGCTTTGCCAATGGACAAAGAGTACTTGTAGGTTTATTTCCTGCAAGTTCAGTAAATACTGCACTTGTGTGGAATGTGGCTGTAGCAAGTGCATGCGTAGCAATTAATGAATTCATTAATTTATTAAAGCATACAAACTATAATGAGGGGTCATCATCGCTAAAATAGCTGAAAATGTCAAAACCCAAGTCTTTTAGGCGCATGTTTTTTAAATAATATTTAGCAACCTAACGCATACATGATATTTCTTTATTCTCTGTGGGCCACATTTTAATAGTGGATATTAGTGAACAAACGAGCAATGGATTGTGGGAGGAGTGCATTGGCTAGAGCTTTAGAAACAATACTGTGACCACAATATGTTTGTACGTTTTGAGCAGAGATTTGATCGAACGTTGCTGTTATACCTGAAACACGTTTTAAAAATGAACAACACAGACTCATGGTTTCAATTCGGACAGCAGTTTGGGTAAAAGCCACTCCTCCCGTTGTGACATGAAAATTCAATGTTTAAAAGCAACAATTAAGATTTCGATTTAAAGCTTTCGTGACTGCAGGGATTCATCTTCTTGGTTCTTTCGGTAAAGTCACGTAGAAGGGAAGTAAAAAAAGACATAATAAAATAATTCTCACTATTATATTCTTTTATTATTTTATTTTTTATTATATTATTTTATTATGTTTTATTTTTATTATTTGATTACTTCCCTTCTACGTGACTTTACTGAAAGAACCAAGAAGAACAATTAAGATATTACAACTAATTGTCAAGAGCTACACTTACCCCCACATTTACACCCAAACAACCATCAGGGTTTATCATAGGCAAGGGCAGTGATTACATATTTAAAACATTGACAGCACTCGTCCTTGGATGTATGCAGATCCTGTTTATGTACATAGGTAAAAATGTCTTAAACTTCTCAAACATTTGACCTATGTGGTTAAAATGGACCACATCCGCTGGTGCTTTTAAGAGGTTATGGTATTTTGGGATGAGCCATTTTGAATGCTAATGCTGCAGCCAGAATACTTGATAATCAGTCCTTTAAACTATCTTACTAACACAGCACTGCATTATATGGCAAGATAAGTCGAGGAAAACTTGTATCCATGACTCCTATTATTCATAACTCCTATTATTCATGACTCCTATTATCTACGGGAGCTGTACTATCCGTGAAAACTCCCAATTACACAAGGCGCTATGTATGAGTTCTCCAATCATCTTCTGTTTTCTGCTATGTAAGTCCAGAACGGTGTTCAATTCCCAGGATTTTTTCCCAGATAAGGGCAGTCGTGTGGCAATTTACTCCAGGTATCCACAATATTTTTTTCTGTGGATAAGTGGAATACATTCGTGGATAATCCCGTGAACAATATGATTCATGAAATTGGTCCTCCCATATGATGGATGAGTTCTCCGTGTAATTTTTTTGTATGTTCAAGCTTTTATTATTTGATGTACATAATGTAATCTCTTTACAGTAGTTCATCCAGCAGGAGATTGACATTGACAATGTAATTTTGTAATATTACTCCAAGCAATTTTGCATTACTTGTGACACCAAACTGAATACTTTGGTGTTCCTCAGTCAGTACTCTGAAGTGTCATTGAAGATTATGATCTGCTGTGTTTACAGTGAAGCAATTGCAATCGTACTAACCACGCAATAAAACAATCGCATACAATGTTCTAGGTACTCGAATATATTTTAATATCTACACTTTACAGGACGAGGTATAATTACAATAGATTCGAACAAACTAATATACAGTGCAGTATTCATTTAAATATTCTATATTACACAATACTTGACAGTACTGTACTTAAAATAAAAATCATCATGAAGGAAAAAAGAATGCAGCAATCAAATTTTTGTCCTTGGCAATATGGTTTCCATTCCTACCGTTCTATAAAGTTCAAAATGTATCACCTATATTCATTAACAACAACAAAAAACCTCCTGATTTTATTTTAAACATTGTTTAGATAAATTGATGGGAGTCCAGGGTAGTAGGCAGTAAATAAAGTAGGGATTGATATGTTATTATTTTAAAAGGGGAAAATGTAATACAAGGGTCAATGTTTTGCCCTGTTACATAAAAAAAATATGCATCGAAGCAATGGTCATTGCATGAGATGGTAACTAATGTTGACTGTAAAAGAGACGACTGCATTGCAACTATAGTTCTTGAAAAAAGATTTGGAATAAGAACTTTCAACTGCCGCGACTTTAAGGCGCCCTTCCCCCCTCCCTCCCAGCTTAAATAGTCGCTCCAAGCGTGGAGTGTGTCATTCAGACTCTGTCTTCTCGACAGACCTGGTCTTCACACCTGAGGACGGCTGCTTGCGTTGTGGCCGAAACGTCGTGAGAATTATTTTATTATGTTTTATTTTTATTATTTTATTATTTCCATTCTACGTGACTTTACCGAAAGAACCAAGAAGATGAATCCCTGCAGTCACGAAAGCTTTAAATCGAATAAGAACTTCCAGGTTAAAATTAGTAATTACTTCCCCCCCCCTCCCGGAATATAGGTGAACTTTCTAAAAGTGGGAAGTGTAATCGTACACTACAATTGCAAGAGTGTTTCATATGGCACAGCAGTGGATTTGTACGAGACGACTCTTATTACATCGCACTGTATAAAGTATTGTATATCAGAGAACCAACTGATATTATACACGTGTAAGCAATATTCTAATTTAGGTTCACAACATCTGTTAGAGTCGATGGGCCCAATGAGATACTCAAAATCTATTCCTTTCTTGTTCCAGCCTCACGGTTCGCTATGCTTGGAGCTCTTATTCTGATGAACTGGGTAAAAAGCAACACAAATGCCCCATAATCTGCTACTAATAAAAAAAAATAAGCCAATAGCTTAGTGCGCTTTACCTGGTAAGAGAAAAAATTGTTGAGTTTTATTTGTAGATTTTTGAAAGTGATTTGTTTACCTTCACTATACTTTGCACTCCGAGCGTGTGTTTTTTTGTAGCGTTTGCTGTTGTAACGTTCTGATCTGCCCCTTACTTGGACATCTTTGAAAAAGAGCTTCATAGCTCATCAGATTCTTCAGTATAAATAAATACTTGTTTTATCGACAGCGAACAGGCCTAAACCAGTGCGTAGGACAAATGAGGAAGAAGTTTTGTAACAGTTTAATATCTATTTAAAGCTTTCGTGACTGCAGGATTCATCTTCTTGGTTCTTTCGGTAAAGTCACGTAGAATTATTTTATTATGTTTTATTTTTATTATTTTATTACTTCCCTTCTACGTGACTTTACCGAAAGAACCAGAAGATGAGTTTAATATCTGTGCAAACGTGTGGATTGTACGGCAGAAAAGTTATGCGCAGACACACTAAGATGCACAATCACTCCATATACAGCACTGTCTTACGTTTGTCTTCACTGTTTGTGTTTGCTTAGCTTACGTTCTTGTATGCACCGGCACTTATTCCCCTCTGTGCCAGAGATATAAACCAGCCTTACGCGAGTATGACGTTCTCTTGACTTAACCATTTCAAACCCACTGGCTGTTTTAATCTGAATGTTGTCAAATGTTATTCTTATTTCGCAAAGTAAAATGCTCAGTTTGGTTCAGAGCCTGGGCGATTTATTCGATTTAAATCGATTAATCCGGCCAAAATCTGTCTTAATAAAAAAAATAGTCGACAATCTGGGGCCCTTTAAGAATGGGCGATCCCCCAACACACCGGCTCTTGAAGGTGGGAAACCCCCACAAGCCACGCCTATCAGGCGCTGCCCATCACCTCCCGTCCGCGGCACACGTGAATGGGAACAGCAGTTTAATAAGACTTTTAAGTGATCTCGGAAGGGTTAACTTCTGGTTAAGCATTTGCTACAACCAGTTTAAACCGATTTAAAATGTCTTAACGTTTATTGCCTTGCTCATGCTCTTACTCGTTATTGCAACGTTGCAGCGCTTACATCGCTCGCACTAATGCATGCACCACATGCAATCGGTATCTTATTCGATTTGCTTCAACGATTTTGTTGTGGGCAATGCTACGTCTGACCCCGTCGTCGAGTTATATTTCATAAAAAAATCTGGAGAGAATGTATTTATTTGGCTCTAGCCCTTGCTTTGACCCTTCAGCGTGCACAATTCTCCATGTTTCGCTGAGGGACAGCGGCGAATGTGCCCTGGAACATCATCACAGTTAAACTCTCTTGGCCGAGGGATCGCGGCCATTTTTACTTGCTGCCCCCTAACCCCCACTGCTACAAAGGGCTATAAACATTTTTAAAATATATATAAACTGGTTAAAACTGGTAACCAAATCTTTTTTTTTGCTAATGGTTTAGTTCATGACTATAAGTAGATGACATCGGTTTATGATTTCGGTTCGGTGCAATTCTGAAGGTGCAGAACGTTAGAATAACCCCCGTGACCTGTGTGTGTGTTTGTGTGTTGAACTTCTTTTACAACGTACATTGCCAGCCCTGCTAATCGGAGGCATTCATCCAGCACACATTGGCAGTGCATGTGAAATAGCAGGGTATTCGTACGTTTTAATAGTCATGGAAAAAACACTTTAATTCTGGATGGTATCATTAGGGAGAGTGGGCTCTGATCTGGCTGTCAAACACTTGAAGACAACCAGGTACAGAAGATGGCGGTTTTAACTCTTCAATAAAATGGCCTCCCACTGGAAGCCTCTGCAAAGCCACAACTAATGCATTCTTCTCTACTTCCTGCTGATGGCACACATACAGTGAATTAGTAATTGCACTCAGAGATTAGGATCGGCAGGCCAGATGCGGAAAATCATTACACGAATTAACAACAAACGATTGTGTCCACAATGTGTGTTTTTTCAGGTGAGTGCCAAAGGAGGAGTACATTTTCTAGCAATGTATACTACCTGGGAGTTTCAATTAGGTTGGAGAGTTTTTACTCTATAGGTTTGGGAAATTGGCACGCCTTTGTTTTCAGATATGGGAAATAAAATCCCACCCTCACCTATCTAATTCTTTGGCATCATTGAGTGAATACTTGGGGAATTTCAGAGTTATCACAAATGCTTCATTCACATTCATTTGTAGCATTTTGCATTATTAAACATACTAAATATTTAATTCCAATATCTCAAGGTTTTCCTGCAAGTGAACATTGAAAAATATTAACTATATTTGTCTTGCAGTGTTGACATTCGTGGTAAAATGCAATTGACTTTTTGGACAAATAATTAAAACAAATCTGCGGTAGAGTACAGGGGAAGGGGTGGAATTGGAGGTGGTCGAGTGAGTGAAGGGGCTGTCGGGATGGGTATATGAATGGTTTTATATGACTGTGAGTTTTCATTCGACTCCACAGTTAAAATTTATTTGGCCGTCTGGAACGCTCTTCCGAAATTAGGAAGCCACTGGAGCTATGCACTTTCCAATCATCTATATTGAAAACTAATTTCTTTAGAACTCCTTTTTGTGTTGAGTTTGCTTTTCCCCACACCTCGAATTAGCACGGTTGTTTACGTACAGTGCGAAAGAAGTTAAACATACATACAAATACCTGGTTATTTGAGAGTCTTCTATTTGTAGAAACGGTTACCAAATTTATATTTAAAAAAGACCAGTCATTTGTTTTCACAATCCCAAAATATCCTTGGTTTCTAAAGGCACATCAGATTCTTGTTTATTGAAAAGTATATACTCTACCATTATGCCTGGATTTTTGCGATCATGAATTCTGTTGAATATGACTCTGGAATAATTGCTATAGTCATCCAGCATCCCACAAACCAAGGTCTTCAACAGAATGTGTAGAATTTACTAAAACCTTTTTAAAAGATGGAAAACGGATTGAGGTGATACGCTCCCACCAAGGCTATGCACAGGGAACAGGCCCGAGTAGATGACCATTGCGTGAATGAAGTGATGAGAATGGTCCATTTGGCTTATGGCATTGCAAGACTATATGAGGGATGGGGATGATTTCTTGCAGTAGATTGACAATCTGTTGATAATGATAATACTGTCTTGTTGGGGGTGTTCTTGCAAATGAGATCCACGAAACACCACATGCCCTCATGCTTTGTTTAAATTGACTGGCTGCATTTGCCACTAGCCACAATGAATTTGCTCTGAATATAAATAAGAGCATTGGTTTCTGCGTATTGTAAAAGGTTGTCTGCAGAGGTGGTAGTAAAATGTTTAGTGGAATGCACTCGCAATAGAATTAGTTGTACATGTTGATAATTGTACACATTTTTAAAAAATGTGTTTTCAATGTATTGCAAGACTACGCAACAAAAATAAAGGTACTTGAGCATGCATTCACGGCACTTGCAAATGCCATGGGTGCACACTCCTTGACATGCTACACAAGCTGTGGACGGTACAACACCTCTCGCGTAAGCCTGCTTGCACAGTTATATCGGCATGCGATGATGCGTATGGTTAGTTGGCGCTTTACACATGCTGCGTAAGAGTACATGTTTGACAATTCATCTACCTGCTGATGTTACATTTAGGCTATATTGAAGCAAACAAAATAATGCAATAGAGACAAAATAAGAAATGGAAGAAAAGGGGACAAAACAGTTGACTTAACCATGATTCCATTCGTGGCAATTGAATAGTATGCATAAGATTAACACTCAAAAGTTCAAGAGACAGCACATCAAGTGCACATTTAGCGCCGTGTGTGTATGACTATTTTACATCGACAAAATGCACCTCGTAAAATTGTTCAATACGTTTTATTTGTGCTCTGCACATAGATTTGGTGTGTACACTACAGTAGAACTATAGTAGCTGTAACAATGCAGAGGATATAATCACAAGGATAATACTCTTGAATTAAACAATCCTCACGGGCTGTCACATGGCCTAGCTTTAATGCTCACGCTGCTTGTTGCAGAGGGTCATGGTTCGAATCCGACTAAAAATACGCCCAGCCTGTTTCACTCGCAGAGGACGTTAAAGATCCGATGACGTCATTCGGAAAAGTAGACCATTATGTGCTGCTTCAGCGGTCCAAGTTTGCAACATTTGCACACAAATGACTCAATTTGGATTATCCAGAGCAATCATCGCCCCCATCAGGAGGAAACTTAGCAGAACCCTCGTGAAGAGGCATGATACTCAATGAGGCCTTTCCAGATAAAAAGTGTGATGAATTATATAACGTACAAATGTGCACCGGTCACAGATAATAGGATGGATATAGCACTACATGCTGAAGAATGAGCCGTGGGAGCTTGGGAAGCTATCTCCTTGCGTCTGGCATCGTCACATATGTGGTTTCCGTGAGAGGAATTATTGTCTCTGTGGGTGGACGGGTGGATGCGTTGGAATGTTAATTTTACTCATGAGTAAGAGAGGGTTAATTCATTAAACAAAACAGTTGACTTGTTCAAGAGCAGTTTACAATGTAATCAATCTGTTTTAATACACTATTTATTACCCTCTATAATAATGACATGAACTCACACACTACTTAAAAGGTGTGCCACATGGTACTGGCGTACATCCTGCTGTACCATTTAGATCTGTTTAATCCTGTCATGGAAATGAGAAGTGCAAAGCACTTTCTTGACACTACTTACCAAAAGTTCCACGTTGCACTTGAGTTGGTTGCCTGTATCGCTCATGCTGCTACCTTTAACACGGGTGATGTACAAGCAGAGCATGGCTGTTGTGAAATATAACCCGTGGGACTTTTCTGATAAGACCTTGACACTCAAATTTGGCTTTGATCAACTCGGGCTGGATTTACTTGCACATGTTAACGCTGCCAGAAAGGCTTGCAACAAAGAGGTATTTGCAGTCAGACACAAGGGGAAGAGGTAGGCGTATCCATAATCTTAGGTTTTTTCGGTAAAGTCACGTAGGTAAAACATAAAAATAAAATAAAGATCTTTATTTTATTTTAATTAATTTTGATGTTTTACCTACGTGACTTTACCGTAAAAACCTAAGATTATGAATCCTTGCAGTCACGAAAGCTTCAAATCTAGGCGTATCCATACTTTACTCTCCATCACACACGACCCCGCCGATCGATCACACTGGTCAACACACTTTTTCTGGCATGAGGTTTTCCAACGGTCTTAAGGTAATTTTGGGGTGCCGATTCCAAATCTGGCATCAGTTTTTGTCTATCACATGAGGTTTTTGAGATATCAAATGTTGCATTTTCAATAAAAACTGCAGAAGAAAAATATTAAATAAATGTCGATATCTACATAACATGATATTATAAACGCACTATCCTAAAAATACAGCACCATATTTTAAGACTAAAGCAGTCACTGACTCGCAACAACTTGCAATCATAAGTGACAGAGTTAATTTCGGGTAAAGTAAATGAAAATGGGGTAACCCGATAGCATAAAAATGAGATGTGATAGAGCAAATCTGAGATCAGATTTGGAATCAGCACCCTGAAATTAGTCTAAAACAGCTGCAAAAGTCCAGGCCAGAATATTTTTTTGTTGTTGACCAGTGTCATCTGTGGTGTACCTTATTTATTATTATACTTCTGGTTGGACAAATGGAAGGATGTGCATCGTTGTTTCAGCTGCCGCATTAGGAGATAAAACCCTCTGGATTGCAGGGCCAGTGTGCTAATTGCACCATGGCAGCATCCAGAGAAACTGGTATACACACACACACACACATTTTTTTCCATTAACTATTACTGCCACTGATTTTGGATCTCTTTGAGATCATTTCAGTGGACATCTAAAAGCGTCCAGTGTTGTCTGGCTTAATACATTCCAGCGGTCGGTTTCCTCTTCACTTCGAAGGATTGAACGAAGAATGTTGAATTGACTGCTTTTAAAAATGAAATGCTCATCTTCCAGTGTAATGAGACTGTGCTATGTAATTCAGAAGTTGTTTTCGTTGGATTACGTGTAACACGGTTGCGGAACTGTTAAATCAAATGAGAAAATTGTATTCCCATAGTGTAGCTAGCTACATTATTTAATAACAGTGTGTTTTAAAACAATTGTTATTAGGCACATCAAAATTAGGCTCAATATTCAAGTATGCTGCCAGATTAACAGCAAAGCTAAATATAATTCGTCTTTTTCAAGAACGTTCATCTTGTCAATCCAATGCTGGATGAAGGGCCCCTCCCCGTGCTGCGTGGGCCATCGGGGTTGTTTGACTATACTTCACCACGCTGGTCAGTGTGGCTTTGTGAAGGAAGGTGCCTGGGCTCATTGGGCAGTGTGTTAACCACTGTGTGACCATTTCGCCCCCAACTCCCTTCCTCTACCGTTTTTATTAATTACGCCGATAGGCATGAACTTAAATTACTATTTTTCGATTTAAAGCTTTCGTGACTGCAGGGATTCATCTTCTTAGTTCTTTCGGTAAAGTCACAGAGAAGGGAAGTAATAAAATAATAAAAATAAAACATAATAAAATAATTCTCACGACGTTTCGGCCACAACGCAAGCAGAATTATTTTATTATGTTTTATTTTTATTATTTTATTACTTCCCTTCTACGTGACTTTACTGAAAGAACCAAGAAGTTAAATTACTATGTTCAATAAAAAAAACCCTGACTTACTAACGGGGATATAAATAGCATTTGAAATGTATTGATGAAGAAGAAACAAAAAGATTATATGTATTTTTCGTTTTGGAATTTCAGTGAATGCTTAATGATATATAATATATAAAATTTACCAGATGAGGCAGCAGGCAAGGCTCTAAGCATTCCCAGTAAACCGTTAGTATCTTTCTGGAAGTTATCCTTTGCTTGGAAATTAAGCATTAAGGTGTTTTTTTTTACAATAAAACTATTTCCGTAATTTTACGGCAAGAACCGCGGGCCATGAGTGTTTGGGCAAGTCACCATGATTCACCACCCTCTTGTGCCGTAAATGATGCATTACTTGCAACTGCTGTCAAAAATGTAAATGCAATGAGGTTATTATTCTAAGTGAAACATTTGTACATCCATCTACTGTATAGGTTTTTTTTTGCGATTCTGCTGGATAATTCTCCAATATGTTTTCAGATTGTACGGCGTGTTGTTCAGAATTATGTCCGAATTCCTGAACGAGCTCCTTGTCCCGGGAGCTTCTTCAGGAACTGAATTCCTGAGGAAATTCCCAGCCTGTGGAGCGAAACGTCAGTACACCACAAAAAACACAGGAGATCCATTGTACGCCTCTTGAACTTATGGTTATTTGAATTTATTTACGCAAAATGGCCTTTTACAGTGACATTCGATACAGATTCCCACACATACACAGCGTGACATGGGGGATGTGGTGTTGGGATATGAGGACCGGTGGAATAGACAATAGGGACAAATCTAGAGAAATCTGGGGAGAGACGGGACATCGAGGAACAGAGGGACATGAGAGAGAGAATTGATGAGTGCCGCGGTGAAGAAATATCAACTCCCCTCACTTGGTATGCAGGAAGCCATGGGTTCGATCCTGACGCCTATAATTTTGGCGTATGCATGTCCCTCTCCCCGTGGTCGCATGGATTTCTGTCCCGGTCCTTTCGGTTTTCCCCTCCACATTTATAAATGTGCTGTTTGTAGTATTTGGCTGCATCCAATTTCCACTTGATAAACCACTTCATTAGGCTATCATTTGTGGCAGGGCCCTTCTGAAAAAGAGCTATTTAGTTCAGTGGGCCTTACTTTGTAAAAGAAAAATTTATTTGGTTTTAGTAGTAGATAGGAGATATATGAAAAGCAAGAAAAAAACGAGATGAGAGTGGGGATCGGTGATAAATGTGAAATATTAGATACATGGATAAGCAGAGAAAAGGGGATAGATGTGAAGAGTGATGTGGGGAGACACACAAGCCAGACAAAGAGAGACATGATATGCACTAGAAAAACGAGGTGAAGAGGAAGAGGTGTAATTCGATAGAGAAAACAAACCAACAAGAGATGTGCATAATGATCGAGGTGTGAGGAGTATGTATGTTGAACTTTTTACTGGTAGGAACTTCCTGGTTACACCAGCCCACAGGGGATTATTGTGTCCGTCCGTCGTGCAGGGAGGGGCTGGATGGGGAGGGAGGGGCTGGGTGGGGAGGGGAGGGTGGGGAGGGGCTGAGTGAGGAGGGTGGGGAGGGGCTGGGTGGGGAGGGTGGGGAGGGGCTGGGTGGGGAGGGTGGGGAGGGGCTGGGTGGGGAGGGTGGGAGGGGCTGGGTGGGGAGGGTGGGGCTGGGTGTAGAGGGGAAGGTGGGGAGGGGCTGGGTGGGGAGGGGCTGGGTGGAGGTGGGAGGGGTGGGGCTGGGTGTGGAGGGGCTGGTCACCCCGTGGTGCCCTTATAAAACTCAACGTTGAACCTACTCACGCCGGCTTGTGCCCGCCCTCACAGTCGGCCATATTTGCGGAATACACCACGCCGCCGTTGACCCTGGCCATTGACCGAGCAACCCAACGTTCCTACCAGCTCCGTCCGCAGGAATGTGTTTTGCACCGTTCGTAGCCAACCATGCTAATTGGGGGTGCTGAGTGATGAGAGGAGACACGAGGAGAGAGAAATGACCAGTGGTAGACGAAGAGCGACAACCTCCGACAATGGAGAGTGGCAGTGTGATGTAAGGTGCTGATGGGATTGGCATTTTGAAGAGGGTCAGGGGGTTCACCAATGTTCATTGTAGGAGTTGTGGAAGTGACGTTTAGGTGTAGGTTTCAGCAGTGATTATTTTATTGACATTTTCACGGTCGATAGACTCCATACGTATGTATGTAGCACGTTTGTGATTTTGTTTTATTTTGTAACAAAAAATCTCTAAAAAAATCGATCAATTATTCAAATCACCGTGAAGCAGCCTTTCTCCATAAAACCACTTCCACTGCAATCAATGTCTGTGCCAGCAGACTTGTTGAATCCTCTCGTAGGCATGTGTTGCGCAATAGGCTGCAATCTTTTTCTGCCATATTTAGTATAATATTGAAAGTTTATTTCGTGACCGGTCACCAGAATATGTAGTGGTACTTGGGGGTATGTTTAAGAGAGGGGATTGAAGAACGCACAACGATGCACTGAGGAGGGTCTCTCTAAAAAAGTACTGTAACACGTTTCATTTCCAAACAAGAGCATGAGTCTCGGCGAAGCTAATTAAAAATATAATTCGCAACCCTCTAAATCCACTGCTCGATCTAGGCCTCTCCATGCTGTGCTGCTCATTCGTGTTTTTATGTTCGACCTTTCTTCACCATGCTGTGGGTTGATGAAGCGGGAAAGGGGTCAGAACTGCTCGGGTTAATTTCTTGCTACCGATGTAGCCGTTGACCAGGAAGTGGACGATTTGTCACCGGGTTTGATAGTGCACGACAATCACCGACTGTGCTACCCTCTCCACCGTTCTACATGGATAAGCGCGTTTTAATTTTGAACATCACTTTGAGCTGCATGCACAGTGGTGGGTATGAGAAGCTCAACATTCTGTGGTTGATGGGGGGGGGGTCCGAACATTGTGGGTAAGTCGCATTGAAGTGTTTTTGCAATTTTTTTGTGGGCTTTATTAACAATTATGATAATATTGATGCAAGTCGTGCATAATGCTTTGATACACATTGTTATATATAATAGCCAGCTGCAGTTTCTGAAGAAAATATCTCGTGTTTTTGCTGTTTTTCAACCACATTACAACTTTAGCATACAGCCCCATCACACTGAGGTCAGCAATTCATTTTAAACAAAAAGAGCCGTCAATTCTGCGTTCTTCGTTCTCCCGGTGCCTCGCTTGAGTTGTTTTGACACTCAATGAAAGTAATTCGATGTCTGGATTGGTGTGCGCATTAGAGGCTCAATGGAGGCATCTGGAATTCCATTGGGGGGGGGGGGTTCCAGCTCCTTAACACTGGATAAACAGCTGAAACATGGGGATATATACATGCAAATGCATGAGACGGTAAAGATATCTTCCGGGACATTTTGGGAGAATGAAATGTGGTTGTAAAGGCGTGGCGTTGGAAGGAGACACGAAGAGATGAATTGAAGTCATGGACATATTCTGAGCGTGCAAGATAGCTGCACAGGCCACAGATCTTGAGGAATGATCTGCATCGAGCACTTAATAAATGCCAAACAAATTTTAGAAATGTCCAACATGGCAGGCGGCAGCATTCTGACATGCAGCAACATTCAGGAGTTGACACAGGAGAGGCTACAGTTGGCAAGGTATTTTATCCCCTGGATACCGTGCTGAATTTGTCCTGCATGTCAGCATGTTACGTGATATTGGCCACCATGGTCAGTCGGATGCATTGCCAGGAGCAGATGTATCTGGCAGTAGTCTTAGTCAAGGAATCGTTGACAGCTGCTGGTCAATGAGGACTGGTGATAGAGCCTGAGGATGTGGAAAAATGTGAGGTTTTACACGGTGAAGAATTGGAATAGTTGAGGCATCCAGGCGGCACAGACCACTGATTCCCATGTCAGGGGTGCTGGATCGGCGTGACTCAGCTGCTGCTTTGAATCTGAGCAGTAACCACTTGTGATTAATACTCTTAGGTTTTTTCGGTAAAGTCACGTAGGTAAAAAATAAATAATAATAAAAAATAATATAAATAAAATTATAAATCACGACGTTTCGGAGGCAACACAAGTCTCCGCCATCAGGTGGGACCGTCACAGCTAGATTTGCTGTATCAAGTGAGGCAAAATTCCAAGAGAAAAGCTCTTAAATACAAGTTAAGGGGGGAGGAGGAGGGAGGGGTTTATCTGAATGTGGTAGCCAATGAATGTGATTAAACCAGATGCTCAAGTTTGGTGGTCAAACCCAGCCACTCACGGTGACTACAAAAATGTCCTGATAAGTTTGAGCTTGCATCTTACTACTTTGTATTCTGCCGAAGAAGATCAACATGTCGTAAGTGCTATTTATGGGAAATAAAATGTCATTCAGTGTGGGATGAGAGAGGCTTATTTATTATGGATGTTCACTCTCGAACCACCTTGCCGGTATCGTATTGCGGGGCCGTTCAGAACACGGGGGGGGGGGGGGGGGGGCGGTCGGGTTTGGATGTTCCAGAAGAGCGTGAACTTGTGACTTGGCTCGAACGGCACATGCATATGCAGTACTAATCACATTCCTGCATTTCCCATAAATATGCTAAATTCCTCTTGATATGCAAATTCATTTGTCAATGCGCCCAGCTTATATATATGCTCCAAGCTCGTGTGCTGTTTCATTCAGACTCTGTCGCCTCGACGGACCTGGTTTTCACCTGAGGACGGCTACTTGCGTTGTGGCCGAAACGTCGTGAGAATAATTTTATTATGTTTTATTTTTATTATTTTATTACTTCCCTTCGACGTGACTTTACCGAAAGAACTAAGAAGAATTGGAATAGTGTAAAGTCGCGTTTTAGTATGTGTGATCAGTCGAGGAAATCGGTGGCGAACTGACTTCATGCGACACGTTACAATACGTTTTAAAACGTATTTAGCATAGCATTGAAGTACATTTTTTTTTCATTTACAGTCGTTAATTGCAAATGTTAACACGGCAGAAAGTAACATTTGGAAAACATTCCCCACCCTTGTGTGACATGGTTTGTGCTGTACTTAGCCGCTTGTATATTTCCCATATGTTCAAGCTTTAGATAGTCAGTGCATGCATTGCATCCTCTGCGTATTGTGCATTCCACGGGCAGGTTTACGGAGTATTAATGCGACTCGTCCAATGAGCTACAAGCTTTCACACTCGTAGTAGGCCACGTGCAATTGTGTTCCAAGCTTAATATTACTCCCTTCTCCACTCGAAGGTTACTCATATTTTTGCAACTTCTTTACAGTACTTTTGATCCGGTAGAACCGAATTAGTGCATTAATCGTTATTATAATGGTATCAAGTCGATATGACGAGGGTATTTCAAGTGTTTCCTGATTGTCGATAAGGAGAGTATATATTACCAAGTACTATACATATACTGTGGGTAACACATTCCTGCGGAGGAAGCTGGTAGGAACATTGGGTTGCTCGGTCAATGGCCAGGGTCAACGGCGGCGTGGTGTATTCCGCAAATATGACCGACTGAGGGGAGGGCACAAGCCGGCGTGAGTAGGTTAAACGTTGAGTTTTATAAGGGCACCACGGGGTGACCAGCCCCTCCACACCCAGCCCCTCCACACCCAGCCCCACCCCTCCCACCCAACCCCTCCCCACCCTCCCCTCCCCACCCAGCCTCTCCCTCCCCACCCAGTCCCTCCCTGCACGACGGACAGACACAATAATCCCCTGTGGGCTGGTGTAACCAGGAAGTTCCTACCAGTATTATTGCACATGCATGTCTTTTTTACTTGTTGCCCGAATGATTGTTACTGTGAACGGGATGGTATGATGCCGATAGAAATGCTGTGTGAAGTTATTTTGCGCGACAAGTCCACAGGTTCGTATGCAAGGCATGCATCCCGATTCCTGATGAGGTGCGAAGGGAGTGTGCTTTTAAATGCGATGCAGAGGTCAGTTTTTGTGCGTAGATTGGGACTTCAGTTGTGAATCATCTGGAGAGGCTGGGCAGGGCACCGTTCATCCCGAAGCCAGATCTTAATTGGTCAAAAAATGTATAATGCTAAACACACAAAATTAAAATGTGGGTTTTTAAATTATTGTCGACTCTAACAGGTAAACGTCCATTCTTATAGTGTCTTTACTTGAGCGCATGATACTTGCCAGTTCTCCCTCGACAACAAAGGGCGCTGATTTAGACGTGTTTGTGAATGTGACACCTCGGAGTACATTGATGCTGCGGCTCATGGCGCGGATCTTTGCTCGGAATGCGCTTGACACCATGATTTATATTGCGTTATTTGTACACAAGTGCACTGTGGGCGTTATTGCACGCGGAGGATGGCTTGAGTGTGCTGAATACAAATTCTTCTGTAGGCACACTGGAGTTTTGCTTTTCATAATTACGTTCAGTTTTCCAAAAAGCGGCAACCTGTTCTAGTCGGGCTGTGTTATGGATGTGTATTTTATCTTTTACAATTTTTATTATCATGCTCCACCTAACTGCCCCAGCAATACATCTGTGAAAAAGAGCTTTACGGCTCATCGGATTCCTCCAGTTTATATACATATTCTGATTGTGACATACAACACATGCAGAAAAGTTTGCAACAAAGCACACAGAATTGCGTGCTTTGAATTCCACCGAGTAGCAGCAAGAGCAAGACGTGGGATTGGAGAACTTCATAGGCTCGTCAAAGTGGGGCTTGAATTAGAACCTGTTGATGGAAGGAAAAATGGCGCGGTTGTCGAAAACTAATGACAGTTGCAGCCAGTGCAGGGATCTTCCCTGATGTGAAGTGTACCATGGAGCGACGAAATTAGCTCGTTCGCAGGGCCTCCGTGGATTATTGCATCACGGGATATTGCGGGATTGTGGCGGGCGGCTTTGAGGCCTTCTTTCATAATCGGAATCTTTATTTCTCCTGGATGAATCCGATGAGCTATGCGGATCTTTTTCACATATCTTCAGTATGTTCAGCAGTGGATAGAGACCATGGCCAATGATGTTGAGAATCTTCTATCGAAGGTGGAGGATCGTGAGACCACGCGAGGTTGTAGGAAACAACTCCTGTAGGGAGGAGTACAGCAAGTAAGTCTACGAACTTTCCTGCTTTTCTTCTTTGCGTTTTTATTCTATGACAATACTGCTTTCCACAAAACATCTCCTTCATTCTTTTATTTAAAGTCCTGGCAGATGGTAGTTTTGACTAAAAATTAGTTTTTTTTACCAAGGTACAATGCCAAATGCAAAAATAAACGTCAAGGAAATTACCAAACATTGTAAGAGGACGTTTTAACATCAGAGTTATGCACATTGAGACTTTGCTGAATTAAGCTATTGAGTATTGAGTTGTCCGCTCACGCTGCTACCCAAGAATGAATTCCCTACATATTAGCAGAGATAACAGAAGTGCTTCTGTGTTTCACTTGCGGAATGTGGGAATGCCATTATTGGGGGAAAAAAAAAGTTTTAGAACAAGCCGGATGGGTTTTTTTTACATTTTAACATCAAGGGAATAGTCTCATCTGCATGACCTACCAATCATTTTTGACCTCGCTATTCGAAGATGCGACTTCTGGAGACTTTGTAATTCACATTGCACAGCATAACCATCGTCCCAGTGATGTACATGGTACAGCTACAGTCACAGTGATGTACATGGTACAGCTACAGTCACAGTGATGTCCATGGTACAGCTACAGTGTCAGTGATGTCCATGGTACAGCTACAGTCACAGTGATGTCCATGGTACAGCTACAGTCACAGTGATGTACATGGTACAGTTACAGTCAAAGTGATGTACATGGTACAGTTACAGTCACAGTGATGTACATGGTACAGCTACAGTCATAGTGATGTACATGGTACAGCTACAGTCACAGTGATGTCCATGGTACAGCTACAGTCATAGTGATGTACATGGTACAGTTACAGTCACAGTGATGTACATGGCACAGCTACAGTCACAGTGATGTCCATGGTACAGCTGCAGTGTCAGTGATGTCCATGGTACAGTTACACTCACAGTGATGTACATGGTACAGCTACAGTCACAGTGATGTCCATGGTACAGCTACAGACACAGTGATGTGCATGGTACAGCTACAGCCCCAGTGATGTACATGGTACAGCTACAGTGTCAGTGATGTACATGGTACAGCTACAGACACAGTGATGTACATGGTACAGCTACAGTCACAGTGATGTACATGGTACAGCTACAGTCACAGTGATGTACAGCTACAGTCACAGTGATGTACATGGTACAGCTACAGCCCCAGTGATGTACATGGTACAGCTACAGTGTCAGTGATGTACATGGTACAGCTACAGTCACAGTGATGTGCATGGTACAGCTACAGTCACAGTGATGTCCATGGTACAGCTACACTCACAGTGATGTACAGCTACAGTCACAGTGATGTGCATGGTACAGCTACAGTCACAGTGATGTCCATGGTACAGCTACAGACACAGTGATGTGCATGGTACAGCTACAGACACAGTGATGTCCATGGTACAGCTACAGTCACAGTGATGTGCCTGGTACAGCTACAGTCACAGTGATGTACATGGTACAGCTACAGACACAGTGATGTCCATGGTACAGCTACAGACACAGTGATGTGCATGGTACAGCTACAGTCACAGTGATGTACATGGTACAGTTACAGTCACAGTGATGTCCATGGTACAGCTACAGTGTCAGTGATGTACATGGTACATCTACAGTGTCAGTGATGTACATGGTACAGCTACAGTCACAGTGATGTACAGCTACAGTCACAGTGATGTCCATGGTACAGCTACAGTGTCAGTGATGTACAGCTACAGTCACAGTGATGTACATGGTACAGTTACAGTCACAGTGATGTACAGCTACAGTCACAGTGATGTCCATGGTACAGCTACAGTCACAGTGATGTACAGCTACAGACACAGTGATGTACATGGTACAGCTACACTCACAGTGATGTACATGGTACAGTTACACTCACAGTGATGTCCATGGTACAGCTACAGTGTCAGTGATGTCCATGGTACAGCTACAGTCACAGTGATGTGCATGGTACAGCTACAGTCACAGTGATGTACATGGTACAGCTACAGACACAGTGATGTCCATGGTACAGCTACAGACACAGTGATGTACATGGTACAGCTACAGTCACAGTGATGTCCATGGTACAGCTACACTCACAGTGATGTACATGGTACAGCTACAGTGTCAGTGATGTCCATGGTACAGCTACAGTCACAGTGATGTGCATGGTACAGCTACAGCCACAGTGATGTACAGCTACAGTCACAGTGATGTACATGGTACAGCTACAGTCACAGTGATGTACATGGTACAGCTACAGACACAGTGATGTCCATGGTACAGCTACAGTGTCAGTGATGTCCATGGTACAGCTACAGTCACAGTGATGTACATGGTACAGCTACAGTCACAGTGATGTCCATGGTACAGCTACAGACACAGTGATGTGCATGGTACAGCTACAGTCACAGTGATGTACATGGTACAGCTACAGTCACAGTGATGTACATGGTACAGCTACAGCTCCAGTGATGTGCATGGTACAGCTACAGTGTCAGTGATGTCAATGGTACAGCTACACTCACAGTGATGTACATGGTACAGCTACACTCACAGTGATGTCCATGGTACAGTTACAATCACAGTGATGTACATGGTACAGTTACAGTCACAGTGATGTGCATGGTACAGCTACAGTGTCAGTGATGTACATGGTACAGCTACAGACACAGTGATGTGCATGGTACAGCTACAGCCCCAGTGATGTACATGGTACAGCTACAGTCACAGTGATGTGCATGGTACAGCTACAGTCACAGTGATGTACAGCTACAGTCACAGTGATGTACATGGTACAGCTACAGTCACAGTGATGTACATGGTACAGCTACAGTCACAGTGATGTACATGGTACAGCTACAGTCACAGTGATGTCCATGGTACAGCTACAGACACAGTGATGTACATGGTACAGCTACAGTCACAGTGATGTACATGGTACAGCTACAGTCACAGTGATGTACATGGTACAGCTACAGTCACAGTGATGTACATGGTACAGCTACAGACACAGTGATGTACATGGTAAGCTACACTCACAGTGATGTACATGGTACAGCTACAGTCACAGTGATGTACATGGTACAGCTACAGTCACAGTGATGTACAGCTACAGTCACAGTGATGTACATGGTACAGCTACAGTCACAGTGATGTCCATGGTACAGCTTCGTTGCGAGTAGGGTATTCCCTCGTTATTCGCGAGGGATACGTTCCGGAAATGCTTATGAATAGAACATTTCGCGTACAATCTTTTTAAAGAATTACCTAAAATAAATACATAAATAAGCTATTAAATGCATCTCATCACTTTCTCGCATCACTTTATCTCATTACTTTATCTCTCATCACTTTCTCTCTCATCACATGCTCATCACTTTATCTCTCATCACTTACTTTCTCTCTTTGCATCGTTCGAGATGCGATTCACGGATAGCCAAAATCGCAGATAGTAAGTTCGTGAAGAACGAGGGAATAGCGTACGAATCTTGACGGATCGCGAGAAACTTTTGGATAGGAACCTTTTTCTGCATTTAGTAATTCCATTTATTGGTGTAACGTTTAATCGATTATTGCTGGCTGTAGCATAGCCCCATCGCCTTGTCACAGCTGTTGAGCGAATTACTTTGTGTGCAGTATTACATGCGCGCACTTTACGTTCTTTCGTCGATTTATCGTTCTTTTTTAATGGAGGAATCATTTTTTGTAACGGCAAAAAAACATTTCATTTTCACGAAAGCAAGCGTGATCAAATAGACATCGTTCAAATGTTCACAAAGATCCAAGTGACAAGTCAAATTTACATTTGTGAGTGAAGTTAGATACGTTTGAGAGTTGATACAAGAACATTGATGGTCTATTCACTCGATTAATTAACCGCGCTTAGTATAAAGATATATCTTATTTTGTTGCCATCAGGAGGCAACATGTAAAACGCACTCGATAAGCTCAATGTTTTTTTTTTGCTCATTCCCTCAGCGGTATGGGAATGTGCCGAGTACCTGCAGTTTCCTTTGATGCACTTCGCCGCGATTGCCTACGAGAAATAATTTCAGCATGAATGTTTCAAGTTCTACCTCGTGGAATTTCACAAGGATGACTGGGGACGCGTATAGGACGATGCCGGTGCCATGCTGTTTTCTGTATCCATGACATCCCTGCACAAGTCAAATACAGTCCTTCCAAAAATAGTTGCTGACCACCCAAACTGACACGAGTGTGGCATTTTGAATCGCTTAGACTGGTGACCTGTAATTCCCCAATACACATGCGTGGTGAAGCCTTCATCGCTGCTGGGTTATACTTCTGTACTCTTCAACGGACCTCCTTTCAACTGGTCTCTACCCGTGACCTGAATCATTCTGGACGTCGGGTTAGGCTAACAGAGGTGTGGATGCATGCGAGAGAGGGGTTTTGCTCATCCAGGGTTTACTTTTGGCAGAGTTGGATTTGCAATTTACGTTTACAAATCAATTCTGGCATACGTACGTTGTCGCAGCTTATTACGGTTGCATTTTTGCATGAGGGTTGACAAAGTGCAGCCGTGCGGAGTCCCAGAAGTGTAAAGAATTGGGGAATTCTGGGTAGTGGTCATGTGACAGCATTCGGCACAGTAGCCTCAGAAGGTGTATTGTAAATTCGTCTGCGTTTTCTTCTGCATGAATTTGAGCGAGCTTTTTAGACTACTTCTGCAGCAAGCTTTGCACGTCGTAGGTAAACAACATATTATATTTCCCGAGTGCTTACATTGTATCAGTCAACATTAATGCAATAAAGCGAAAAAAATACCAAAATAGAGCACTTTTTTCATTGTTCTTATACATATATAAATAAAACACTTAAATGCATTTTTTATGATTAGCAAAATGTTAACTTTTATGTTAGCTGTCAAACAAACGGGTTCAGAAACTTGGATCACAGGTTACTAAAATCGAGTATACCAACTTGGACGTGAGTGGCTCTGGTGTCTGAGCACTGAGCTGGTACCGCTAAGACGCTGGGTTCCTACCCAGACACGTGCTCATCATTAAAGCCGGGCTCTCAGCTGTAGTGAGTTGATGGTCTCAAGTTTGGTTGATTTGGATCAATCCCAGCTGTTAGAATTACACACCTAGGTCAATTTCCGGTGACGTATAATCGGGGACGACAGCCATCGCCTGTTAAGTTTATCCTTTTTTTGGGACAGCGTTTATTGACAATTGTGTTGAGTTTTTAAATCCTTTATATTAAGTTCACTTGCTTGCGCGCTTACGACCGTGCAAATCTTTCGGTCGTTTTTTAACCCACTTCCCGTGATCCAATCGAACTGACATTTTGCACACAGACTCGTTGTGCGTGACACTTTATTTTCGTGAAATGTTTTCTCCAAAATTTTACACTTTTTAGGAATTTTTTTTATATTTAATTACCAATTGCTTAATGGTGGCAGGCAATCATCTGACCCATAGGTGGCAACCATCTCAAGCCAGAGGACGAGAGGACTCTAGCCGCCACGCATATAAAGGATTTACAGTGAAAAACTTTGTTTTTATGGGTTAATTTTTTATTTATTCGTTTCTCGTGCACCACTGCCGCCAACAACGCGCTATCACAAATTTGTTTGAAAACAAATATCGGATTCCTTATCATGAGACGAGATGCTCTGTGCAGAAGTGTTGGTGTGAAAGTGCGGATAACGGATGACTTAAAGAGATTCCGGGTGTTCTGTCGTCGTCGTCGTTGTTGTTGTGATCGCTCGTGCCTGCCGGTGGCCGTTTGCTGACATGGGGGGGGGTGATGCTTTGCTCTGCGAACGTTCGGATTGGATTCTTCGTCAAATGACACGATGCCTCTGGCAGACTCGGGATACAATTGGGGGACCTGAATCAACTAAAAATGGAGAAAGAAATGAAAAGCAGCTCAAGAAAACAATGGATTGACCTCTTGTATTTGATAACGAACTTGGAACAAAAACGCGCTTTGGTAAAATGAAAACAAAAAATTTCGTGTGCAGGATTGTGCGGCTGGAATTTGTTTCTAATGTTTTATAAAACTAACTGCAATGTCACAAGTTCAAATCCAGAATTGTAGCAATATTTACTCTGTGCTCTGCCATGGTCATTAACTCCATGAACCACTTGGCAACCTCATCTTGTATAACCCTTTGCATATTCTTTGCGTCTTTGAACCTATCTACGTGACTTTACCGAAAGACCCAAAGAATATGGATTCCTGCAGTCACGAAAGCTTTATGTCAAGATTTAACCCTTTGCAGTTTGCACAAACATTTTTTCCCTGTAAAAAAAGCCCCGCAGTACACTAAAAATTGGTGTACCATGAATTTCTATGCAAGTAAAAATTTAGCTCAAGTTGGACTGTGTAGTGTAAATGCCCCCAAACAATAAAAAAACATTGTATTATGGTAATACATTTTCTTTTGTAATATGTATGAATCTTGGTCACTAAAAACTAAAAAAGACACTTGGTCACTGTTTGAAAATAATGATTTTCTACTTCCTCATTCAAGGATTAAACCAGAGCCCTTTGTAATTGAACAGGGCGCATTGTCACCTACATCATGGTGGCATTTAGCGGAGTTATGTCTTTGGGCTCTTCTTGAGAGTTGTTCCACAGCAACAGCTGCATCATCAATCCAAGATCTTCTGGGTCCTCCTCATCCTCACTTTTCTAGGAGCTCACCTTGAGTTGCCATCACCTCCAGGCAGCCCTCCCGGGTTTTTACGTAGAACATGTCCTAGGAAAAATCATATTCATCTTCTATTGATGCAAGCAACCTCCTTTTTTGCTAGCCTGTTTGACCGAGGATCAGTTTGTTTGGTGTTCTACTTCTGCGTATGTATAGTTTACTGGTAAAATAAAACACAATAACAAAGTGAGTCGTCTTTGGGGGTTGAAATGTAGGTAACAATTTGGTATATTGTACCATATGTTGTTTTTCAACATTGCTAATCATATCCCAATAAACTGATCACGAATGTTTCAAGCTGCCAAGCTATCAGATCGGAAAAATGTAAGATGACATCCGATTAACTCTGAATTGAATTCAGGTCTGCTTTGTCCCAATGTTATTGAGTCCTATTAGCCCAGAAGCATTTATCCCCTAGTGTCCACACTGTTATTGGGGTTTGTTTATTTTTTTATAAAGGAACTTGAAATAATCCATTTAGCAGCACAGTTTCGGTTGTATGAAAATGCAGGCTGTTTATCAGTGAATCATTGGTAAATTCTGGCTAGGGATTTGCTAGATAATGTATTTTGGCGGTGCCCAAATATTTAAAGCTACACAATCTTATTTTAAAGTAGGGTATTACGTGTTTATTCATACAGTGGTCGGTGACAACCTCCGAACATTTACATGAGAACACCATTCAAGTGCCCGGCATGAAAGGAATTTATCGAATACACTACATTTTCGCATTTAATATAAATTCAATGAGTACATATGGGCGGGGCTAAATGCTACGTGGGCCATTTTGGTGGCAACGGCGCAACGTGAGAGCGATCCTCAGTTACGAAGGGACCAGAAGCACCCCAGACGGTCTTCGAGCTGATCAAGAGAGAGAGGGGGGTGGCGGGGTCGCTGCCCGGGACAAGCACATGACCCCTGTTCCCAGGTGGACACTCCCGGGGTCACAGAAACCTCAGTGGAATAGGGTCTGCGACCCATAGTGCGTCTTGGTGGTGGGTGAGAGACCCTCTAAATGGCCTGGTATGGCCTCCACCAGGGCCCAGTGTGCCCCCCCCCCCCGCATGCCAATGCCAGTAAGGCACGTTACCGGCGGAGTGCCTTGGAGGCTAAATCGGTACCTAAGGTGGTACAGGAGGTTTCAAAAGGAATCTCTGGCATCCATTTCCAAAGCCATCCGCTGGCATCGGTGAACCTCAAGGATGCATGTCTACATGTGGCTGTAAAGAGGTGGGACTACTTACAGGTGCCTGATGTTTAGTGTCCTAGGAGAGCATTGGGAGGTTGTAGTTCTCGATCCAACTGGGCACTGCCCCACGGCGCAAATCCTGGCAGCTCCTCAACGGGACCTACTCATGCAGAGGGGAATTTGGTGTCAGGATCTGCCGGAATTGCAACCGATGGCAGTTGATGGGGCATGATTCGCCAACTTTTAGGGGTGGACAACAAAGTCCAAGACCTGCTCAAATCCAGCCGTAGGTCTACGTGGCGAGTGTACAATTCAAAGTGAAAATGATTTAACCGTTAGCTAGGTGCTCGGAGTTACTGCTAACGCTTACGACAGTTTAACTGATGGTTGCCATCTCCGCTAGGAGAGTGAGTGAGTGAGTTGCAGACCATTGTGGCCAATCCCTGATCACAGTCATTTCAGAGGGAAGGGCTGTGTTGACTTTCATGTCAAACAGGAAATTGTCCTTCCGTCTTTCTGGTGGAGACTAGGTTATACAGGTTACATCCGATAAGGGAATTGGTCTTTTATTTTTGCAAGGATTCAAGGTTCTGGAGGAGGTCGGAATAGCTCTTCATCTTGCTGCTGCCTGGGTGCGGGATCACATCCTGGAGGCCTGTAAAGAGAATGGACAAACATTCACAGGGAGTTTCGATTTAAAGCTTTCGTGACTGCAGGGATTCATCTTCTTGGTTCTTTCCGTGAAGTCACGTAGAAGGGAAATAAAAAAATAAAACATCATTAAATAATAAAATACTATAGCACTATAATATAATAAAATAACATAATAAAATAATATTTTACTATATTATTTTATTATGTTCTATTTTTATTATTTTATTATTTCCCTTCTACGTGACTTTACCGAAAGAACCAAGAAAATTCACAGGGAGGTGGAAACCTCGTACCATTAGAGCTACGGCAGTGCCGGTAGCGCAGCAGTCCCGCTGAAGGATATCTGTAAAAGGCAGCGGTGTAGAGTTGACCTCACACGTTTTTTACCAGCCTCTACCACGTTGGACACTTTGGGGTCCTGGGAATGCAGCTTTGAGAGGGGCTGTCATTTCGACTTCGGTTATCCAATCAAAAACCCATGTGAGATGGGCAGAGGGATTAGTCAATGTTTCCCACCGACTGATCACTGTGTGAATAAACCAGAAATTAGTACTTTTGCGCTAAATCTGCTTTTCATAAGTGGTCGCCGACACGCTGCACGGTCCCGCACAACCACCCCCTCAATGCGTCGTTCCCAATAAAGGAGGAGGTGGATATCTAGCGTACAGTGGTACGTACATACGGGCCATCTTCTTGGTTCTTTCGGTAAAGTCACGTAGAAGGGAAATAATAAAATTATATTTCTTTATTTTTATTCTCTTATTATTTCCCTTCTACGTGACTTTACCGAAAGAACCAAGAAGATGAATCCCTGCAGTCACGAAAGCTTTAAATCGAAAAACATACGGGCCATTTAGGTACGTGGTGCCCGTGCTCTTACGAGTCCTTGAAAAAGAAAATACATTTTGGCTCGTTTCTAGAACCCTGTTTCATTACTCGCTGGTGTTCGCCTTTCTCTGTTTTGTGACCCCCCCCGCCCCCACAGTGGGCTTTGTTAATCAGTAACTGAGGAAATGGTGGTGATTGGTCACGTGGGTGGGGGCTCTGTCCCCGGTCACCATCAATATACGGTAATTAATTTTACATTAAATGCAACATGCAATGCATGAGCTAAGTTCTTTGAGTGCCATGCACTGCAATGGGCGGTCTAAAGTACGCGATCGGAGCGTGTTTGTGGCCAGTTTTGAAAACGCCGATTTTATGTGAGGACTACAATTTAGTTTTAACCATACTGGGAATAATTTGGGACGGATTAATTTTAATATGTTATTCAATACATAATGGGGTGTTCCAGTGTCCACGGAGCCGAGTAAAGTGATGCAGCCCACCCAACTGAGGGCCCCCTAACGTGGCCTAGCCTACCCATTCAGACATCTACATTCTTTCAGTGGCTCCTACAATAAAAGGATTGGTTACACCACAGCTATGAATACGACGGAAAATTTGGTGTCATGTTGGGAAAGAACTTCGGATTTTTTGCAGTTGCGAGCGGCACTTTTTATTTTATTCCCCCCACAGAGCTGCATCAATGTCGTCTCCCCTTGTCATGTGACGTGCATTGCTGCTTTAACCCCACGTGCGGTTTTTACGAAGGTATCATCAAAGACGTATGGGGCTGATTAATGTCCGAAAAGAATCGGTGGAGATTTGTCAGCCCTAAAATATGCAGCCACTGGCGCGTTTGCACCGCCCCGATCACAAGGCAATGATGAGGGTTTAGCACAGGTGCATACGCGGTTGGGTAGGCAAGTCGTCGCTAACATGTGTGTCACTGAAGCCGTTTGTATGGGGGTTGATTCCTGCTGTCCCGTGTGGTTATTTGTCAGCACGTTAGCAAAGCGTGATGTGTCTGTTATAAAGTGGACATTACCATTCCCTTGCGTAGTTGCAAGAGTGCGACAAATACATCTATTATAAAAGCCCGGCGTTCCGTTTGTACGTCAACTAAATTATAAGAGCCTTTCAGAAGGCCTGAATCAACAAGTTATAGAAAGTGCCCCCCCCCTCCAGAAGTGGGGGTAAAAAGTTTATCCAACAGGTATACAACAATTGTTGACCCCCCCCCCCCAAAGAAATATATTTTGTAGGCATATATGCCTATACATACAATACAGTCAGTAGTGTCTGCATATATTGGGGACGGGGGGGGGGGCACATCATTGGGGGTGACGCGCAAAGCGCCGAGAAGCCCTCTGCAGGAGGTCGAATAGGGCGCCGAAATTCTCGTTACGAAAAATCAGTGTCGTGATAACTCGCCATTATTTTACAAAAAGAAGGAGCACATTTTGCCTGTGGGAAGACGCAAGCAGTACCTGGACAAGACGGGGCATTGACCTCCCCACAGACCACACAGGCGTCGTTTTAATGGGTTGACCGGAGCTACGTGCAATAGAAGAGCGTGGCAAGAATCGAAGGCATTTCGCTCTCGAATCGTATCACACTTTGATCACCCTTGGTAATACAGTAAATGGTCACCTTGCACCTAGTCAGTTCTTGCTCTCTGCCCCCTTGACACATGTGCCACCATCCCACCGAGAGTGCTTCTCTATTAGGGCTCATATCTCTTATCGCACGCCACTTCTGTTTGCCCACCTTATCCCCCACCTCCTTTGCCTCGACCCCTCCTGCTAAAGGGGGCATGTGCCATTGTCACACTCCATGAGGCTCAAGCAATTTTAATGCTATTCTTCTTTGTATCATAACACAAGTTAGATTTTTTTTTTTACCAGGTAAGGCCCACAGAGCTTATTTAGCTCTTTCTCAGAAGCATCCTAGCCACAAATGATAGCTCAACGAAATGTACAGCAGTGTATTCAGAGACTTCAAAGATGAGGTCCCTGAAAGGTGTGCACTTCATGAAACGTGAAATGATTGCACATGGTTGTGGCATTGACACCCACAAATTGGCATCAATTTAGAAATCTCATCTGATGCAAGAGTAACACGACTTAACTCTTTTTCTTAGCGGTTAACAGCCTACTGCTGGGCCAAAGCCCCCCTTCCCATTGTCTTCCACTCTTCACGGTCTCTTGTCACCTGCATCTAGAGCGGCTCTCACGAACTCCCACAGCGTCATTTATGCACGTGCATGTTTTACGTGTAAGGTATTTGATACGTAGCTGCTGTTGTCTGCGTCCGCCGTGTATTTTGCGAATGCTTGAAATAGCATCCGCGGGGTTTGTCCCATATTTGCGCCGTGGTGGAACACGTCATCTGTTCTTGTGTAGAATGGCACCATCACAAGGCAACATACTTGTGAAAAATACAATCTTACAATACTGCTTTGTAGCCCTGTTGCCAATCGACTGATCTCGGAGAATACATTCACTCAAAATGTTCGAAAGGCGCGCAAAATAAAAACTCGACATCGTTGGCGCGTGAGATCTGAACCGCTTCTGCCCCCCCACTTTACCAGCCCACACTGGACATCGTCGTGAAATATGGTCAGACAACCCCCATGATCAGTAAGCGCGTAGAGGTCTTCTTCATCCAGCCAGTGGGTTTGACAGCGCTTTAAATAATTAATCATTGGAATTGCTGCATGTGCATCTTCGGTATGTGAAGCACACAGGAGGGGTTTAAATAGAAAGTATTGAGTCAATGCACCACTTCCAGCTGTCACGTACAGATCATAGTCATTAGCGAAAGAATTCTGCATTGTTGCTGTGATAAGTTAAATAAAAGGGGCATCGTACAGTTTTGATTTTCACCATAACCACTGCGTTATACGAGTGCGTAATGTTATCCACACTTTATGGATGATGCGTTAGCAAAAATCCGTTCATCGTGTTGTGATCGGTTTATTTAGGCGAGTATTTTACATTGAGCTGGTTTTCCCCTCATGACATGTTGGAAATAATTAGAATGATGGTCACAGATTATTCGGTTGTTTATTTAGATTATCATCGTCTTCATCGAAACTTGCATTCTACAATATTCAATGTTTGTACATTTAAAATGATATGTTGTCAAACAGTTGTCCTTTGCAAGTATATATGTGTAATGATGCTGTAATTAACTATTAGCATTATCCACATAAATTATGAAGCATTACTTGGTGAAGTTTCGTTGGCAATGGCACACGACAAAAAAAAATCGACACGTTCATCAATTAACACTGCATTAAGTAAACATTTTTTTTAAAGTCAAGATTTCAGGCAATGGATGTATTACGGAGGGTCATTTCCCAAAACCTTGCCTAAAGTAACTTTTCCTTTAGGGCAGTGCTATTATTATCGTATGTATTGCGTTTTTTTAAAATTGTGTGTGACATGAGTTGAGGAATTCCTTGAAAAATGTTTCTCTTTGGAGCATTGTAAGCTGGCAGGTCGTATATTGTATGAGCGTTTGTTCTCAAGGACACTTTGTGTGTGTGCGTTGTATGTGTTGTTGAGCGGTAGTGTAGCAGTTAAGCGCTGCACCACAAACCTGGCGACCCGACTTTTGATTCCCGCTCACTGCCAACACCGGTGACGATTATCTGAACCGGTCTTGGGCCACCCCTAGGTCGACTCTGCCTCAAATGAGTACCTGGTGAGGTGTGTAAACATCGCCACTAGGGAGACAAAGGCGGTCGGGCGTGGTGCTGGCCACCCACCCCCTCGTGTGCCGTTCTGGCCTTCATACGTGCTCGCTTAACAGCACTTGCCCCAACAGTCTGTTCAGGCTACACAGGGGGTCTCTGTCTTTGTCTTGTTGTATGTGTGCGTGCATGCGTGTGCGTCTTTTTTTCTGTTGTGTGTTTTAGCGAGAAGAGTGGTGGTGCAGTAGTTGGTACACTCCGCTACAATCCCAGAAACATGGGTTCATTTCCCAGACACGGTGCAAGTGTTGGCTGAACCCGTTCCATGACTTGTATTGTTTAACTCGCACCTACAGTGCTTACTAATTGCTGCATTTTGTAATACACTAAAAGCTGGATATGAGCACCCATGTGCTTATATCCGACGTTTGCTTGCACCAAGTGGATTATATATGGGTTAGTGTGCTTATGCACGGTGGGGATACATTCAGCTTCTACTGCTTAGGCATTGGTGAAGACAAAGGCAGCATCCAGGCTTGGTGATGGGCACACTTTCACTCGGGGTTGGCCTGTCGCGGTCATTATTTGCCTGTTAGTATCATGAGTTCGTAACCCTTACACATTTAACCGTGGATGTGTGTGCGCGGATGCACCTACTGCAGCATGTCGGTGTGTGCTTATAATGCCTCTCTTTTTTTGTTACACACATCTCTCAGAAATCATCCACACCAGAGCACGTGCACGCAGGGTGAGCGTGGGCGAGTGAGTGCGCACGCGCACGGGAATAAGATGGAGGATTGCCCCTGGGGCCTGAGAATGGGGCTGCTGAATGGCGCCAGCCTTTGGGAGTTCAAAGGTTGCCCGGCTGGAATGCTGGGAGGGGGTGGCTGGGAGAGTTGTGGGGGGGCGGCGGGCGGTGTGGGTGCTTGGGTTTCTAAACAAAGATAAAGGCTGTAAAGTGAATGAGTAATACGTGGGAAATGATGGAGGAAACTGGTGGGGGGGGGGTTTCCTTTGAATGGTGCGGTGGCTTCTCTATTTTCACAAACATAAGCTCATAAAGAGGCGTTTTTTTATATTTCTTCTGTTATTAGGGTCGTGGGCAGTTGGGATTCTGTGGAGGTGTTTTTATTGCAAGAACATTGCAGTCTCGTCCTCAACCGTAGCAACATACCGCAGCTTCGTCTGGGCGCCTCTTTGCTGCTCTCAGATGGTTAGCACCGTCTTTTTTGATTTGCGTGCGCGTTTATTTCACTGCTAGACTAAAACGTAGAGCTTACGTGCACCTGCAGCTGACTTATCCGATTGCAATTGCGTTGTTGTTTTTTTTGGCGAGCGTGTCTTTAGTTTGCAGCTGTTAAATACCTCCTTGTGCAATATTCATGAAGGGCGCCATGTGGCGAGATGTGATCTCTTTCGCCCGGTAAGCAGGAGGCCGAGGGTTCGATCCCGACCCTGACGGGCCTGTACGTTTAGAGTTCGCGTGATCTCCGTGTGGTTGCGTGGATTTTTCTCCGGGTCCTCCGGTTTTTTCCTCTGAATTTAGAATCATGCGTTTGGAGTGTTTGGCTGCTGTAAATGTCCACGTGATAAGCCACTTCGTTGAGCTATCATTTGTGGCCAGGTCGCTTCTGATAAAAAGCTACATAACTCAGTGGGCCTGACCTTGTGAAATGAAAAAAGTAGTTCAGAAGGACCATCTGCTCCTTATCTGCAATATTGACGTTTTTTTGACTCTGTTTTGTTGTTGTCGTGCTCGCACGTCACGGATATCCCCTCCCCAACTATGTAAAATAGCCGGGAAACTTGCCGAACGGGACCATCCGTGTAACCGATCGAATAAACTTATTAAATTACATTGGAAGGGATAAATACACACCACGTAAATACATGTTCTTGTCCTGAATGCAGTTCTGCAAAGGACCTAACGGTTAAATAAGATGTTGTAATACGCAAGCCTAATGCTGTTATTCAGACCCGTATTACGTAGGAGTTTACAAATTTACAAATTATTCATCTGTTCATAAATTATGGACAGATGAACTGTAAACTGGTGACTCAAATGCAAACGTGCACACGTGTCCAACTTTACCTGGATTGGTCATTGAATTTGAAGTCTTTATATGTTTCAAATTGAACGTGCCTATCGGCATCAAAGATAGCATCATTGTGCATGCAAATGTTGTGACTTCATGTAAAATGACGAGAATGTACTGAACTCTCCAATTTGGGAAACTCTAAGGAAATTAACAAATGTACGCGTGCAAGTCTGCGGCGGCCGTGTGTACATAAATTTTATATAGTAATTTCACTGAAATTAGTCACTTGAAAAATTTCCTCGTCTAAGTCTCAACAATGAATGGCGTGGTCTAGCATTAGCTAAGTCCTCATCGTCTGTCTTGCCTGACAGTATAAATTATCACAATTTTTTCTTCTTTTGGGGGAAGAAAAAACACTTAATCCAGCATTTGGCTATTCATGAAAATAGAAATTCTCATTACGAGCTAATTTCATATTGGACCGAGTGGAACTTTGCGTAACTGTTCTGAAATTAGCCCTGACAAGTTGTGGACCACATTAGCGAATACCGTAATTAGGAGGTCACGAGTAACGTCCGTCGTTTTTCGCCTATCGCATGGAAGTTTGTTTTTTTGTTGTATACGATTATCTGACCTTTGAAAACATGTTTCTGGTCATCATTTTCAGTGGTCTATTCAAAGTAACCATAAAACAAATAGTCCCCCCCCCGATTCCAGCATCAAATTTGCTCTTCCTCCTCCTAAGTCTTTGGTAGCGCGTGCGGCATAGCTGCGGCTCGTGTTTCTCGTGGTGTTCCTCGGTGAGAGGGCCCACTGACGCCTATCCAAATTCCCTGCCGTCTGATGAGCGCGGTAGTTATTTGTGGAAATTTGCACGATGCAGTGGGTGAGGTCACCCTCTAAATGTACCGCTTCATTTAATCATCGCTCCCCGTCTGCCCCCCAATCCCCCCAATCCCCCCCCCCCCCCCAACATTTGGGTTTTTCTCTGGGTCCTCCGGTTTTCCCCTCCACGTTTAGAATCCACATCACGCGTTTATATTATTTAGATTATGTTATACTTTTCCACTGTCATTTGTGGCCAGGTCACTTCTGAAAAAGAAGCCAATAGCTCAGTGGGCTTTACCTGGTAAAATAAAATAGCTTAATTGGTGTATTATTTGAGTGATTTGCTTACTTTTCCTATACTTTGCACTCCTAACGTGTTTTTGTATTGTTTTAATTGTTGTTGAAAAATCACTCTAGAGCTCATCGGATTCCTCCTGTATAAATGAAACTGATTCTGATTCACCATTGGAACCTCATTTGCCAGTAAAAAATATGATAATTGGTTTTTTACCCTTCTATCTGGCTCTCATATTCTGATGGTGCATTGTCTTTGAGTTGTGCGCCTTTTGGTGTCATCTGGTCCAACCCATGTGAGACTAGGCTCTAAGGAAAGCTGTCTCGGGTGTGGACCAATCAACTTCAAGGACAGTGCATACATTATCAGAGTTATGTTTTTGTTTGCATTATGACTGCAGGTATTGTGGTCTATGCAAACATGACTCCTTGTAAAAAAAGGTGTCAGTTTTGTTGCCAGATAGAAGGGTAAAAAACCAATTATCTGATTCTGATTCGTTTCACCAATACCAGCCACCTTGTGGACAATCACCGGCACGCATACATGTTCGTCATGGGAACAATGATGCACGAGGTGGCCCCCGCATGAGTGGCAGGAGCCTTGCGAGCATGTGACTGCCTGCAGTGGGGAGACTGCTTCGCCTGCTTGGCATTCCTTACATTTCAGCAGGCATCCTGTTGGCCCTGCAGCAGCAGCAGCTCATAGCGAATTTATGATTCACGGTCATGCAGCAACGTGGCAGGATGCGGCTTTGTGGGCTATCCAGCAGATGTCTCTTAAATGGCACCGTTATTTTAAATGTGTATTTTGGTTTGGTGTTTTGACAATTGGCTTAATGTGACACAGTATTGTCACAGGTGCGCTTGTATTCCTGTTACGTGGCTTTTCGGCAACTTGAAAAAACCTTTTCTGAATGTTTGCAACGTAGAATTTGCCGACACGTTTTTTAAAAAATAATTTTCTTATTCTTAGGCACGTCTCTAAAATCTTACTTTGTGTTCGCTTGCCTTTCCCAACACTCATGGAGCACTTTTAAACCTCGGCGCCAGAATCGCCGCGTGTGGAGCGCATGCGCAACATACAGTTTACAGCAAGAGCCCCTGAATCCACGCAGGCGATGTACTGGAAGATGTGGCAGCACGCACTCCGCTCACGGAGAAACGTCTCCTGGCTGTACAACTCCCCGCTGCACTGCCCCGTGATTAGACGTGACACAAGATCCGACCGGGACACGCAGGCGCACACAAAGACAAAGATCCCCCGTGTAGCCTGAACAGACTGTTGGGGCAAGTGTTGTCAGTGAGTGCCTCTGAAGGCCGGGGTGGGGTGGCCAGCACCACGCCCGGCCGCCTTTGTCTCCCTAGTTGGCAATGTTTACACACTGCACCAGGTACTCATTTGAGGCTGAGTCGATCTTGGCCGAAGACTGGTTCAGATAATCGTCACAAGTGTTGGCCGTGAGCGGGAATCGAACTCGGTCACCGGGTTTGTAGCGCAGCACGCTAACCGCTACACTACGCGTGTGTGCGTGTGCGGTACGCACGTCGTGAAATTGGAGTTTGTGTTCACGAAGGCCCGCGGTATTGGGAGAACAACGGGGAGAATGAGAAAACTAGCCAGCCAGCCAGTGAGCAAGTGAGCGCGCGAGAAGAGGGGGCAATCTGTTTAGTTGTCGTCTTTCCAAGGAATTCCACGCAGCGCGAAAGCGCTGCTGCTGCTGCCCCGTCGCAAGCAGCGGACTGGAAATGTTGTTTGCGCCCATCGGTTGCGAGCTCCGTTGCCGACCGTCTGGCGAACTCGCGGAACCACCGTGCAAACCAGGCTGAGCTTGTGCCACCGGTGAAAGTGTTCGGCACATAGCGTTCGAAGCAAGCAAACTTGCGTTCTTGTTTGACCTGCATGTGGCTCATAGCACCTGAGCTGGCGGGCTGAGTGACTTTTGTGGAACCAGTCAATCGCCTCATTTGAGCATGATGGGTTTTTTTTCCCTCTGGGATTATGTTTAGAATTGTCATCGATTGCGACTCATCTGCAAAGAAACTTAAGGAAAATCAAATATATTGTCTGTCCATGATGCATCGTCACAGCTTTTATTTACAACCACAGTTCACTGTATGCACGAATAAAATGTAATAACCTCATCACCAGTTTTAATTTCAACTGCCTTATAATTTTAAAACATATTTAGTAGCTACCTTGTGGTCATGGCTTTAAGTGTTTTTAAGGGAGGGTGGTGAGATGTTTTCAGTGTTTTGTGGCATTATTGATGTGATTATATGCTAATATTGCATTCACCAGTTAAAATAAATTCGATTCTGTTTGGAGTAGGAAATTCCTGCAAAATATGTGGCGATTCACATTCTTTGCCTTGAGTGGTGTTTACGTAGCACGGATGCTTGATGTATACAGTGGCGAATGCACATCGCATATTAGTCAAGGCACAATAATATCCCATTGGCTCATGTAATTTATTTTTACAGCTCACGTTGACATTCTCAGGCTATCTCGTCCATGCTGAGCATGTGTGATTCACACCTTTAAATAGTCGTGGAAATAATTATCATCGTGAGCCATGTTTGATCCACTGCTGGACGAAGGCCTCCCCCACAATCCCTTGCGATGTCTCCTGATCGTCCTAGATTTTAGTAATCACCACCTCGCCTGGTGCGCACAAACTGATTTCACTGGGCAGTTATAATTACAGCAATGTGTGTTAGACTTTATTTCAAATGATCATGATCTCCTTAATTGAAATTATTATTAATATAAGCACTTGCTGTTTATTAAGACCGATCGAACATTATTTACTGTGCTTCAAAAATCTAAAATACCTGCCACTCGGTTTCAGAAAAATGTTTTGCTGTTGAGTGACAGATTCTAATGCTATTTACATGTTACTTTCATCCAGCACAGACTATATCGGAATAAATCTGTCCGTTTTAGTCATGATCTCCATCTCACAGCAGTGTTTTTCCTCTTTTGGAAACCCAGTGAGGATTTCCCTGGGTAAGCACACATCACAATGATAGTGATAATAAAATCCCAAAGGTGGGAATCAACAACCCTTAACCTTCACTTGCAGTCTCGCAAGGGTTTCTTTTCGCAGTGTCTCGAACTTAGTGATACTCTTAACAAGCTTAAACAATAAAAAGAAGACAATAGAGAAAAACATCTCGAGACAGATATATTTAGTTTGGCATTAAAATAGATGTTAATTGAAACGGTACTTTGATTACCCTTGGCTCATCTAATCTGATTGAAAATGAATAATAGCCCATAGTCCATCTCTGCGGGGTTTTTTACTGCACTTTAGCCCAATTGTACACCATAATTCACAAGGGCAATGGCACAAGCCAAACATTGATTTAAAGAGATCCCCCAATGTAATGTCATTAATTTACATCAATGTAACTTCTTTACAACTGCGATGTGTATATATATATTATTTAATTTACAAATTGGTTTTGTGACCAAATGTTATTATTTTCCCAACCACGATGTGAAGATGAGCTTTTAAAATGCGATGCAATTGCAAGAACTCTCAAAACTGACTTGTACCAATCTGAAACAATTTCAAATTTCCCATTTGTAGAGCTGCATTGTTGCAAATAACTGCGTTTTTTTAAACATTATCAATAAATTCCTTTATTGCGGCTCTGCGAACAATGACAATTGCATCTTGCGTGAAGAACACATTTTAGCAACTCGCACGCTTGCAGTTTTACGAGGTCGGGACCGTACAGGAAACCTGTGCTCGTTCGACAGCCTTTCCCAAAACGGGTCGACACGGCGTGACCCTGATGTATGCATTCTAGAAAATGTGTCTCATTGAATAGCACGCCCATCTGCGAGCTGAACCCCATGTGCTCTAATGCAGTGCCCGTGCAGCCAATGGCTGCCCCTGGCATGTGTGCGCATTTGATGCAACCTCTCTATGCATGATGCAGCAAAGCAGGGCTTAATGCATTTGCATTTGAAAGGCATATTGGTTGCTTCGATGGTGAGTGCAAAAATCAAACAAAATGCTGTCTTGTAGTGCAGAATACTGAGCCAGTTCCCCCCCCCCCACCCCCTTCACACCATTGGACGTGGCCAGTACAGTTCCTCGTTACTTGGAGGAGAAAAATAATAATATTAATAATGTAAAAAACAGGTGACCTGTGACCTGGAAGTGGTATTTTTTTGTTGTAACACGTTCCCCGAATTCTCCGTGACGCCATTATGAAGAGGTTTGCCGTGCACTCTAAAAGCAGTTTTTTTCGTCCCAAAACTTCGATTTAAAATTTTGTCGAACCACAGTTAATCGTACAGTATTGATGAATTGTTTTCCTTTTCCATCCAAACCGATTCCTTTTTATTACCGTGCATGGCACGAGGCTCAAATTATGTATTTCTAATGTGTCCCAAAAGCGATTCGTATGCATGAAAAGAATAGTTTAGGTTTCATTGAGACTGGATGAGAATTATGAATGAATGTGACTATGAATCAGGTAATGTGAGGACACACTTAAAATACAATAATTACACTTCGTTCTTTACCACTGTTATTGGACAAGTCTGCTCGGTAACATTGTTAAATGCATCACAAGTATATTCTTGGTTCTTTCAGTAAAGTCACGTAGAAGGGAAATAATAAAATAATATAAATATAAAACAATAAAAATTCTCACGTTTCGACTGCAACACAAGAAATCACCATCAGGTGTGAAATCCACAGAAAGAAAAGTTTAAAAAATCAATTTTCTTGCTGTGGATTTCACACCTGATGACGATTGCTTGTGTTGCAGTCGAAACGTGATAATTTTTATTGTTTTACATTTATATTATTTTATTATTTCCCTTCTACGTGACTTTACCGAAAGAACCAAGAATATGAATCCCTGCAGTCACGAAAGCTTTAAATCAAAATGCATCACAAGTATTGTATTATGCTGCATGCATGATTTGCAGCCTGGCAAAACGAACGTTTATGAAAGTTTGTGCCTTTGCAGACTCGATTCCCAATTGACTCTTAGACATGTAAAATTCCTATCCTGCGCACTGCATGTTTACGCTTTAGTATCCAATCGTTCCATTATCAAATGTGATCACAATTGTGCTTGTGCCTTCATGGAACAAAGTGAACGAGAGTCCTATCTGGAGAATCTGAGGTGTCAAGAGCCCCGTGTCTCATATGGGACGACCCAGGACAAGACACCAGACAGAGCTATCTCTGTGTCTGCACTAAACGAGCTCCTTTTAATAGCAACCACGACGATGGCCTTCTGTGTGGTGAAGACAGTGGTGTACTTTGTATTAATCGTATAACATGTATACAACATACCATATTGCTATTAGCCCTCAAAACTGGGCTTATCCCGATTATCTCAGTTCAGTCAACTGGGCTAACACATTCCTGCGGAGGAAGCTGTAGGAACGTTGGGTTGCTCGGTCAATGGCCAAGGTCAACGGCGGCGTGGTGTATTCCGCAAATATGCCCGACTGTGAGGGGCGGGCACAAGCCGGGCGTGAGTAGGTTAAACGTTGAGTTTTATAAGGCACCACGGGGTGACCAGCCCTTCCCCACCAGCCCCACCCCTCCCTACCCCCCACCTTAGCCCCACCCCACCCCGCCCCTCCCCCAACCTCTCCCTCCCCACCAGCCCCTCCCTCCCCACCAGGCCCTCCCTGCACGACGGAAACAAAAGCCCCTGTGGCTGGTTAACCAGGAGGTTCCTACCAGTATAAGCGTTCATGTTTCGAATTCCAGTGGTGCTGGCTTAGTTGTCTAAACCACCAACCAGCCAGCCAGTTTTTCACCTTGCTCGTGTCATTATTGCCTACAATCAGACATCTGGAATGCGACCCCGATTGCGTCAGATCTCATAAGCTTCAGCAGAGTTGCGCTCTTTCAGAATTTTTAATGGTTTGCTGACCAGGGTTGCTTTGTGCAATGTTGTAGTTATGGGGCTACGTGATGACGAGCAGTAGATGGCACTGTTGAGTCTTGCCCCCTCCCCTCCAATTCAAGCTAATCGCCTGATGAAGGTGGTTGTTGTAATCCGTTGGCAAACGTGGTACTTCGAATTGTGAATGTTGTGGGTTTGCTCTCCAGCACACCGGTGTGCTCTCGTAGTCACGAATTGGCATGTGTTGTTCACGTGACAAACCTTACTAATTAGCTGTGTTGGGTGGTGGCAGGTTTAACCATACATTTATATTTACTCCGTCTAACCTCCACAAAAGACCTTTGTTATGGGTAGTAATGGTCGCGAAAGGCTACGTGTTGAACTCCTCGCCCCCCTTGTCTCTGCATGGTGGGTTTGCTCTGGATACTGCAGTGTGGCCAAATATCTCTATCTAGGACCTTCCTGAAAAGTCTTGACTCTGCGAGGCTTCCCCGTGTGTGTTATTGCTACATTTGTATTGGTGCTTTGTCAATTATATGCTGCAAGTTGTAAAATCAAAATGAGAACATTTGTTCATTTTCTTGGTTCTTTCGGTAAAGTCACGTAGATGGGAAATAATAAATAATAAAAAAAACATAATAAAATACAATTCTCACGACGTTTCGGCCACAACGCAAGCAG
>NC_083801.1:0-15000 GCF_015708825.2 Lethenteron reissneri
CCCGGTGAAAAAAATTGAGCCGTCTCGGCTGGGAAAGGGATGAAGAACCAATTCCGTAACATCTTATTAGGGCACCAAGGTGCGTTTAACAATCAGAGGGTGAACAGGCGTTCCCGCGCCTAACAACATATAAAACAGTCACCCATAATATTTATAAGAAAATCACAACATACATTAGGGCGCTCCTGCAGCGCGGTAACGACAGGAACTAAGCAAACGATCAAACGTTAGCGAAACGGAAGAGACTTCGACCGCGTACGCGACGCGGGACCCTCTCCGCTCCCAGCGCAAGGTCGCTTCGCTTCCAGACGAATAGGAGGTGGCAGGCTTGAAGGAGAAGTCGGTTGTTGGTGCACGGTCACGTCCAGGGCGGGCCCCGTTCGAGGGGGGGCAGCGGGGGCTTCCTCAGCCCTCAGAACCTGTCCATCTGCAGGAGGCACAACACAGTCCCCCTTGGGATCAACGGGCGTGTCAAGCGGCGCGGTCGGCTCGGCAGAACCCGGCAGGTCAGCTATTGGGGATGAAGGACTGACACGCGCGTCAACATAGGGTTTTAGTCGCGAGGAATGAACATACCAACGACGTTTGCCGTATTGAACGCGGATACTTTGCGAGTTCCGAACATCCACGAGCGTCACAGGCCCCCGCCATGGCCTGTGCAGTTTAGGGGATGTGCCCGCCGGTACCTGGGGGCAGTGGAGCCACGCCAGGTCTCCCACTGACCAAGGCATGCGAGAATGCGATCGACGCGCGTACCGTTCGTTCCTTGCCTGAGCAAGGGCCGTCGCAAGCGAGTCACGCACGTGGTCAGGCAGGGAGCGGGACGGTTGTTTACTCGGTGTACCCAGTTGCACATCGATGGGTGGGACATTTTCACGGCCATACATAAAAAAAAACGGTGAGTATCCCGTGGATGTGTGCGGAACCATGCGGTATGCCGCCAAGACGCCTGGTATGTGCAAGTCCCAATCGGTTTGCTTTTCACTGACCGTGTGACAAAACATAGCGGAAAGGGTACGGTTGAATCGTTCCACCATACCATCTGTTTGTGGATGGTATGGGGAGGTGCGAACTTTCTTTGTACCTAGCGCATCACAAACTTCCCTAAGCAATTTAGAGGAGAAATTCCGGCCCTGATCTGTGAGCAGCCTTTCAGGTGCGCCCTTGTCCATGACGTACCCGTTCAAGAAAGCGTCGGTGATAGACACTGCCGTTTGGTCGGGCAGAGGCCAGGCCATCGGCCATCGAGAAAAATATTCCACCCTGACCAGAAGGTATTTATTGCCCCTAGCCGACGGGGGAAACGGCCCCAGAATGTCGAGAGCCACCAATTCGTTGATACGGGACACTTCAATGGAACGCAACGGTGGAACATAGTGGTTCCGAGGCGGCTTCCTTTTCGCACAGTCATGGCAGGAGCGGACGAAATCATTGATGTCCGCCGTCATACCGGCCCAGAAAAAATCCTTTTGCATTGCGGCAACAGTCTTTTGGACGCCGAGATGCATCAACTTATCAGCGTGCAGAGCACGGAGCAGGTCGTAGCGAAGCAAAGTAGGCACCACCAAGCGTGGTCGGTCAGTCACCCCGTCGGTACACATTAACAATCCCGACTTACCCCGGAACATCTGCCACTTCCAGCCCGCCAATTGCGATTTCTGTTTTCCAACCAATTTACGTAGGGGAGACAGCGAGGCATCGGCCTCCTGCTCGCGCAACCAGACTGCGTGCGGCAGCCGTAAGTTATCATCGGTGTCCACCGACACCTGCTGGTCGTCCTCTTTCGCTTTCGCCCCTGCGTCGTCCTCATTCGCTATCGCCCCCATAACTGGGCAGGGCGACGTAGGCGGTGCGGCGCAGCGGTGCGTGCCCTTCAGGCAAGTGCACGGAGGAACGGGCGGCAGCCTTGAGAGCGCATCAGCGTTCGCATGACGGGCCCCCTTTCGGTATGTTATATCGAAGGAGAATTCCTGTAACGATTCCAACCACCGGGCCAATTGGCCTGACGGCTGATCCAATTTGAGGGAATATTGCAAAGCCGCATGGTCAGTGCGGACCAGGAATTTCCGTTCATACAGGTGTAATAAAAGGACTCGTCCCTGGTTCTGTCTCCGTGTCCTTTATTTGGGTTCGCGTTCTCTTCCCACACGGCTGTCTCACTCTCAGGCCCTCCGCTCGTCGCCGACGCTGCTGCCGCACCCGTCGTCACCAATAGCCTCTCTGCTGGTCTCCTCGTGTCGCTCCCGTAGCCTCTAGCAGCCTTGCTGCTGTTCCCACTCACGCAGCCCCTCCGGCTGCTGTCGCTCCCGTAGCCCTTTTGCTCTGCAGCCCCAGGCTGCTGTAGCCCCTAGCAGCCTCGCTGCTGTCTCCCACACGCAGCCTCTTTGCTGCACTCGCTGCTCCCAGCTTTCGCCCTCCGTGGCCTCACCCTCGTCCAGTCTCCAACCAACTCTCTTCCATCCCGCTGGCTGGCGCTGTCACCGATCCCCTCAGCCACAAGGCTGAGGGCACGGCGACCACCCAACGCGGTCTCCACTCTTCCCTTACCCGACTGGCCCAGATAGCTTCCTGTCTCCCCGCTATAACTTCTCCCCCACGTCACCCTGACTCCTCCCTCTCGGATCGTCATATCCGCCCCGCCCATTTACGCCCGCATTACACTACCCTCCCCCGTAGAGAAAATCCCAGCCGTCCTCGGCTGAAACAGAACAAAATAATGCGGGCGAAGGCATCACAATCAGGAGTCCCCCAGACACAACGGAGATTATAACAACAACAACACAAGCAACGAAAGGGGAGGTATCAGGAACTGGAACAGAACACAGGCCTGTCCTCCGCACAACAACAACAAGAATAAGAATGGCACAATGAACAACAACGGCAACTAACACGCAAGAACGGCCAACGCGCACAATCCAGAAATGTGATGTTTTAGTGCGTGTCCATGTTGCAGTTCCATCCGCTCGGCTCAAGTCCAACGTCAAAGAGCAAGTGGTAGAGCAGGAATGACGAACGGCGCTCAATTGCTCCTTCAAGTCCTCATCCAGCTAGCACACCAGGTAACACCCAGTGCGACGGGAGCTGAAGAATCTGTGACGAGAAGGAGAATCCAATCCCCTGAGGCACAGCACAACAACGCACATCCACATGTCGTACACGACAGCCACCCGGCCCCAGGGTAGTGGAGATGATGTAAATCCGGCCCGCTTAAAAAAAACCCCAATAATTACCCAAATTAACCGCGATCGATGCCCCAGTATTTACATTTTAACAACAATATTATTTACACGTGACAACAACAACAAAAAAAAATCTGCTCTTACCCACCAGCAGTCCTCCCTTGAGGACCAGCACAGACCTCAGACGTACACAGCATGTACCCACAGTCACTCTCAACAACCCACAAAATGCCTAATCGCACACCCTCGCGTGGAGAGAGCCACGCTCCCCAGCGGTGACGTCTAACTCGCCGTAACCCTCACCGTGGTCGTCAACCCACAGCAACATCCATTTACCATACTCCCGGCTAGTGCCATTTCGGGGAAGAGCAGCACTCGGCCATGCTCCTCCCTTACTATCCCATCAGCGATGGACACACACCAGCCTCGTATAGTCTGACGCTTTATAGCCCAGGGAAGGTTCATCCCCCGGCAATGCCAGACCCCATGGACTCCCCCCACGGGGCAATGTTCTCTTATAGAGACAATAACACCCTAACCCAGATCCCGTGAGCCCCCAGCACACCAGGTTCAGTCTGCCACCGCACAACTGAACCATGACTCCCCGAGCCATATGAGCACATGGCCCATTAGTTTAAGACATACCACGGAGGTTTCGCCTCCGGGCTGTCAGGTCAGCCATCAGCCATAGGCCGATGTGACCACAACTCGTGCATCATCCAATCAACAATGGCAGGCATAACAGATGGAATATTTGCCCCACCGCGGTTTTTCCCGCGCGCTCAAAATGGCGTCCCCCTTCGCCCAGCGCGTTCGCGCAATATCTCGCGCGCACTCAAAATGGCGGCCCTTTCCGCAAAGCGCATCGTCGCCATACCCCGCGTGCGCGCAAAATGGCGGCCCAACGTGCGAACACGTGGCCAGTTTTCTCCATTCGTGCACCCCAGCTTCCCTTAGCTGGGGGTCACAAGACGCATCCCCCGTCACGTTATAACAACCCCACCAACGATAGACGCACAGCCCCAGCTTGCTGCGCACAGCTGTCATATCGTGGAATTTTTAACCAATATTTTACCAACCACATTGGTTACACAACCCAACTCGCCAAGCAACTCGTGGCTGCATGCGATCAACCGAATACGCGACGCCACTTGGCGCCAATTTACGGTCCCATTAGCATTAACCTTTGAGACACCCACAACGGCGTCATCGCGCACCCTCATTTTCAAAAAGCTCAATTACCCCTATAATATACACGCAATCTCGTGTGCACAACACCCATACAACCAAATTTTTGGGTCCCCCTCTATAATATACACGCAATCTCGTGTGCACAACACCCATACAACCAAATTTTATGGTCCCCCTCTATAATATACACGCAATCTCGTGTGCACAACAACCATACAACCAAATATTTGGGTCCCCCTCGAATTTGTTACCAATTTCCAACAGGTACGCACAATATAATAACAATCTCAATTCCAATAGTCAACCACTGCATCGCACCCCATAACCATACAGAACGGTATAACAGCACATGCAATCAGCATATCGCGATCACACGCGTACATTTAAGCACAATAGCAAGCAGATCTGCAGGCAACCAACACACATTTAATCCTGTCGTAACTTTGCAGCAACAACACAATTATTCTCTCTCTTGCAACAATCGCATCGCACACAGCACCTCGCAGCACAATACACCAAAAAATATATATATATATTTTTTCCCAATTAAGCCCATCGCACAAGGTAGCCCACAAATAATACAGCGCAAGATACCCGACGCTCCCAAGTTAATAATTAACTTCACCATCAAGATAACAACTCCACGCAGCAGCGCACACACACAATTTGACACTCAGCAAATACAGCAGACTCTCCGTCCATTCTCAACACACGCACACACTTATATTGACACCAAGCAACAAGCAGATAGCGCGTTCATCGTTATTACACACACATACACACAATCCGAACCGCGCTCCGCACAATCGAGTCATAGGAGAAAACCAAAATAGCCCCCCCCCGGCCCTCGAAAGATGAGTGAGGTGTGTGTTAAGGCCGGGTGCGTATCGTTATGACTCGCCCGGGGCTGCAGCAAGAAGAGGACGGCAGGGTGGCAACTTGAGACGCCTCGCAGAACTCGTTCGGCGACTTGACGGCTCCGTTGTCACGCACCCGAGCCAGGACGGGAAGCTCCCGCCCCAGCAGCTGCAGCATCGGCGTCTTCTCCTCGCAGCACCCCCTCGAAAACCAGCAGCTCACAGCAGGCTGCTCACCCCGCGGCACCTCCAGATGGCAGCGCAAGGCTGCCTCTCCGCCGCGATGTTGAAGATGGCGGCGTCCTCCCGCCGCGGTGAAGACAAGATGGCGGCTTCCCGCCGTTTCTCCCCTGCCACGCCCAAGATGGCGTCTTCGTGCCACGTGGCAATGGCGCTGGCAGCGCAGGAAAGGCAGAGGCCTGCGGATCACCACCGGGCCTCCCCGACGTCGTCCTCGGCGTGGTGAACTCACACAGTTGCGCCAGCACGATTTTCAAGGTCCCCATCTGCATCGCCATCTGTCTCCATCGTAAGTTGGCGTCCTCCGGCACAGACAGGTCCACCGACGCGGCGACACCTTGCTCACCCGGACCCGTACTCGTTCCAGAACGGATCTCCTCTTCCATCGCAGGCAGGTCCACCGTCTGAGGAAGGTCGTCGTCGTCGGATGATGTAGCAGGAATATTCTTTTTTTTTTTTCTTCTTTCTCTCAGTTGTTTTGAGATGCCGTTTCACTTCTGACTCCAGTGTAATAAAAGGACTCGTCCCTGGTTCTGTCTCCGTGTCCTTTATTTGGGTTCGCGTTCTCTTCCCACACGGCTGTCTCACTCTCAGGCCCTCCGCTCGTCGCCGACGCTGCTGCCGCACCCGTCGTCACCAATAGCCTCTCTGCTGGTCTCCTCGTGTCGCTCCCGTAGCCTCTAGCAGCCTTGCTGCTGTTCCCACTCACGCAGCCCCTCCGGCTGCTGTCGCTCCCGTAGCCCTTTTGCTCTGCAGCCCCAGGCTGCTGTAGCCCCTAGCAGCCTCGCTGCTGTCTCCCACACGCAGCCTCTTTGCTGCACTCGCTGCTCCCAGCTTTCGCCCTCCGTGGCCTCACCCTCGTCCAGTCTCCAACCAACTCTCTTCCATCCCGCTGGCTGGCGCTGTCACCGATCCCCTCAGCCACAAGGCTGAGGGCACGGCGACCACCCAACGCGGTCTCCACTCTTCCCTTACCCGACTGGCCCAGATAGCTTCCTGTCTCCCCGCTATAACTTCTCCCCCACGTCACCCTGACTCCTCCCTCTCGGATCGTCATATCCGCCCCGCCCATTTACGCCCGCATTACACAGGTACGGTCGGTATAATCGAACAAAATGGACAATGGCCAAAAGTTCCCGCCTTGTCACGCAATATCGCGTTTCTGCAGGAGATAGAACCCTGCTGCCATACGCCACCACCCTCTCAACACCGTCCTTACGTTGCGACAAAACGGCCCCAATGCCGATATCACTAGCGTCCGTATCAAGGATGAATGGCTGTGAAAAATCTGGGTTATCTAACGTAGGCGCCGTGGCGAGGTGGTCCCGAAGTGCCATGAAGGAACCTTCTTCCTCCGCCCCCCATTTAAACCTTTGATTTTTGCCAGTCAGAACGTGTAATGGTTTAGCCAACGTCGCAAAGTTCTTAACGAAGCGGCGATAATAGGAAGCGAATCCAATAAACTGCCGAACATCACCCACCGAAGTGGGTGTGGGCCACTCACGTACACACTTCGTTTTTAGAGGGTCAGTGGATACACCGTCCGAACTGACAATATGACCCAGGTAACGGACGGAGTGTTGCAGGAGGTGGCATTTCCTCGGTTTAAACTTAAGGTCAGCCGCACGCATTCTTTGAAAAACTGTCTCAAGGCGTTGGAGATGTTCCTCGAACGTGCGGCTAAAGACAATTATATCGTCCAGATATATGAGGCACGTTTCCCACTGCAGTCCCGTTAACACCAATTCCATGAGTCGCTGAAACGTGGCCGGAGCCGCGTTCAGGCCCATCGGCAACCGATTAAATTCAAAGAGGCCTTGCGGCGTGCGGAATGCCGTTTTGGGTTTTGACTCATCATCGAGGGGAAGCTGCCAAAAGCCCGAGGACAGGTCGAGGGTGGAAAAGAATTTAGCACCCGATAAAGCATCCAAAGAGTCATCCATCCTCGGTAAGGGGTACGCGTCCGCTACCGAGATTTTGTTCAGCCGGCGGAAATCAACGCAAAACCTCGTACCACCATCTTTTTTCTTAACCAGAACGACGGGCGCACCCCAAGGACTATTGGATGGTGAGATAATATCCGCCGCCAGCAATTCATCTACAGCCCCACGCACGTGTTCCCTTTCCGCCGGGCTCAAGCGGTGAGGGTGCATACAGACAGGCGGCGACGCACCGGTTTCAATATGGTGCGACAAAAGCGATGTGCGTCCGAGGTCCAAATCATTTTTGCTGAACACATCAGTGTACTGCAGCAACAGCGAACGCAATGCGTTCCTATGTTCATTTGACAGGGAAGAATTCTCTCCGCATAAATCGGCGATCCAGCGTTCTTGTGAACGATCATGCGGAGGCCCAACCGCGGGCATCCGAGCGCGCGGCGGTTTTTCACAAGAGGCGAAATCGGTAGTGGCGTGAGCCAGCACCGATCCCTCCGGAACAACAACTCGATCAGGTCCCCCATTCAAGACCTGTATGAAAGGTGCCTGACCCGGGCGCACGATCGTTTGTGCCGCCGCCAAAGAAAAATATTTCGAAACGGAATTCGATGGGGATAATAGCACACCTTTCGCATCCCTTCCCATTTGAAGTGGTTTTCGGTAACGTAGCGGAATAAGCATTTGTGCTCCCGATGGAACCTCCACCGTAGCCGCAACTACAGCAGTAACCGCGTTACCTGTAGGCGCCTTGGCCAGCAGGGAAGGCAGGAATGCCATCCTACGACCCCCCGGCATTTCCAAACAGTCCTGGTCGACCCGTATTCGCAACGGCATCCGACGCAGAAAATCAGTACCCAACAAGCATGGAACAGCTAGCGAGCGAGAAATTAACACTGGTCCTGCGGCGGTAATATTTCCGATAGTGATGCTCACATCCACCTGTCCGCAGATACCCATGCTCCCCCCATTGGCGGCCACACATGCATCATTAACTTTGCGTATTCTCGACGCAGGAATGGACAACAAATGAAAAATTACATCCGAAACGATGGTAGCCGATGCGCCAGTGTCCACCAAAATACGGACGTCAACGCCGTCGATGGTACCACGTACCGTCGACGAGCCCGACGCCGCAGCCACAACCCTGCGAGCCAACTTCTTCCACTGTGTAGCAGAGCGTGTCAATGGAGCAGGAGAAGTAAAATTACCCTGAGGAGTGTAAGAATGAGTGCGAGTGGATGAGTGATGTGACACGACCTGCCGGGTGTCCGATTTGTGCCGACTCGCCCGAGGTTGTTGCAGCTCGGCGACAGGTAGAGGAGAGGTCCCCTTGGCGGAGCAGGCGACAGCAGAGGTCGGCAGCGGCAGTCACGGGCGAAGTGGCCCCGTCTGCCGCACTTGAAACACGCGGCCGACATCGGCCGGCGGTCGGACGACCCGGCCCTCGCCCGCGGTCGGCCCGTGTAGTCGCCCCGCTGGTCGCGCAGCCGCCGGCCCGGAACCCTATGCGGGACAGCAGCAGCCAGCATGTCGTCGTCGCCCGAGTCGTCGGAGCAGTGGACAACCAGTCGCGGAGACCACCCCAGAGGCGGCCCGTCGATCTCGGGTTTCCCCGTCCACGCCGCCATCTGGTCCCACAGCTTGATATTAAACTTAGCGTCCAGGCAGCGCGCCACCCACCGCGACGAAAGCGGTTCGTGGCCGCACACCGGTAGAGAGATATTGAGCTCCTGAGACAACTCCAGCATGCGGGAAAGGATGAGAGGATCCAAATGCTCGGCCATCGCGTCGGGGTAGGCGGCCATGGCCATCGCCATCAGCGCCCCCCGATAGGCCAACGGCGATTCCTCCGGTGCCCGGCGACGCGACATAAATTTTCTGGTGGCCGATGTCGGCGGGTCGTAAAATTCCGCCATCTCTGTGAACGCATCCCACAGTGTCTTCTTCTTGGACGCCGGGATGGAGCGGAAGACTCCTAGAGACACATCATCAAGCAGCGTAGGCAGCGCTCCCAGCGCTTCTTCCTCCGTCCAGTTGACAGATCTGAAAGCTGACTCGAAACGCCACGTGAAAGCACCCCAATCGCCCCCGGCGATAAATTCTTTTATTTGTGGAAGGCGATGCCCGCGGTGGCAGGCGCGTGCCGCGGGCGTCTCCGGCCGTCGTTCCCGCTCTCCGCTCGGTGCAGACAAAATGGCGTCCGGCGGCCGCGTGGTTGTAGGCGCGCCCAAAATGGCGGCCGACGACTCCGGCGCAGCCGCTCCTCCCAAGACGACGACGTCCTCCCGCGTGGCAGGAGCAATGGCGGGTCCTGCTTCCATAGCAGGACCCCTTCCCGCAGCGTCCAGCTGATCGGCGATCTGGCGACCCACGGCTGGTGAGGACGCCACCGCGGTCACCAGGCTCAGCAGAATTGCGCGCAACGATTCAATCTGCTCCGCCATCAGCCGCCATTCGTCTCTCGGTCCTGCGGTGGTCGCGTCCTCCCCCGGTCGACGCTGAGAGGCGTCGAGGCGAGCGTCGTCAGCCGGCGGTACCAGGGCTGTAGCTCCCAACAGCTCATCTTCATCCGTCTCGACCTCTTCCTCCGACAGAGGCACGGGCAGGTTCTTTTTTCTGAGGTGCTTAGACATCTTGACGATCGTCCAAACAGTTGCAGAATTACTTCTGACACCAATGTAATAACCTTCCAGGAGACGGCTTCGGAATCAGTCCTTTTTATTTCCACTCCACCATACACTTTCCTCACTCACTCTCCATTGCTGGCAGACAACGAAGAGAGGACAGACTACGCACGAAGTCCCTTTCTCGCACGTGGCAACCCGAGGCCCCGTCCGCGCGTGACCCTGCTCTTGTTAGTTTCAGTCTGCTCGCGATCGTTCCCTCTCGCTCGCTCTTAAGACCTTCGTCACGTGGTTCCCCCAGCCAATCGTGTATGGACAGCTTCGACCATTCTCGATGGTTCCCTGTCAATCCCGGGACCACGCCCCTCATCCGGCTCCCCATTAGCTGGGGCCCCGAATGGCTAGGCCAAACACTTCTGATGACCTGTCGTGATGACGCATGGGCCATGGTCCCAATCTCAACCCTTATTGGCTACGAACAGGACCGGTAAGCCAATCCCCACGTGAACCCTCTATGGCTGTTATTACACTATTTTAATATACAGCTGCCAGCTTCACTCGCACTTAACTTCGTTCTGCGAGAAGCGACACCTGCTATCGGCATCGGTGTTTCGTTTCCTCACGACGCTCCGCCAGCCGGAACACGGCTGAAACCCAGCCCCGACCCAGGTTGAACTCAGACTTCTGCGACTCGAACGACCCCTCCTCGTTCCATCTCTCCTCGAGGCACGACGCGCCTCCGCTCTCTTGCGAGCCCCGTCGCAACACCGCGTCGCAAGCCGAGTTGTGAGACTGAGCACGACTCGAACAGACTGCTCTCAGACTGTCACTTTAACGATGTCTCGTCGTCCCATCTCTCCTCGAGGCACGACTGCCCCACCTCTCTTGCGAGCCCCGTCGCAACACCGCGTCGCACGCCGAGTTGCGAGACCGAGCACGACTCGACCCAGACTGCTCTCAGACTGTCACTTTAACGATGTCTCGTCGTCCCATCTCTCCTCGAGGCATGACTGCCACACCTCTCTTGCGAGCCCCGTCGCAACACCGCGTCGCACGCCAAGTTGCGAGACTTAGCACGACTCGACCCAGACTGCTCTCAGACTGTCACTTTAACGATGTCTCGTCGTCCCATCTCTCCTCGAGGCACGACTGCCACACCTCTCTTTCGAGCCCCGTCGCAACACCGCGTCGCACGCCGAGTTGCGAGACTTAGCACGACTCGACCCAGACTGCTTGTTATGTGCGCCTGTGCCTAACTTAAAAACGTGACTCCCCTCTCTGTGCATTCCTTGCGAGCGGGCGACAAAACACAAACAGAGCGAGAAAAAGCAGACACCCCCGCGACCCCTCCTCGCGACCTTTCCTAACCCTCCAAGCATTCATGGGCCATCTGTTTGTGCTGCGGGGAGACAAAGACGGCCGTGTTTAACTCAAAACGTGAGCACCCTCTCCTCTCTCCGCGTCTCTTGCGAGAGAAAACAAACAGAATAAAAAAACAGATATCTTTGGAATGTCAGGCACCGATTCCCCCCTGTGACCTTTTTGCTCCCTCCTTGCTTGCCAGACCCCGCTGGAAGACAAAGGTGGCTGAGGAGATGTTTGCAATACATTTATGTGGTCCTGTGTGTTACATTTATTCTTGAATTATATTTTATGAGTTCCTTCGGTCTTAGTATCGTGGTTATCATTCGTCTATGTTTAATGAATATTCGTAATGATCCTCGTCACATTATTATTTTGGGGCTTCGCCAAGTTTAGTTCTCCAGAGATTGGTGTTTTATTCTGAGTTATATTTTAATGTCCTGAGGTTAAGTGTAACTATGTTTCCACTTAAGCTTTCTGGAATTCGTACTCTTTAGTTTTTAGGAAGGTCGTGTAGATAGGAAACATATACTAATAATAAAAAAATTATTGTTTGTTGGTTAATTATCTTTGTTAAGTTTCTACTTTTCGGTAAGGAAAACGTTAAGAAAACGCGAAGTTTCAACCGTTATTTACTCTGCACCTTATCTGTACATCTCCAGATGTCTTGGGAGGTTAGTCCATACATCTTTTGTCCATCTGGATGTCTATGACCTCTCTGTGACCGACTTCTTACCAGTTTAATGGCCGTTTCACAGATTCCTGGTGTGCTTGTAGTGGGTTGTTTTCATTATTTAATTTAAAAAAATATATATATAGATATAATTTTTTTTTTAAATATTAATAATAGAAAACAGGGCATAGATACAACAAAACGAGGCCCAGTAACGCGCATGAGAGCAATCCCGGCCAATTTCTCCCGTTTGATGGGGTCTATCTGTAAAACATTTTCACTTTTTTTGGTGCACGTGCAAATCTGCTGGAAAAGCCTGTGGAAGTTTCGTGGCGTTCGTACGATATTTGGCGACGCTAAAATGAGCGTTTTGCCAGCTCGAGGGAATTCGGCGCGAGTGAAACGAGGGCCCGTAACGCGCATGAGAGCATTCCCGGCCAATTTCTCCCGTTTGATGGGGTCTATCTGTAAAAAAATTTGACTTTTTTTGGTGCACGTGCAAATCTGCTGGAAAAGTCTGTGGAAGTGTCATGGCGTTCGTACGATATTTGGCGACACTAAAATTTGCGATTTCCCAGCTCGAGGGAATTCGGCGCGAAAGAAACGAGGCCCCGTAACTGCGCATGAGAGCAATCCCGACCAATTTCTCCCGTTTGATGGGGTCTATCTGTAAAAATTTTGACTTTTTTGAGTGCACGTGAAAATCTGCTGGAAAAGCCTGCGGAAGATTCACGGCGTGCGTACGATATTTGGCGACGCTAAAATGAGCGTTTTGCCAGTTCGAGGGAATTCGGCGCGAGAGAAACGAGGCCCCGTAACGCGCATGAGAGCAATCCCGGCCAATTTCTCCCGTTTGATGGGGTCTATCTGTAAAAAAAATTCACTTTTTTTGGTGCACGTGCAAATCTGCTGGAAAAGCCTGTGGAAGTTTCGTGGCGTTCGTACGATATTTGGCGACGCTAAAATGAGCGTTTTGCCAGCTCGAGGGAATTCGGCGCGAGAGAAACGATGCCCCGTAACGCGCATGAGAGCAATCCCGGCCAATTTCTCCCGTTTGATGGGGTCTATCTGTAAAAAATGTTGACTTTTTTTGGTGCACGTGCAAATCTGCTGGAAAAGCCTGCGGAAGATTCACGGCGTGCGTACGATATTTGGCGACACTGAAATTTGCGATTTTCCAGCTCGAGGGAATTCGGCGCGACAGAAACGAGGCCCCGTAACGCGCATGAGAGCAATCCCGGCCAATTTCTCCCGTTTGATGGGGTCTATCTGTAAAACATTTTCACTTTTTTTGGTGCACGTGCAAATCTGCTGGAAAAGCCTGTGGAAGTTTCGTGGCGTTCGTACGATATTTGGCGACGCTAAAATGAGCGTTTTGCCAGCTCGAGGGAATTCGGCGCGAGAGAAACGAGGCCCCGTAACGCGCATGAGAGCAATCCCGGCCAATTTCTCCCGTTTGATGGGGTCTATCTGTAAAAAATTTTGACTTTTTTTGGTGCACGTGCAAATCTGCTGGAAAAGCCTGTGGAAGTGTCATGGCGTTCGTACGATATTTGGCGACACTAAAATTTGCGATTTCCCAGCTCGAGGGAATTCGGCGCGAAAGAAACGAGGCCCCGTAACGCGCATGAGAGCAATCCCGACCAATTTCTCCCGTTTGATGGGGTCTATCTGTAAAAATTTTGACTTTTTTGAGTGCACGTGAAAATCTGCTGGAAAAGCCTGCGGAAGATTCACGGCGTGCGTACGATATTTGGCGACGCTAAAATGAGCGTTTTGCCAGCTCGAGGGAATTCGGCGCGAGAGAAACGAGGCCCCGTAACGCGCATGAGAGCAATCCCGGCCAATTTCTCCCGTTTGATGGGGTCTATCTGTAAAAAAAAATCACTTTTTTTGGTGCACGTGCAAATCTGCTGGAAAAGCCTGTGAAAGTTTCGTGGCGTTCCTACGATATTTGGCGACGCTAAAATGAGCGTTTTGCCAGCTCGAGGGAATTCGGCGCGAGAGAAACGATGCCCCGTAACGCGCATGAGAGCAATCCCGGCCAATTTCTCCCGTTTGATGGGGTCTATCTGTAAAAAATGTTGACTTTTTTTGGTGCACGTGCAAATCTGCTGGAAAAGCCTGCGGAAGATTCACGGCGTGCGTACGATATTTGGCGACACTGAAATTTGCGATTTCCCAGCTCGAGGGAATTCGGCGCGACAGAAACGAGGCCCCGTAACGCGCATGAGAGCAATCCCGGCCAATTTCTCCCGTTTGATGGGGTCTATCTGTAAAAAAATTTCACTTTTTTTGGTGCACGTGCAAATCTGCTGGAAAAGCCTGTGGAAGTTTCGTGGCGTTCGTACGATATTTGGCGACGCTAAAATGAGCGTTTTGCCAGCTCGAGGGAATTCGGCGCGAGAGAAACGAGGCCCCGTAACGCGCATGAGAGCAATCCCGGCCAATTTCTCCCGTTTGATGGGGTCTATCTGTAAAAAAATTTCGCTTTTTTTGGTGCACGTGCAAATCTGCTGGAAAATCCTGTGGAAGTTTCATCCGACGAAAAAAGCACGTTCTCGAGAAAGCAGGAGAGCTAAGTCATTCACAAATTAGCTGGATTTGGCTTGTGGTTCGTTTCCCAAGTAACAGAGCGGCATCAACCTTTAAGCGCACGCCAGTACATCCCCGTGCGATAGAGGGGGTCCCGGCGGACTTTGCTCGGGGGAAAAACGTCGAGGTGAGCCGCCTGGCCATGCTGTTCATGGGTCTCTCCTTTTTAAGTTTCGCCTGCCAATTTATTTTCTCTAGCGGTTTTATACACTAACACTCGATGTTTTGGGAAAGGAATGAAATTGTTCAAAAAACGTCTTCGCAATTCATGTCGTTAGATTGCTCTTGAAAATTCGTAAAAAAAACGTACACGCCATACATGTTCTTCGTTTCCCTCTCGAT
>NC_083801.1:22500-31903 GCF_015708825.2 Lethenteron reissneri
CAGGGTGAGGGTCAGCAGGATGTCCAAGTTGACAATGCAACAAAGTCAATGCTTCGACTAATGCGAGTGGTTAGGACCAGAGGTGGCCGTTCAAAAACCACAGAGGATGTTATCAAGCCCAGGACGATGCCTGCGAGGACTTGGATGAAAAAGAGAGCAGAAAAGAGAGGCAACTTCATGAAGCATCAGAAGCTGTTCTTCAGAAACCACTCTCGGTTGGCCTCTCTAGTCCCTGATGGCAACGACCGACAGGAGTGTCAGATTCCTATCAAGGAGGTGTATGACTTCTACCGTAACAAGTGGGAGGAAATAATACCTTTCAATGGCCTCGGCCAATTTACGTCTCTGACGGTAGCGAACAATGACCACTTTGAATCCCTGATTACGGTGGAAGAGGTTGTGGCGGGCATTCGTGCAATTAAACCATCATCTGTGCCAGGACCAGATGGCGTGACAAAGGCAGCAATCATCGTTGCTGATCCAGAGGGAAAGACACTGGCAGCCCTCTTCAATGCTTGATTGGTTACTGGCATCATCCCCAAAGAGCTGAAAAGAAATACATCTGTTCTGATACCCAAGGTTATGAGTGAGGATCTACTGAAGGATCTGGGAAATTGGAGACCGATAACGATTAGCTCCATAGTCCTCAGACTGTTTTCCAGGATCCTCACTGCACGCCTAGAACGTGCTTGCTCTCTGAATCCGCGGCAACGCGGGTTTATTGCTGCACCAGGCTGCTCAGAAAACCTAAAGGTACTTCAAGACATTATGAATCAGGCAAAGAAAGCTCGCAAGTCGTTGGCGGTGGTATTCATTGATGTGGCTAAAGCCTTCGACTCGGTGTCCCATGCCCACATCATGTGGGTACTCAGGCAAAAACAAGTGGACGAGCATATGATTAACATCATTCGAAACGCCTACGACCAATGCACGACCTCGTTAAAGAGTAAGGACACCTCGAGTCCTGAAATTAACATCCGAGTTGGTGTGAAGCAGGGTGATCCGATGTCTCCCCTGTTGTTCAGCCTAGCCATGGACCCTCTCTTATGTGCCTTGGAGACGCATGGTGTCGGATACACTATTGAAGCCGAGTGTGTGACTTCGCTGGCGTTTGCAGATGACTTGGTGTTGATGAGTGAATCATGGCAGGGCATGACCACCAATATCGCCATCCGAGAATCATTCTGCAAACTATCAGGGCTTAAGGTACAAGCCAACAAATGCCAGGGCTTCATGTTGAACCCAACGAAAGACTCGTACACGGTGAATAACTGCGACCCGTGGGCCATAGCTGAGGTGCGAGTCCAAATGGTTGGGCCTGAGGAATCCGCGAAATACCTTGGTATGAAAATCAGCCCGTGGACTGGCATTGTAAAGCCAGACCTGAATGTACAATTAAAGAAATGAATCTCAAACATTGACGAGGCACCTTTGAAACCGACTCAGAAGGTGGAACTTCTCAATGCATACGCCGTACCTCGACTACTGTACCCAGGCGATCATGCTGATTGCAGACCGACCACCTTGCGAATTTTGGACCAAGCAATTAGGAACGCGGTTAAGGGTTGGCTCCATCTTCCACCTTCTACCTGCAACGGACTGCTATACGCCAGAGCTTGTGATGGAGGCCTAGCAATCATGAAGTTGGAAAGCATGATACCATCCGCGCAGCTGAGAAGGCTGCAGCGCATTGCCAACTCTTCTGATGCTATGATACGAAGTATAGTGTCCTCGCAGGGCGTGGATGAGAAGTTCAAAAACCTATGGATCCGAGCCGGAGGTGATTGTCAAGTCATTCCTTCGGTGTTTTCTACAGACCTCGCCTCGAAAGAGCCGGTATACCCTAAACCATGTAACTGGCGGCAGCTCGAATTCAAGAGATGGTGTGAGAAACCAGTGCAAGGTGTGGGTGTTGAAAATTTTGCGCACGACAAGGTTAGTAATACGTGGCTGGGGATACGAGGTGGCCTCAAACAATGTTACTATATCGCCGCGCTGCAAGTAAGATCTAACCTCTACCCGACTCGGGAGAGCTTGAACAGGGGCAGAGAGGGTGCCCTACGCTCCTGCAGAAAGTGCTCCTCCAGACTGGAAATTCTCTCGCATATTCTTGGTCAATGTCCTGCTGTTCAGAAAGCAAGGATTGCTCGGCACAATAAGATCGGTGATATTCTTGCGAATGAAGCAACACGTCTGGGCTGGTGGGTTTACAAGGAACCACGCCTTAGATCCGAGGGTGGAGAACTACGGAAACCAGATCTCATGTTCGTGAAGGGGGAAAAAGCATTAGTTGTCGATGTCACCGTCCGGTATGAAGTCTCGTGTAAAACCTTGTCTCAGGCCGCTGCTGACAAGGTAACTTACTACTCCCCCTTGCGTGATCAGATCAGTGTAGTTACGAAAGCTAATAAGGTCACATTCTTCGGCTTCCCAGTAGGTGCGAGAGGAAAGTGGCCTCTGGAAAACAATGAGTTGTTAACATCTCTGGGACTGACCAGCCCCCAAATTTCTACCCTGGCTAAGATGATCTCCCGCAAAACATTGCTTTTCTCTCTTGACATCCTGAGAATGTTCTGCGGTAACTCTGCCGTTTATGATCGATCGTAGGAAAAATGAGGGAGTGCATGGGTTGGCACACTCCACTCTCTGTTGCCAATGGTGCCTGGTAATAGAGTGACGACAGCTTGGGGCACCTAGGACATTGGCTGACACCAGTTTGGGGGTCCTGGTAATATTGATTCCCATTCCCTGTTGCCAACCGTGCCAGGTAACAGGGCGACGACAGCTTGAGGCACCGAGGACATTGGCGTACACCAGTTTGGGGGTCCTGGTAATATTGGCCTTCATTCTCTGATATTTTTGGTGCCAGATATCAGAGCGACGACAAACCGGCGACCGCATGGGAATCTCGTGATGATTAAAATCATCTTGCGCATTAACCACTATTGACGTTGGTTATGGACGGGCCATTCAACCCGGAAAGGATTGGCTTGTAAAAAAGCCGAATGAAAATAGCCAAATGCCTCGTCATCTAATTAGTGACGCGCATGAATGGATGAACGAGATTCCCACTGTCCCTATCTACTATCCAGCGAAACCACAGCCAAGGGAACGGGCTTGGCGGAATCAGCGGGGAAAGAAGACCCTGTTGAGCTTGACTCTAGCCTGGCACGGTGAAAAGGCATGAGAGGTGTAGGATAAGTGGGAGGTGCTCATCCCTCGTGGCTCTGGGTGCCGGCGGTGAAATACCACTACTTTGATCTTTTTTCACTTACCCGGTGAGGCGGGGAGGCGAGCCCCGCGGGGGGCTCTCGCTTCTGGCTCCAAGTGCCTCTGGCGCCCGAACACCGTTCGTGGTGCCGGGCACGACCCGCTCCGGGGACAGTGTCTGGTGGGGAGTTTGACTGGGGCGGTACACCTGTCAAACGGTAACTGCAGGTGTCCTAAGGCGAGCTCAGGGAGGACAGAAACCTCCCGTGGAGCAGAAGGGCAAAAGCTCGCTTGATCTTGATTTTCAGTACGAGTACAGACCGTGAAAGCGGGGCCTCACGATCCTTTTGACATTTTGGGTTTTAAGCAAGAGGTGTCAGAAAAGTTACCACAGAGATAACTGGCTTGTGGCGGCCTAAGCGTTCATAGCGACGTCGCTTTTTGATCCTTCGATATCGGCTCTTCCTATCATTGTGAAGCAGAATTCACCAAGCGTTGGATTGTTCACCCACTAATAGGGAACGTGAGCTGGGTTTAGACCGTCGTGAGACAGGTTAGTTTTACCCTACTGATGCTGTGTCGTCGCAATAGTAATCCTGCTCAGTACGAGAGGAACCGCAGGTTCAAACATTTGGCGCGTGCGCTTGGCTGACGAGCCAACGGTGCGACGCTACCATCTGAGGGATTATGACTGAACGCCTCTAAGTCCGAATCCCCCCTAGACGCGACGATACTATTGCGCCCGGATCTTCGGTTGGCCTATCATAGCCGGGTGGACTCCTGCCCGGTGCGGAATGCCGCAAGACCCTGGATCGAGGTGCCGCCGCAAGCGTTCGGTGGCCCTCTCCTCAGTCGCTCGACAGCATGCTCGCGGGAAAGCTGGCTGCCAAATCATTCGTAAACGACCTGGTTCTGGCTCGGGGTTTTGTAAGTAGCAGAGCAGCTTCCTCGCTGCGATCTACTGAAAGTCAGCCCTTGAGACAAGGCTTTGTCCTGGTGCCACCCATGGGCACCACGGCTCCTAAAAGGACCGAACGCACTCGTGTGACGCTGCTAAAACAGCAGCTTCCCAGTGAGATACCGGGGGGACTCGGCTGACTTTGCTCGGTCGGAAAAATACGGTTAGGTGAGCCGCCCCTAGGTCGGTGGGTGTCTGACAAAGTGACATTTTTTAAACCTGCAATTTCTATGCTATTTTAATATACCCGTCTGTCGGGGGGGGGGGGGGCAACGCAAAACAGCGTTTTGTCAGCCCGAGGGAATTCGGCGCGACAGAAACGATGCCCCGTAACGCGCATGAGAGCAATCCCGGCCAATTTCTCCCGTTTGATGGGGTCTATCTGTAAATAATTTTGACTTTTTTTGGTGCACGTGCAAATCTGCTGGAAAAGCCTGTGGAAGTGTCATGGCGTTCGTACGATATTTGGCGACACTAAAATTTGCGATTTCCCAGCTCGAGGGAATTCGGCACGAAAGAAACGAGGCCCCGTAACGCGCATGAGAGCAATCCCGGCCAATTTCTCCCGTTTGATGGGGTCTATCTGTAAAAATTTTGACTTTTTTGAGTGCACGTGCAAATCTGCTGGAAAAGCCTGCGGAAGATTCACGGCGTGCGTACGATATTTGGCGACACTGAAATTTGCGATTTCCCAGCTCGAGGGAATTCGGCGCGAGAGAAACGAGGCCCCGTAACGCGCATGAGAGCAATCCCGGCCAATTTCTCCCGTTTGATGGGGTCTATCTGTAAAAAATGTTGACTTTTTTGGTGCACGTGCAAATCTGCTGGAAAAGCCCGCGGAAGATTCACGGCATGCGTACGATATTTGGCGACGCTAAAATGAGCGTTTTGCCAGCTCGAGAGAATTCGGCGCGAGAGAAACGAGGCCCCGTAACGCGCATGAGAGCAATCCCGGCCAATTTCTCCCGTTTGATGGGGTCTATCTGTAAAAAATTTTCACTTTATTTGGTGCACGTGCAAATCTGCTGGAAAAGCCTGTGGAAGTTTCGTGGCGTTCGTACGATATTTGGCGACGCTAAAATGAGCGTTTTGCCAGCTCGAGGGAATTCGGCGCGAGAGAAACGAGGCCCCGTAATGCGCATGAGAGCAATCCCGGCCAATTTCTCCCGTTTGATGGGGTCTATGTGTAGTGGTGATACGCGCTGGGGTAGGGATCGTGTGCCAGCGCGTAGTGATTGGCTGTGTATGTGGTGACGCGCGCTGACGGTGGAGGATCAGGGGTCAGCGCGGGGTCGTGGGTTACGTGGTGCTGATTGGCTGTGTGCCGGTGACGCGCTGAGAGGGAGTGATCGGGTGGCAGCGCGGTGTGATTGGTTGAGTAGTGTTAACACGCGCTGAGGAAAACGGATCGTAGAGATAGCGCGTCGTCATTGGTTAACTAAGGAGCGATGCTCACGTCGACGTCCGCATCAGCTCCGTCTCCCGTGAGCAGGGGCTATAAAAGGGGATGCACACAGGCGTAAAGGCAGTATGTAACCAGCGAAGACTGAAGACGGGGATGAAGAGATAGGGCCCTGCGGTACCTAGTCCCGCTGTCCTAACGGGACCGGGACTCTGTGTAACCCAGAGGCGAATGCATTGTGTGTAGCCATAGGCATAGGGTCTACACGAGTCGAATGCATGGTGTGTAGCCAGAGGCATAGGGTCTACACGAGTCAAGTGCATTGTGTGTAGCCAGAGGCATAGGGTCTGCACGAGTCAAGTGAAGTGTGTGTAGCCAGAGGCATATAGTCTACACGAGTTAAGTGGAGTGTATAGTCAAAAGAATAGAGACCACACGTTGTATTGTGACACGTCAAGATTTAATAAAAGTGTGTTACCCGTCAAGAAGTTCCTGCCGTCATTTCCAATACTTCATATGTGTAAAAATTTTGACTTTTTTTGGTGCACGTGCAAATCTGCTGGAAAAGCCTGTGGAAGTTTCGTGACGTTCGTACGATATTTGGCGACACAAAAATGAGCGTTTTGCCAGCTCCAGAGAATTCGGCGCAAGGGAAACGATGCCCCGTAACGCACATGAGAGCAATCCCGGCCAATTTCTCCCGTTTGATGGGGTCTATGTGTAAAAATTTTGACTTTTTTTGGTGCACGTGCAAATCTGCTGGAAAAGCTTGTGGAAGTTTCGTGGCGTTCGTACGATATTTGGCGACGCTAAAATGAGCGTTTTGCCAGCTCGAGGGAATTCGGCGCGAGAGAAACGAGGCCCCGTAACGCGCATGAGAGCAATCCCGGCCAATTTCTCCCGTTTGATGCGGTCTATTTGTAAAAAATGTTTACTTTTTTTGGTGCACGTGCAAATCTGCTGGAAAAGCCTGTGGAAGATTCACGGCGTGTGTACGATATTTGGCGACACTGATATTTGCGATTTCCCAGCTCGAGGGAATTCGGCGCGACAGAAACGAGGCCCCGTAACGCGCATGAGAGCAATCCCGGCCAATTTCTCCCGTTTGATGGGGTCTATCTGTAAAAAAATTTCACTTTTTTTGGTGCACGTGCAAATCTGCTGGAAAAGCCTGTGGAAGTTTCGTGACATTCGTACGATATTTGGCGACACAAAAATGAGCGTTTTGCCAGCTCCAGGGAATTCGGCGCGAGGGAAACGATGCCCCGTAACGCACATGAGAGCATTCCCGGCCAATTTCTCCCGTTTGATGGGGTCTATGTGTAAAATATTTTGACTTTTTTTGGTGCACGTGCAAATCTGCTGGAAAACCCTGTGGAAGTTTCGTGACGTTAGTACGATATTTGGCGACACTAAAATTTGCGATTTCCCAGCTCCAGGGAATTCGGCGCGAGAGAAACGATGCCCCGTAACGCACATGAGAGCAATCCCGGCCAATTTCTCTCGTTTGATGGGGTCTATGTGTAAAAATTTTGACTTTTTTTGGTGCACGTGCAAATCTGCAGGAAAAGCCTGTGGAAGTTTCGTGACGTTCGTACGATATTTGGCGACACAAAAATGAGCGTTTTGCCAGCTCCAGGGAATTCGGCGCGAGGGAAACGATGCCCCGTAACGCACATGAGAGCAATCCCGGCCAATTTCTCCCGTTTGATGGGGTCTATGTGTAAAAATTTTGACTTTTTTTGGTGCACGTGCAAATCTGCTGGAAAAGCCTGTGGAAGTTTCGTGACGTTCGTACGATATTTGGCGACACTAAAATTTGCGATTTCCCAGCTCCAGGGAATTCGGCGCGAAAGAAACGATGCCCCGTAACGCACATGAGAGCAATCCCGGCCAATTTCTCCCGTTTGATGGGGTCTATGTGTAAAAATTTTGACTTTTTTTGGTGCACGTGCAAATCTGCTGGAAAAGCCTGTGGAAGTTTCGTGACGTTCGTACGATATTTGGCGACACAAAAATTTGCGATTTCCCAGCTCCAGGGAATTCGGCGCGAGAGAAACGAGGCCCCGTAACGCGCATGAGAGCAATCCCGGCCAATTTCTCCCGTTTGATGGGTCTATCTGTAAAAATTTTGACTTTTTTTGGTGCACGTGCAAATCTGCTGGAAAAGCCTGTGGAAGATTCATGGCGTGCGTACGATATTTGGCGACGCTAAAATGAGCGTTTTGCCAGCTCGAGGGAATTCGGCGCGAGAGAAACGAGGCCCCGTAACGCGCATGAGAGCAATCCCGGCCAATTTCTCCCGTTTGATGGGGTCTATCTGTAAAAAATGTGCACTTTTTTTGGTGCACGTGCAAATCTGCTGGAAAAGCCTGTGGAAGTTTCGTGGCGTTCGTACGATATTTGGCGACGCTAAAATGAGCGTTTTGCCAGCTCGAGGGAATTCGGCGCGAGAGAAACGATGCCCCGTAACGCACATGAGAGCAATCCCGGCCAATTTCTCCCGTTTGATGGGGTCTATCTGTAAAAAATTTGACTTTTTTTGGTGCACGTGCAAATCTGCTGGAAAAGCCTGTGGAAGTTTCGTGGCGTTCGTACGATATTTGGCGACACTAAAATTTGCGATTTCCCAGCTCGAGGGAATTCGGCGCGAGAGAAACGAGGCCCCGTAACGCGCATGAGAGCAATCCCGGCCAATTTCTCCCGTTTGATGGGGTCTATCTGTAAAAATTTTGACTTTTTTTGGTGCACGTGCAAATCTGCTGGAAAAGCCTGTGGAAGTTTCATGGCGTTCGTACGATATTTGGCGACACTAAAATGAGCGATTTTGCCAGCTCGAGGGAATTCGGCGCGAGAGAAACGAGGCCCCGTAACGCGCATGAGAGCAATCCCGGCCAATTTCTCCCGTTTGATGGGGTCTATCTGTAAAAATTTTGACTTTTTTGGTGCACGTGCAAATCTGCTGGAAAAGCCTGTGGAAGTTTCGTGGCGTTCGTACGATATTTGGCGACACTAAAATTTGCGATTTCCCAGCTCGAGGGAATTCGGCGCGAGAGAAACGATGCCCCGTAACGCACATGAGAGCAATCCCGGCCAATTTCTCCCGTTTGATGGGGTCTATGTGTAAAAATTTTGACTTTTTTTGGTGCACGTGCAAATCTGCTGGAAAAGCCTGTGGAAGTTTCGTGGCGTTCGTACGATATTTGGCGACAGCTAAAATTAGCGATTTGCCAGCTCGAGGGAATTCGGCGCGAGAGAAACGAGGCCCCGTAACGCACATGAGAGCAATCCCGGCCAATTTCTCCCGTTTGATGGGGTCTATCTGTAAAAAATTTTGACTTTTTTTGGTGCACGTGCAAATCTGCTGGAAAAGCCTGTGGAAGTTTCGTGGCGTTCGTACGATATTTGGCGACGCTAAAATGAGCGTTTTGCCAGCTCGAGGGAATTCGGCGCGAGAGAAACGAGGCCCCGTAACGCGCATGAGAGCAATCCCGGCCAATTTCTCCCGTTTGATGGGTCTATCTGTAAAAAATGTTTACTTTTTTTGGTGCACGTGCAAATCTGCTGGAAAAGCCTGCGGAAGATTCACGGCGAGCGTACGATATTTGGCGACACTGATATTTGCGATTTCCCAGCTCGAGGGAATTCGGCGCGACAGAAACGAGGCCCCGTAACGCGCATGAGAGCAATCCCGACCAATTTCTCCCGTTTGATGGGGTCTATCTGTAAAAATTTTGACTTTTTTGAGTGCACGTGCAAATCTGCTGGAAAAGCCTACGGAAGATTCACGGCGTGCGTACGATATTTGGCGACACTGAAATTTGCGATTTCCA
>NC_083801.1:39620-44620 GCF_015708825.2 Lethenteron reissneri
TCGTTTCTCTCGCTCCGAATTCCCTGGAGCTGGCAAAACGCTCATTATAGTGTCGCCAAATATCGTCCGAACGTCACGAAACTTCCACACGCTCTTCCAGCAGATTTGCTCGTGCACCAAAAAAAGTCAAAATTTTTACACAAGACCCCATCAAACGGTAGAAATTGGCCGGGATTGCTCTCATGTGAGTTACGGGGCCTCGTTTCTCTCGCTCCGGATTCCCCTGAAGCTGGGAAATCGCTCATTATAGTGTCGCCAAATATCGTCCGAACGTCACGAAACCTTCCACACGCCTTTCCAGCAGATTTTCTCGTGCACCAAAAAAAGTCAAAATTTTTACACACAGACCCCATCAAACGGTAGAAATTGGCCGGGATTGCTCTCATGTGAGTTACGGGGCCTCGTTTCTCTCGCTCCGAATTCCCTGAAGCTGGGAAATCGCACATTTTTGTGTCGCCAAATATCGTACGAACGTCACGAACCTTCCACACGCTTTTCCAGCAGATTTGCTCGTGCACCAAAAAACGTCAAAATTTTTACACATAGACCCCATCAAACGGTAGAAATTGGCCGGGATTGCTCTCATGTGCGTTACGGGGCCTCGTTTCTCTCGCTCCGAATTCCCTGGAGCTGGCAAAACGCTCATTATAGTGTCGCCAAATATCGTCCGAACGTCACGAAACTTCCACACGCTTTTCCAGCACACATAGACCCCATAAAACGGTAGAAATTGGCCGGGATTGCTCTCATGTGCGTTACGGGGCCTCGTTTCTCTCGCTCCGAATTCCCTGGAGCTGGCAAAACGCTCATTATAGTGTCGCCAAATATCGTCCGAACGTCACGAAACTTCCACACGCCTTTCCAGCAGATTTTCTCGTGCACCAAAAAAAGTCAAAATTTTTACACACAGACCCCATCAAACGGTAGAAATTGGCCGGGATTGCTCTCATGTGAGTTACGGGGCCTCGTTTCTCTCGCTCCGAATTCCCTGAAGCTGGGAAATCGCAATTTTTGTGTCGCCAAATATCGTACGAACGTCACGAAACTTCCACACGCTTTTCCAGCAGATTTGCTCGTGTACCAAAAAAAGTCAAAATTTTTACACATAGACCCCATCAAACGGTAGAAATTGGACGGGATTGCTCTCACGTGCGTTACGGGGCCTCGTTTCTCTCGCTCCGAATTCCCTGGAGCTGGCAAAACGCTCATTATAGTGTCGCCAAATATCGTCCGAACGTCACGAAACTTCCACACGCTTTTCCAGCACACATAGACCCCATCAAACGGTAGAAATTGGACGGGATTGCTCTCATGTGCGTTACGGGGCCTCGTTTCTCTCGCTCCGAATTCCCTGAAGCTCGAAAATCGCTCATTATAGTGTCGCCAAATATCGTCCGAACGTCACGAAACTTCCACACGCTTTTCCAGCACACATAGACCCCATCAAACGGTAGAAATTGGCCGGGATTGCTCTCATGTGCGTTACGGGGCCTCGTTTCTCTCGCTCCGAATTCCCTGGAGCTGGGAAATCGCTCATTTTAGTGTCGCCAAATATCGTAGGAACGTCACGAACCTTCCACACGCTTTTCCAGCAGATTTGCTCGTGCACCAAAAAACTTCAAAATTTTTACACATAGACCCCATCAAACGGTAGAAATTGGCCGGGATTGCTCTCATGTGAGTTACGGGGCCTCGTTTCTCTCGCTCCGAATTCCCTGGAGCTGGGAAATCGCTCATTTTAGTGTCGCCAAATATCGTAGGAACGTCACGAACCTTCCACACGCTTTTCCAGCAGATTTGCTCGTGCACCAAAAAACGTCAAAATTTTTACACATAGACCCCATCAAACGGTAGAAATTGGCCGGGATTGCTCTCATGTGCGTTACGGGGCCTCGTTTCTCTCGCTCCGAATTCCCTGAAGCTGGGAAATCGCAATTTTTTGTGTCGCCAAATATCGTAGCAACGTCACGAACCTTCCACACGCTTTTCCAGCAGATTTTCTCGTGCACCAAAAAAAGTCAAAATTTTTACACACAGACCCCATCAAACGGTAGAAATTGGCCGGGATTGCTCTCATGTGCGTTACGGGGCCTCGTTTCTCTCGCTCCGAATTCCCTGGAGCTGGCAAAACGCTCATTATAGTGTCGCCAAATATGGTCCGAACGTCACGAAACTTCCACACGCCTTTCCAGCAGATTTGCTCGTGTACCAAAAAAAGTCAAAATTTTTACACATAGACCCCATCAAACGGTAGAAATTGGACGGGATTGCTCTCACGTGCGTTACGGGGCCTCGTTTCTCTCGCTCCGAATTCCCTGGAGCTGGCAAAACGCTCATTATAGTGTCGCCAAATATCGTCCGAACGTCACGAAACTTCCACACGCTTTTCCAGCACACATAGACCCCATCAAACGGTAGAAATTGGACGGGATTGCTCTCACGTGCGTTACGGGGCCTCGTTTCTCTCGCTCCGAATTCCCTGGAGCTGGCAAAACGCTCATTATAGTGTCGCCAAATATCGTCCGAACGTCACGAAACTTCCACACGCTTTTCCAGCACACATAGACCCCATCAAACGGTAGAAATTGGCCGGGATTGCTCTCATGTGCGTTACGGGGCCTCGTTTCTCTCGCTCCGAATTCCCTGGAGCTGGGAAATCGCTCATTTTAGTGTCGCCAAATATCGTAGGAACGTCACGAACCTTCCACACGCTTTTCCAGCAGATTTGCTCGTGCACCAAAAAACTTCAAAATTTTTACACATAGACCCCATCAAACGGTAGAAATTGGCCGGGATTGCTCTCATGTGAGTTACGGGGCCTCGTTTCTCTCGCTCCGAATTCCCTGAAGCTGGGAAATCGCTCATTATAGTGTCGCCAAATATCGTCCGAACGTCACGAAACTTCCACACGCTTTTCCAGCACACATAGACCCCATCAAACGGTAGAAATTGGCCGGGATTGCTCTCATGTGCGTTACGGGGCCTCGTTTCTCTCGCTCCGAATTCCCTGGAGCTGGGAAATCGCTCATTTTAGTGTCGCCAAATATCGTAGGAACGTCACGAACCTTCCACACGCTTTTCCAGCAGATTTGCTCGTGCACCAAAAAACTTCAAAATTTTTACACATAGACCCCATCAAACGGTAGAAATTGGCCGGGATTGCTCTCATGTGAGTTACGGGGCCTCGTTTCTCTCGCTCCGAATTCCCTGAAGCTGGGAAATCGCTCATTATAGTGTCGCCAAATATCGTCGGAACGTCACGAAACTTCCACACGCTTTTCCAGCACACATAGACCCCATCAAACGGTAGAAATTGGCCGGGATTGCTCTCATGTGCGTTACGGGGCCTCGTTTCTCTCGCTCCGAATTCCCTGGAGCTGGCAAAACGCTCATTATAGTGTCGCCAAATATGGTCCGAACGTCACGAAACTTCCACACGCCTTTCCAGCAGATTTGCTCGTGTACCAAAAAAAGTCAAAATTTTTACACATAGACCCCATCAAACGGTAGAAATTGGCCGGGATTGCTCTCATGTTCGTTACGGGGCCTCGTTTCTCTCGCTCCGAATTCCCTGGAGCTGGCAAAACGCTCATTATAGTGTCGCCAAATATCGTCCGAACGTCACGAAACTTCCACACGCTTTTCCAGCACACATAGACCCCATCAAACGGTAGAAATTGGCCGGGATTGCTCTCATGTGCGTTACGGAGCATCGTTTCTCTCGCTCCGAATTCCCTGAAGCTGGGAAATCGCAATTTTTGTGTCGCCAAATATCGTACGAACGTCACGAACCTTCCACACGCTTTTCCAGCAGATTTTCTCGTGCACCAAAAAAAGTCAAAATTTTTACACACAGACCCCATCAAACGGTAGAAATTGGCCGGGATTGCTCTCATGTGCGTTACGGAGCATCGTTTCTTTCGCTCCGAATTCCCTGGAGCTGGCAAAACGCTCATTTTATTGTCGCCAAATATGGTCCGAACGTCACGAAACTTCCACACGCCTTTCCAGCAGATTTGCTCGTGCACCAAAAAAAGTCAAAATTTTTACACATAGACCCCATCAAACGGTAGAAATTGGCCGGGATTGCTCTCATGTGCGTTACGGGGCCTCGTTTCTCTCGCTCCGAATTCCCTGGAGCTGGCAAAACGCTCATTATAGTGTCGCCAAATATCGTCCGAACGTCACGAAACTTCCACACGCCTTTCCAGCAGATTTGCTCGTGCACCAAAAAAAGTCAAAATTTTTACACACAGACCCCATCAAACGGTAGAAATTGGCCGGGATTGCTCTCATGTGAGTTACGGGGCCTCGTTTCTCTCGCTCCGAATTCCCTGAAGCTGGGAAATCGCTCATTATAGTGTCGCCAAATATCGTCCGAACGTCACGAAACTTCCACACGCCTTTCCAGCAGATTTTCTCGTGCACCAAAAAAAGTCAAAATTTTTACACACAGACCCCATCAAACGGTAGAAATTGGCCGGGATTGCTCTCATGTGAGTTACGGGGCCTCGTTTCTCTCGCTCCGAATTCCCTGAAGCTGGGAAATCGCAATTTTTTGTGTCGCCAAATATCGTACGAACGTCACGAACCTTCCACACGCTTTTCCAGCAGATTTGCTCGTGCACCAAAAAACGTCAAAATTTTTACACATAGACCCCATCAAACGGTAGAAATTGGCCGGGATTGCTCTCATGTGCGTTACGGGGCCTCGTTTCTCTCGCTCCGAATTCCCTGGAGCTGGCAAAACGCTCATTATAGTGTCGCCAAATATCGTCCGAACGTCACGAAACTTCCACACGCTTTTCCAGCACACATAGACCCCATAAAACGGTAGAAATTGGCCGGGATTGCTCTCATGTGCGTTACGGGGCCTCGTTTCTCTCGCTCCGAATTCCCTGGAGCTGGCAAAACGCTCATTATAGTGTCGCCAAATATCGTCCGAACGTCACGAAACTTCCACACGCCTTTCCAGCAGATTTGCTCGTGCACCAAAAAAA
>NC_083801.1:52120-152704 GCF_015708825.2 Lethenteron reissneri
TCAATCCTCTCCGTGTCCGGGCCAGGTGAGTTTTCCCGTGTTGAGTCAAATTAAGCCGCAGGCTCCACTCCTGGTGGTGCCCTTCCGTCAATTCCTTTAAGTTTCAGCTTTGCAACCATACTTCCCCCGGAACCCAAACACTTTGGTTTCCCGCAAGCTGCCAGGCAACAGCTTTAATATACGCTATTGGAGCTGGAATTACCGCGGCTGCTCGCACCAGACAGGCAGAGGAAAGGAGAGTCCCCACACGCATCCAAATTCGGAGGAACAGGACCCCCACGCACACCACGTAAACACACCTGTTACGCGGACTTCACACAACACAAACCACCACGGGAGGGCCTTGTTGTCGTGTATGCTCCGGGGGCAACCTGGCGGTTCTGAAGGCTCACAAAACACAGGGCTTCCCACAAGGCCAGCCAATTTGAGGCAGCTGTAAGCGCACCACACACACCCAACGTGGGGTAGGGGAAGGAGCAGGGGTCGACCCAACATGCCTGCAAACCTCTAGAGCGGCCTTTCAATGCTCGCTACTCTCTCGACCGACACATGCAATTGAAACCAACCCTAATGCTTGCACAGTCGGCAGCCTTCCTTGGCACAAGACCGAACGGCGCATCAACAACCCAAGGGACAGCCTTCCCCACACACTCTGGAGGAGAAGAGGCTCCTCGGGCGAAGTGACACAGCTCAAGATGCTCGCTCATTCACTGAAGCCGTGGCAAACAAAACCTGCTGACGCACACCACTTATGCATCACATGGAGATTGCCATTCTAAATAACTTGTGCAGGTGCGATGGAAATATTTTCTCGTTTTGGTGCATGCTATATTTTTACAGACAGCTACCGACAAACGGTAGAAATTGGCGGGGATAGGCCTCAGACATTACCAACAAGCTCTGGGAACGTGAGCGACACAAGACGAATGGGCATTTTTAAGCAGATCTATGGCAGTTACTGACAGTGCCTGGCGTGGGTTACTTGCGTCCGTTTTCGAGAGGGGAAGACGACCCATGTATATGTAAAGGGAAATTTTATCAACGTTAAGGCACTAAAGGCTGCTTTTCCCCTTAACTTGTTTCCCGAGGGAAACGAAGGACATGTATGGCGTGTACATTTTTTACGTATTTTCATTGCAATTCTTGCATTAATGACTGCGATCACACTTTTGCAGGATATGTGCCAACGTTTCTTCTGAAATTTGGTTGTTAATACTACGGCATTTAAATCTACATTTCTTGGTCTCCAACGTCCCTCGATTGCATCTCGATTTAGTCAGAAGTGCGTTTATCCTTAGTTTAACCATGTCTATGTAATTATACGATTTTATGGTTCTATAATTCCCTGTTATCCACGAGTTGTTTTCTGGCTGAGATTGGCAATATACCAACCCTCGACCGTCTGTTGTTTCATATAGTTTATTTGACCATTTAACATGATTTAAAGTTTTTGAAGGAAATTTGGACGATGCAAATATATGAGCCTGTTTTACAGTCGCAATAGTGTATGGTTGTTGTGATAATGTTCTTATTACTGGATCATCAGAAGTTATCAATTTGTTGCGTCTGTTTATTATAGATAGTGCGACTGAGTCGCATACATTTCTTATACCCATTCCTCCGTTGGATATTGGTGTATAAAATAAACTGTCGGGCGTATCGTGTGGCAACCTGAGCAGAAGCTTTACTCTTTTCCTAATTTCAGAACCAAGTGACATCAATAGACCTTTGGTAACTTTTCCAAGGACCAGTTGATGAATAATACGAGGTATTAAATTGGTATTGATCAAATATACTTTTTTTTCTGGCTTTAACGGTGCTCTGGTCAGTTTGTTTAACATTGAGGCGAGAAGGTTACAGCTTATGGATCGTTTTCTCCTTGGGTGAAATTCAATGCCTAGATATTTGAATCCCTTTACATACGATAGAGGATTAATGGGTTCGTTATTTAGAAAGTACTAGCTGCTGTAAGCCAATAAAAAAATAAACGGACGCTCTGCATGCGTGACGTAATTTGTTTGAGTTTTGAAAGGTATTTATATCATTATAGATTACCATGTGTATTTACATTGTATCGTAGTTGTTTTACATTGGAAGATTAATTCGTACGTGATCATTCACCAATGACTCTCACGTCTGCCATAATTGCACACATTTATAAATCACTTCACGTATCGGCTGGGACACTGCCACGCACCCCCAGGGGTCCGCGTAATGAAACCACTGCCCTACACCACAGAACTCCCACTTGTCATCGCTCGTCAAGCTCACGTGCCACCCTCACAATCCGCCAGAGGACACCCCATACCACCACACCACAATTCACTCCTCTATGCCAGATACCACAATACAATAGCACCAAGAGGATCACAGCATCCAGCAGTCGTGTTCATAGACGCTTCTTCCTCGTCCACAGCAAAAAGGATTCCATTTCGCAAAGTCGGTAGCACAACATTGACACCACTTCCTTATTGTCACAGGGTGGCGCTAGGGTGCAGCCTTCTGCGCCTTGCGCTAGGCCGCACCTCGCTCCCGTTATGCCCTTGGCTTGACCTTGACCGTATTCAGGGTCTCGATGCCAAGCGTAAAGCTCAGCAATTCCCAGTGGCGTTGACTAATCGACTCTGCTCGCTTTCAGTCCCCACTGCGGCTCCTGCTGCTGCTGCTCATATCGCTCGTCTCCACTCCCGGGAGCTGCCAGTTTTTCCCAGTCCTCTGTCTTCTGAGCATTGCTTTGATATACAGCCCCTAGCCATCCGTAGCCAAAGCAAGAGCAGCAGCTTCCCTTTAGGCCATTTTAACCGGCTGTCTTACCTAATTGCTCCAAATAATAACTCTTCACACGGTAACAAACAATTAGATACTTCGTGGGATCAATAGTGAGCAATCGCCTTCTGGGGAGATAACTCATTCCTCCTCCATACATACAATTCAAGCCGACCACTGCTTGGTCCCAAATAATTTACCACTTACATTTTGTTTACCAGGTAAACCCCACTGAGCTATGAGTTCTTTTTCAGAGGCGACTTGGCCACACATAACGATTACCCATTGCAGCGACTTATATCACAGGTGGGAATTTATAGCAGCTAAATAATCGAAACGCACGTTTCTAAATGTGGAGGGCAAAACAGGAGGAACCCAGAGAATGATCCACACGACTACCACGGGAACAGAGCACACGGAGACTCCAACCTAACCAAATGATGTTCTGGCAATGAAGCATTGCTCAATATTGTAATCATCTCAGTGTCGGACTGATCGATAATCACACAGCACTTTACCATTCACACTGAATATGAGCGTATTGATCGTCTAAACACATTCAAAGCAATATTTGTCAGCTTAAAGATGAAATTAATTAAGCGCAGAACTACAATTAATTCAATATATTGTTTGTGCAGTCATTGGTGACTGGCTGAGACCATCACCTCAATGGAATTTAAACTCCACTTCAATCACAGGTGACTGTGTGGATTCAGAACTTTGACTTCTTAAGATGCCGCAGCATCTGTTTTCAAATTTGTTTCCAAATTTTCTGCGTAAATCAAAGCCAAGGCAGTGGCGATAATCACTCTGCAGCGGCGTGAACATGAAATGCGATTGTGAAACACCACACCTTGCGTTATGAGTCGAAGAACACTGCTGTACCACAGTCTGCCTGTGTAACGGGTTCCGGAGACACTTGTAGAGGTAACTTCTTTATTACAATACAACACTCCAACAGTACTCCAACAGTCCAACACTCCAACTCTCCAACACTACTGATACTCTGTTACAGCGTAGGTACATAGCCTAGGTACACAGCCTAGATACTCTACTCTGGCTACGCTCTGGAACTCGCCCTCACAAGGTCGTAGAGTCGGGAGTTCCAGAGTCCCACCACTGGCTCTCACAGCGGTCTCAGTGTCCTCCGATTGCTGGTCTTGGGTCTTGGGTCTTGAGCTACGACTCGCCCTGATCGTCCAGGGAGCTCCCCTTTTATGCCCAGTCTCCATTGAGGGGTGGGGCCGTGTGCACCCCCAGATATCCCACAGAGCACACACAGCCCCCCCCCCCCCCCCCTTTGGCGGCGCCAAGGGGATTAAGCGCCTGGGAACCCAACGCCTGACGCCAAGAGGCTTAAGCGTCTGACCCTCCCAAGGTCCCAGAGCCCCCAGCAGCCCCTCCCTTCTTATGTCACTACACCTGTAACCTTCAGAAGAGAGCGAATACACAGTTAAGGGACTGAGCTGGCAGCGTTGTGCAATTTAAACAATGCTCCGCCCAGGGTTTTCAAATCGCAAGCAAGCATCGCACACAACAACAACAACCGCCATTCGCCAGTGTAAGCAGGAATTGTGATGGACACACGGAGGGAGGGGGGGCAGAGAGACAGCGGCTGGGATTGTGAACGGAGAGGGTGAGAAGGAGCGGATAACGAGGTGAGGGAAGCGAGATATACTGGGGTGAGACCATGGAGAGATTTGAGAGTGGAAGAATACTGAGTTATGAAGATCGTTTTCACAGATGTCCAGTAGGGGTGGAACAGAAAATTACAACAACAAACAATACAAAAACGGATAGGGAGACAAAGGCGGCCGGTTGCGGTGCTGTCCACCCACCCCTCGTGTGCCGTGCCGGCCTTCAAAGTACTTGAAGTGAAGCTAAGCAAGTCACATAAATGTAAATTTAAAAAATGTTAATTCCTAGCGAAAGGGGTGGGTGGGGTGGTGTGTGACATAATTTGCAGCTGCTCAACCACCCCCCCCGGTGGCCTGACCATTTTTATTAGCAGGCGAATATGCTCCAAGTACACGCTTGAGTGTTTGTTTGTAATCAGCGCCGTATCCTCGTGGGCCTGTGAGAGCGAAATATTCCAGCCAGCCCTGCCCATTCATTTAAAAGGTCAGAAAACTCTTCCTGTGCGTCAGCCCAAGGGCAGCGCTCAACTAAGAATGTAAGTATCCATCTGCATGTAGCAACGCCCACCGCATTGCTACAATTCTGTTAAACTGTTATTATTAATCGGGGAGGTCAAGCGATTTCGTGGCAGGAGTTTATATATATTTATCGTGTGTCCTGTCGAGCAATAGCGCACTGAAATTAATACGGCTACAGCTAATATTGATGTCTATCCTCTATGTGCTCAGCCTCACACGAGTATATGTTACCGTGTAAAACATTACCACTGGGAAGACAAAGGTGGCTGGGAGTGTTGGTGACAATTCTATCCCGGTGATCTTATTCGGTGCTCCCGAGAGGCCAGGCTCTTAGCAGTGTGCTCGTCTGCCTGTGTGTATGGCGCGCGGTAGTGTAGCGGTCAGCACGCTGCGCTACGAACCCGGCGACACAAGGTTCATTTCCGCTCACGGTCAATGCCAGTGACGATTATCTGAACCGGTCCTGGGTACCTCCATTAGATGGACTCGGCCTCACAGGAGTACCTGGTGCGGTGTGTTAACATCACCACTCGGGAGACAAAGGCGGCCGGTGGGAGGTGTTGTCCACACACCCCTCGTGTGCCGTGTCAGCCTGCAACTCTTCGAACGGGGTCCCGCGATAACTTTTACCATTTTAAGTTTTGTAACGCCAGCTGTTATTATGACACGTACGGCTCTCTTTGTCAGCAAACTGATGGTGAGAGCCTCCCATGTTTATGGGAACCCTGCGGGTTAATTGGCCACACTTCATCAAACCGATCACTGCGGGTTTCGTGAAAGGCGCCGTGGAAGAAGACGGAAGGCGCGTCAATGATTGTTGCTGCATGCACTACCCTCTGCTGCCCATCGCGTAGCCCTGCCACTGTTATCACTCCGTCGGTGCATTGCAGTCACCAATCAACTCCAATCCAGGTGCAAGCTCGCTTAGCGCGCAAGATCTGACGAATTCTGTCGCAATTCTGGTGAGGTAGTCAGAGGTTCAACCTGAATTGCATTCTAGTCATTCTTAGTGCTGTTATTGTGTATTGAATGCATTTTAGCTCACGCCTGGACTGAGGAGATAACCGAGTGAGCCAGAGGGAGTTCATCAACGCTTGTGCATCCGGATACCATGGGGTTTACACAAACAGATGTTGTGTACTTCATTCTGGTGAGTGGGTGCGCACAATCCGCCATGCTGAGAAATGTTTCAGAACGATAGAATTACTTCGCACTGCCGCAAGACTCCCGCACACGGCACCTACGCGTGAGGCCACGTCACCGCCGTCCGCAGATTTTTTCAATGGGTCCCAATGCAGTCCCGAGTCAACTACAAGTTCGCACTCGAGATCACCTATCGACTTGCCCACGTCGATATCTCTCACACGACTCTACTCTCCTCCACCAACTCACCTGCCGTTCCCCTCCCATCTCACTCTACTCTATTCCTCACTTTCTGCTCTAGAGCTCAAGCTTCCTGTTGCAGCTCCTCCAGGTCAACCCTCAATTTCTTCAAACACCGTTTTCAGTAAAGCACCCCTCTTCCCACCTTGCCCTCCTTTAGCCCTCAACACAAAGCCCTCAACTCCGTCGAGTTCATAGACCACGTGTTCTGGTACAGGGTCTTGAGATGTGGTCGCGTTTAGATGCTTTATAAAGAAAGTCAAAGTAACTTGAACGTGTGCAAATGGGACGTGCATGTGTGTTTATGCTTTTCAACTAAGGTTCAAGCATACGCTGTCTCCTTCCATTTGTCTTAAATACGGGGAAACGATCATTCTCGTAGCAATGGAGGGTTGGCTTGGAACTGCAAAAAGTGCACTTGATTTCTAGCGCAGCAAGTGTGGAAAGGAGTCGAGTGAGGTGAAATGAGAGAGGTAGCTGAGTTGGTGGAGGGAGAGTAGAGTGAACACAACTGTTGCCTAAAGTTTTGCTGCTGTTACGGACATGACGTTTAAAACCGGGCAAATTCATGTCAAAGGCAACCCCGTTTTTGAACACATTCCGTAATCCACGGGTTTGCGTGATTTTTCCCAACTTGTGTCTGGGTGCGTCAGCTGACGTTGCTGCTGAGTGGCGTTTCTACGGCACGGCTCGCCTGCAACTCGTCCACTCACTACCTGCTACGTGGAAACTGCTGTGACATGTGTCTCCCAGGTGAGCAGACGCACTAACCACGAACTATAAATCAACCTGCCAATTGATCAGGGAGTGATGCCACACAGAGCGATGTTTAATAAGGTTCAACATTTATCAATTCAACAACCATATTTTCAGAGGCTGGTGTATTTGTGCGTATGTGTACATTGGGCTGGGTGAGCCTCAATGTTCGTGTTTGTTCTGTGTGGGGCACAATAGCGCAGAAGTTTGTCCAATGCACGATCAACCCAGTGACCAACATCTGGCGAGGATACATCCCTAATTTCTGGGCGAGTACACCTACAACACCAGTAGCAATCGGTATCTGAACCCGTTCTGGGCATATCCTGGGTTGACTCAGCCTTAAATGGCTACTATACCTGACATGATGTCAACATCGTCGCTGGACAAATCAAGAGGCCAGGCGAGGTGCTGGCCACACCACCCCTCGTGCTTTGTACTGGCCTTAATAGGTGCTCGCTAACAGCACCTGCTCCAAACGCCTGGAGGGCTACCCAGGGTATACTTCTGTCCGTTTGTTACAGGATATCGTCCGGGTGACCTGGTGCAATGCTGGATCTCCCACTCGGTGTGAGCGCTGCCCTCCGGACACTCCAATCGGTGATGGGGCAGTTGTGGAGAGAGTGGAGAGTTTTCCATACCTGGGCAGTGTGCTTATGACCGGCTCCAGTATAACAGCAGAGGTCTCACTCTGAATCAGTCGAACGGCAATATTTTTCATCGGTTACGTAACACTGTGTGGAAGCTACCTGGTCTGTCGCTCCGCACGAAGCTTCAGGTCTTCTCGGCCACAGTCATTCCCTCCCTTCCCTACGCTTGCGAAACATGGACCCCCCTAATGGAGCATCTTTGCCGGTTAGAAACATTTAGGCTGGCCTGCCTACGATCCATCCTGGGTTTAACCAGGCTGGAGTGTGTGAGGAGCTCACAAATCCTTGAAAGATCTGGGCAAAGTCCCATCGGTGAGCTCCTCTGGCAGGCAAGGCTGCGTTGGCTGGGTCATGTAGCCCGCATGCCCAGCCACCGCATGCCTAAACAGCTTTTGTTCGGCCGGATCAAGGGGGCTAAACGGGCGCGGCACGGGCTAGAAAGAGATGGAGTAATGTGGTACAGGAGGACGTGGAGCTGAGTGGACTTGCCGATGACTGGTACCAGCGGTGTCAAGATCGGCCTCTGTGGAGGAGGCTCGTGAAGGACGCTACTGGGCAGTTGGAGGCAGTCGCCCTCCAACAACAATGGAGGGCGGAGGAGCGACGCTCACAACAACGAGTGGAGCGCCGGGTGGCTAAAGCACAGCAAGTTGGCACAGTAGGGGTCACAGGTGGGGCATCAGCCAGTCATCTCGATCATCTCAGTCAGTCGACCCGTGACACCTGGGTCTGCCCCGTGACTTCCTGCCAGTGGGCGTTCGACACTTCACGTGGCCTCAATGTGCACATGGCCTGGCACAAGCGTCGTGGTGACGTCACCGCCACTTAGTGGAACAAGCTGCCCCTCCCTACACGTCAAAAAATCAGCCTCACTCGCCAGCCTTCATTCACTGGTGCCCTTTGCCGAGCCTTACTCCCCCCTCCCTTCCCATCACCAAATTCCATCCCTCTTTCCGACGTCCCTACCCATCCATCACACTCACTCGTTATTAACCACTCATTGTCACTTTATCATGGTTTATTTCACGCATAATCATATTCATCACTAGCGGTAAGTACCCGGCGTTGCTCGGGCAAAAAAGGAAGATACACACATGGACTTACACACAGACATTGATCCACACACATAGAAACACACTCACTTAGATGCACACACACACACATATATGGTTAAATCCAGGAAAGGATCGTTAGCAAGCCAGCCTAAATGTTTCTAACTGGCGAAGATGTTCCATTAGGGGGGTGCACGTTTCGCAAGCGTAGAGAAGGAGGGAATTTCCGTGGCCCAGAAGACCTGGAGCCTCATGCGGAGCGAAGACCAGGTAGCTTCCACACAGCGTAACGCAGCCGATGAAAAATAATGGCGCTCGACTGATTTGGAGTGAGACCTCTGTGTTAAACCGGAGCCGGTCATGAGCACACTGGCCAGGTATGGGAATCTCGGCAATCTCTCCACTACTGCCCCATCACCAATTGTGAGTTGTGGGGTGGATTGTTCGATGGTACACAATAGCCAGGCAGGTGCTTAGTTTTGGTGGGTCTGATGGTAAGGCCCCACCTCTTATTAGCACACTCCAGTTTCAGCAGCAGTGAGCAGCAATCACCAGAGCATCGGCATACATAACATGGTTGAGCAATAGGGAGGCATCCCTTGACCGCACCCGGGCATGGATCAGCCTCCATTGTATGTGTACCATATGGTAATTCCTCGGGAACAGCCATTGAAGGCTTCACGAACTACGTGGTCAAAATATATGTTAAATAATGTGGAGGCAGAGGACATCCCTATCACACCCTAAGGTGTAGAGGGAATGGCTCTGATTGACGGCCATGTAGTTTGACGCGGGGCCACTCACCATCATGAAGGTCCTTAAGGATCATGAGCAAAGTTTGAGGGACTCCGAAAGCATGAAGAACAACCCAGAGGCCAGGCCTACTGATGGTATCATAGGCCTTGAGCAGGTCAATAAAGCAGATACATTCACTCACATACACATGTAGTAAGTGAGGAGGAGGACGATGTCGAATGTTGAGACACACTGTTTATTAACTCCGGGACAGATACAATAGTTTGAAGGGGTATCGGCCCTCACACCGTACTATGGGAAACCCACCCTAGTACTAAGCCCTCTGTCCTGTCCCCCAGTCCTCTCCTACTGGGCTACGGGAGGCTGACTGATCTGGCCCTGGCAAGCACAGGAGTCTCGTCACCAGCTAACCAGCCTTGCCCTGATAAGGGCATGCGGTCTGGAAGCTCTTGGGCCGCGCCACTGGCTTACCCGGCTCGGCCCTTATAAGGACGCGAGACCGGGGTAGGTCCGACAGGCCTAATCTCCGAGTCTTGGATCTTCACTGGTCAGCTTCGTGTCGAACTGAACTCGAGCTCTTTGGGTTCCACCTTTTATAGGGATCGCCTCCGAGGGCTGGCGGCGTGGGCAATAACTGATGCGGACGTCGGTGTGACCCCCCGTGTATGTGAGTGCCGACAGCCTTGTGTTTGTTGTCCGCCGTTTCTCCCGTAATAACCCCTACATCACCCCCCCCTGTACAGCTCGCAGCCGTCCCGGCTGCAACAATCCCTCAACCCCCAAGAATAAAGATTAACACCGTCAATACACGTGTGCCTCGTAACAGTAACAATAACAAGAACAAGCGTAACATCAACCGATGGTTCCCTATAAAAAAAAAAACCCCACCCGGAACCGCAACACATATACAGAACGGTATAACAGCACATGCAATCAGCATATCGCGATCACACGCGTACATTGAAGCACAATAGCAAGCAAATCTGCAGGCGACCAACACACAATCAATCCCGTCGTAACTTTTCAACCACAACACAGTTATTCCCTCTCATGCAACGACCGCATCGCACACAGCACCTCGCAGCACAATACAGCCCAAAAAAAACATTTGTTTGTTTTCTTTCTTTTTTCAATTAAGCCCATCGCGCACGGTGACCACGAGATTGGTACAGCACAGGATACCCGACGCTCCCCACGTTAATAATTAACTTACCATCAGAGATAACAACTCCACGCAGCAGCGCACACACTCCGCTATTGAAACTCAGCAACCACAGCAGACTCTCCGTCCATTCCCAACACACGCACACACTACATGGACAGCAAGCGAACAAGCAGATAGCGTGGTCATCGTTATTACACACACATACAACCATTAACAAAACATATATACAATGAGCGGGTTCGCAGCAAGCGGAACACGCGCGGAAAGCTAATCATAACAACCGGCGCGTTTTGGCGCGAGTCCGTGCAGCGGGTAGCCCGTCACAAGGGGCCGGCTTGGTAGAGTCGGTGGCAGGTGTCGCATACAGCAGGTGCCTGGTCGTCCGGTTTCCCGGACGTGCCGCGCCGCCCCCCACGGGGGAGGCTGGCAGCCAAGAGGGCTTCAGTCCTGGGGCTCCTGAAGACGGGACAGTCATTAGTGGATCAGAGGCTGGCATTGATCCCGCCCCCCCGGAGTCAGAGGACTCCCCACATGTTCGGCCATTTACGTGGGAGGAAGCGTGCGGAGCAAAAAATGGCTTTAACCGTGAAGGGTGCACAAACCACCGACGCTTCCCCCACTTAATGCGCACACATTGAGGCCGCACAACCTGCACAATTTCAACGGGGCCCCTCCATGGTCGCAACAACTTAGCCGAGGTGGCCAATGGCACCTGGGGGCAGTGCAACCATGCTCGGTCGCCCGGGTGCCATTCGTGCGTGTGAGTCCGGCGCGACCGCAATCTCTCGTTTTGTTTCTGGCGAGAGTCAGAGTTTTGCATGGCCGCCTGCCGTGCCTCCGCCAAGCGAAGGATGTTAAATTTAACATGGTCGGCGATTTTCGACAGGACTCCCCCGATCCGTAGATCCCAATCGTTTTGGGACTCAGATACCTGGTGGGATAGCATGGACGTAAGAGTCCTATGCAAGCGTTCCACCATCCCATCCGTTTGTGGATGGTAAGGCGAGGTACGAACTTTCTTTGTAGCCAGAAGGCCACATACCTCGGGTAAAAGGGTACTAGTGAAATTCTTTCCCTGATCGGTCAACAACCGTTCCGGAGCGCCCTTGTCGAGGACGTAGCCCTGAACAAAAGTCTCCGCAACGGCCGCTGCGGACTGGTTGGCGAGGGGCCAAGCCATAGGCCATCGCGTGAAATATTCCACGCCAACCAGCAGGTACTTATTACCCCTCGGCGTGGAAGGAAACGGTCCCAAAATATCAAGGGCGACCAGCTCGTTAACCCGGGTGACCGAAATGGACTGGAGCGGTGGACTGGCTCCCTTCGCCGGCGGCTTCCGTTGTGCACACTGGGTACAGGACCGCAGCAGATCGTCCACGTCTCTTGCCATGCCCGGCCAAAAGTAGTTAAGCTGGAGCATGGCAAGTGTTTTGAGGGTACCCAGGTGCAGGAGCCGTTCATGAGCAGCCCATACAGCCCTACCCCTCAACGTGGAAGGCACCACCAGCCTGTGACGGCGGATCGTCCCGTCCCAATGCATGAGTAAGCCCTGGCACCACCCCCATGAGTCAACGCCCGACTCCCTTGACCTGATCCTTCCGCGCGACGTCGTAGCGCCAGGAGGGTCGCATCCTCCATTTGGAGGCGACCCCACTCAGCACTCGACAAGCCAAGTAGGGGATCACTCCCACCCTCCGAAATAGGACCAGCGTCCGAAGGAGTATCAACTGCGGCCGCAAGAACCCGATCCTGGCCGTCACTTGCCGATTTGCAACGGCCCGAACCCAAGAAACAAGTGCAATCCGGGGCGATCGGCAGGCGTGATAGGGCATCGGCATTGGTGTGGCGAATCCCCTTCCGGTAAGTCGTCTCAAAATCGAAATCCTGCATGATCTCGAGCCATCGGGACAACTGCCCCGATGGCTGGTTAATTCGTAGGGCATACTGCAACGCTGCATGATCTGTACGGACGGTGAAATGCCGGCCGTACAGATATGGCCGGTACTGTTGGATAAAGAACACGATAGCCAACAGTTCGCGGCGGGTGACGCAGTACCGCTGCTCGGCCGGGGACAGTACTCTACTACCATAAGCCACAACGCGCTCCACGCCACCCACAATTTGTGACAGCACGCCTCCAATCCCGGTATTGCTTGCGTCCGTGTCGAGCACGAACGGCATGGAAAAATCGGGGTAGCTTAACGGCGGGGCCCCCACCAGGGCATCCCGAAGAGAGACAAAAGCGGCGTTCTCCACCGGCCCCCAATGAAATTTGACCCCTTTTGACGTCAAGGCATGTAGTGGCTTAGCGATGGAAGCAAAGTCCGCAACAAACCGGCGGTAATATGAAGCAAAGCCGATGAAGCTTCTAACCTCCCCCACCGAGGTGGGAATAGGCCAGGAGCTGACACAACGCGTTTTGGCGGGATCGGTTGAGATACCTGACCGGCCGACGATGTGACCCAAATATTTAACAGATTCGCGCAGCAAATGGCACTTTTGTGGCTTGAATTTCAAATTAGCAGCGTGCATCTTGAGAAAGAGGGCCCGAAGCCTATCAAGGTGTTCCTCGAACGTCTTACTGAATACGATAACGTCATCCAGGTAAATCAAACACACCTCCATTGCAAGCCAGTGAGGACCAATTCCATCAGGCGCTGGAACGTCGCGGGAGCAGAGTGTAATCCCATGGGTAAGCGATTGAATTGGAAGAGGCCGTGCGGCGTTCGGAAAGCTGTTTTGGGCCTAGATTCGTCGTCCAAGGGAAGTTGCCAAAATCCTGAGAGCAAATCCAAAGTGGAAAAGAATCGCGATCCCGCGAGGGCATCCAGCGATTCGTCCATTCGAGGAAGCGGATAAGCATCGGCCACCGAGATCTTATTTAATCGCCAGAAATCAACGCAGAACCTTAGGGACCCGTCGTGCTTTTTAACCAACACTATGGGTGCACCCCAAGGGCTGGTCGAGGGAGAAATGATGTCCGATTTCAACATGTCATCTACAGCCGATTTGACATGATCCTTTTCGGCGGGACTTAACCGAAAAGGATTTTGGCGGATAGGAGCGTTGTCACCGGTGTCAATATGGTGGCGTAGCAATTTGGTACATCCGATATCATATTTGTGTTTACTGAAGACGTCGGAAAATTCTCGCAATAAGGCGCGTAATCTAGCACGTTGTGCGTCGGACAGGTCAGGTGACTCAGCACACAACGCATCCAGCCAACCCTCGTCAGCGTCTGAGGATAATCGCGTTTGAGAATCGGTGGCCACCTGGCCAATGATCGGCGTTTCCGCAGGTACCGGAACCGCATGTGCGAACACGGTACCTTGCGAAACCACTGCCGTCCGTGTCCCGACATTGAGGACCGCGATAAACGGGTCCCCATCCCCTTTAACAATAGTCTGGGGTCACCAGATCTGGCCCACTCACCCCGGCTCTAGATGGTCCCAAAATCGCCCCGGTCAGAGACCCCTTTATCGAACGGTCGACGCAAGCGCAGGGGTACCAACATCTGTGCCCCGGGGGTACACGCACCGTCCGAGCAACAAGCGCCTGTACCGTAGCACAGGCAACACGCAAGGCAGGGGTGGCAGGTAGGAACGTCATACGTCAGCCCGATGGAAGCTCGATGCATTGCTGGTCAATCAGAATTTTGATGGGCAATTTGGCCAAAAAGTCTGTCCCCAACAGGCACGGAATAGCCAGCGAGGAGGAGACGAACACTGGGCCAGATAGTTTAATGTCCCCTATCGAAATTTGCGCTCGAATTTGACCGATAATACCCAACGAGCCCCATTCGCAGCGTAAAACGGTATATCGACAGGGAGCAACGGGCCAGCAGCAAAATTTTCTCGGCCACCATCGCATCGATCCCCTCTTCATCCATACGCGGGAAAGTGTCCTTCGCCAATGACAGCAGGGCCGTGCGATAAGCGAGTGGCGATTCCTTGTCACCCTTCTGCCGTTCATAGAAGAGCTGGCGACAATCGGAGGGCGGCCCATAAACGGTGGCCAGCAGCTGCAGCGCCGACTGAATGGTGGAGCGAGCCGACTTGGGTGCAGCAGTGAGGGTGCCCAGGGCGTCGCCATCCAGTAACGCCGGGAGAGCACACAGCGCCTCGTTGTCCGACCAGCCTGCCATCTCTTGGTCGGCCAAGAACCGGCGCTGGAACCCCCCCCAATCGCCGTCGCTTGCAACAAATACCTGCAGGGCCGGCAGGCGTTGCTGGAATGTCGGCTCCATCTCCGATCCTCTTGCAGCATCCGTAGCGCGTCCCGTACTGTATGAGTAATGGCGGACTCTAATGGGTGTCGCGCCGTCAGTGACGTGTTGGTCGGGGCTTGGTCGGTGCTGGCGTCCGCTGGTGGTGACGTTGCAACCCCTGATAGGCCGCCACCGCGACCCGCCTCCGCCGATGACGTGGCGGCGCTGGCTGGGCACCGTCCCCCGCGTGACGAGCTGGGACTCCTCCCTCCGCCCCTACTGTCTTCGTGGCGGGAATTTCGAGTCGCCCCGCTGTTGTAAAGGCGGGAGTTTCTGGCGGGCGTTGTCCATCTTCCCGCGTCGCTCCTCCCGGCCCAGGCGAGTTATTTGTTCCAGCATAGCGGCCGCTGCATACAAGAGCTCCGCCAGCCGCGAGTGAGCCAACGCCAACTCGTCAGTCGACGTCCCGGCCCTCTCCGACGACCCCGCCGATGTCGGAGCCGGCAGCTGTTGTGCAGGTACGTCGGCGGCGATGTCTTGCACTGCCCCTCCCTCGTCGTCATCCTCTCCTGGGTCTTGGGCACGAGTCTTCCGTCTCGTATCCATGCTTGGACCACTTCCAACACCAGATGTAGTAAGTGGAGGAGGAGACGATGTCGAAGTTGAGACACACTGTTTATTAACTCCGGGACAGATACAATAGTTGAAGGGGTATCGGCCCCTTCACCCGTACTATGGGAAACCCACCTAGTACTAAGCCCTCTGTCCTGTCCCCCAGTCCTCCTCTACTGGGCTACGGGAGGCTGACTGATCTGGCCCTGGCAAGCACAGATCTCGGCACCAGCTAACCAGCCTTGCCCTGATAAGGGCAGCGGTCTGGAAGCTCTTGGGCCGCGCCACTGGCTTACCCGGCTCGGCCCTTATAAGGACGGCGAGACCGGGGAGTCCAGGGCCTAATCTCCGAGTCTTGGATCTTCACTGGTCAGCTTCGTGTCGAACTGAACTCGAGCTCTTTGGGTTCCACCTTTTAGGGATCGCCTCCGAGGGCTGGGGGCGTGGGCAATAACTGATGCGGACGTCGGTGTGACCCCCCGTGTATGTGAGTGCGACAGCCCTGTGTTTGTCCGCCGTTTCTCCCGTAATAACCCCTACACACAGATGGACCTACAGACACGCAAAGAAATGGACTTACACTGACTGACATGGAGCCATGTACACAAAGCGACTAACACAGACAGCCATGGACTGACACACACAGACATATCGACTCACACAAACACATGGACTTACACACACATACATAGACTGACACACACATTGCCCTACACACACATAGACATATGGACTGTGACACACAGACATCTACTTTAGATACACACACATTGATTAACACACACACACATCGACTGACACACACGCATTGACTTACACACATCGAGTGAAACACACGTATGGACTAACACACACATGTGGTCTAACCAGGGGCGGTTTCTTCATTAGGGTGATTGGGCGACGCACCACCAATGTCATTCAACCACAGTCACGCTAGCCGTCACTGCAGCCTCTGGATATAGTCCAATCAGCGTCATGTCACGTTCTGTGGAGTACCGCCTCTTTTGGGGCGATTTCACTCCGGCTGAGAATCGCCCCGAGTGGCCCCATAGACTTACATTGAAAGATGTTTTTTTTCGAACGGGGGCGCTCCAATGCATTATCTATGGCTTCCGGAAGGGCAAGCCCTAAACGTGTTTACGTCATCATACGTGCTAACGTCATCATACGTGCTTACGTCATCATACGTAAGCACGTTTCATCCAACAATATAATTTATCGCTACCTAGTGGAATCTTTAATAAAATAAACTTGAGTGGTTTGTTTTAATAGTGAGTATATAAACAAACAAGATGTATTGTAAGAGTCACTTATTTTTCATTAATATTAAAGAAGTGAAGTTGCCTTTACATGCTTAAGCTGTTAATTTATTCATTGCATGGGTGGACCTTATCCTTATCAATCATCCAGACATTTGCCCCCCCTGAGAGATTTTGCAGGAGCCGCCACTGGGTCTAACACACACACAGCGACAGATACGCACACAAATGGACTGACACACACACACAAACACTTGTACGTACACACACACACGGGGCGTTGTCCGTTAGAAAAAGACAGACACACACATGGACTTACACACAGACATGGACCCACACACATAGAAACGCATCGACTTACACGCACACAAACACATATGGACTCACACACACAGACATTGACTTTAGGCAGACGCATGTAGTTTGTGCACACGAACATTATAATAGTAAGAGTATTAGGCAACTTATTAGTTTCATAATAGTAAAGAATGAAGCAGAGTTGTTATGTGCACACAAACATTATCATTGTATATTTGTAAACGTATTTGTTTAATAATAGTAAACAATAACCTGAGTTCTTAGCGAAAGATTGAATAAAATTGTACTTTACATTGGCGTGGTGACGCCTCATCCCGTGCAGAGCCCGCAGCCTCGCCTAGATTGGCAAGCCGGAGGAGGTGAGACATTGGCAGGCTGCGAGCTGGACCGCTACCTCCCCCCACCATCCGCCCGCCCTCGCCAGAATAATACTATGTAACCGCTTAAATAATATGAAATTAATATCTAAGGACTTTATATGAGTAACTGCACGCATTGGGGTGGGGGGGGGGGGAAGAGGACATCACACTGTGAAGAGAAATCGGCAGCGTGATGACATGATAAACGCGTGAAATAAAATGTCCCCGTGAGCTCGAGCGAACGCGCATCAGTTGGCAGGGTCCGCCCCCCCCCCCCCCCCCCCATGCAATTGGCGTCACTTGGAACGGTCGACGGCGCGCAATAAGTAAATAATTAATCATAGAAATGGCACAAATGTGTTAATTAAACTACTTTAAAGTTTACGGATGGGAAAACGGAATAGCCTATTCCCACCACGAGGCTTAGGGCGTGCCGCCTGTCAAATTTTGTTCCACGTTCAGCCCACCGTCCGAGAGCCAAATCCCCCGCAAGAGCGAGCGCGCGGAGACTTTATATATAAGAAAGAAAAGATGATGTCGTTGCAACACTAAATGTCTTCTGTTTGCCGTATTTAATGAATCTTAACGAGTTGCATTTGTTTATATTTATTTTAAAGTGTCTATCATCAAATAATTTAATAGTTATATTTAATAGTTTATTCATGCCACATTCCGTTTCTGCAAGCAGGATAAGGTCGTCAGCAAACATCATAGAGTTTACATTTTGATTTCCTGCATTAACTCCTATATATGTCGGCAAGTTATCTAATAATTCATCCATAATCATGTTAAATAGTAACGGTGAATGTGGATCCCCTTGCTTTACACCTCTTTCTATATGTATATTACGCATTATTGTTGATTCAAATACAATATCAGTTACATTACACTTATAGATGTTGGTCAAATACGTTATGGATTCCTTTGATAAATTAAATCGGTTTAAGGCTCTGTCAATCGATTTGTGACTGATGGAATCGAATGCCTTGCTGAGGTCTATTGACACTATTTGCGTGTTTGAGTGATTTGCCTGGCGTTGTGTATGATGAAGTGTAGTAATGCACTGGAATGCTTTCTGCCTGTAATTAACCTTTAATTGCTGCCCTCGACGATAACTTAAATTGTTATGTAATAGCCTGATTACAATTGAGGAAATGGTTATGGGTCTCCAATTTGAGGGTTTTTCTAATTCCTCTTTAGTTTTCGGGATTAGTTTTGTTTTGTGTTGTTTAAATATTTGTGGTATATCCTGTATGTAAAGGATGATATTTAAGATATCTAGTAAATATTTTATTGCTAGTGTCCTAATATCGCTAAGAGTTATGTTGTCCTGTCCAGGCAACGTATTTTTCATAATTGCTATGGTTTTAATCAACTCATCCATGGTGATTGCTTTAACGATATCAATGCAGGTTTGGTCGTTTTTCAATTTAGATGGTATATTATCTGGAGGAGAGTCTGATTGGAATAAATGAACAAATGTTCCCCGTATGCTTTCTTCCGTTGGGTATATACTTGGCCCCAATCTATCTGAAATAATCTCGTCTAAAAGAGCTTTCTTGTTCGTATGGTATAAATATTTATATCTCCTGTATTTGGTTTGCTTCGATTGTCTTCGATGCATACTCTCATGTATTTCCTGTTTTTTGTGTGTTCTTTTCTTTTTAGTGGTTTACTTTGATTTAAATACTTTTCTACGTGAGAATTGAATAGTAGTAATGCCTGATTATGGCTGCAATTCAGGCTCTTTAGATCGTTAATTATGATTTGAAGATCTTCAGCTGCTGTGGGTGATTGTTCTTTCTCGTCCCTTATTGCTGGCTGATCTCCTTCCGGACGCGTAGTTGCAAGTGTACCGACAGCTGGCGATTTCTCAATTATTGATGTTGTTTCCGATGTTGTCGGTAAAACTATGTTAACAAGGCATTGATTTCCAACATTATGGGTGTTTTGTTGCAATGTCCTTACCAATGCCTTGTACTCAATATTTCTCCTCTTCCCTTTAATCGCATCTAGCGTTCTGTGTGGCATAACTGAGTTTTGTATTATTTGATTTATGTTTATGTCCTCATCCTTCTGCTCGGCTTCCTTATGGGCCATAATTTCAACCTCTTCTTTTCCCCATCTAACTGTCCTTCCTGGTGATTTTTGCTGTAATATTGCCTCATGTTCTGCTGGATGAGTTCGTCTGGTATGTACCCCTAAACCCGTTTTCGTGGTAAAACCTCTGTTGCAATGTATACAACTAAACAGTGTTTCATTAATTGTGCTGGTTATAGTATTAGTTCTGCCTATGAGACTTTTGAAAGTTCTTCCGTAATGCGACGCAATCTTGCGTATGCTATCTGCTGTGCGATTACATATTCGACATTTATATGTTTTGTTTGCATGTGGATGTACCCGTGACATATGTGATGACCAATTTCTATGGTCGAGGAAACCTAGATTGCATGTGTAGGACTTGAAATGACACGCGTTAGGTTGCGCTAATTAAGGGGTGAGGTCGTTAAGAGATGCCGCAGGTGTTAAGGGCAACTGATGACATAGAGTTGTTGTTGCGCCAATTAAGGGGAAGGTCATTAAAAGACACCAGAGGTGTTAAGGGCAACTGAGGACGCAGGCCAGTGATTGGTCGAGAGGGTGAGTGGTTGTTGACTGGCGCCGGGCTGACTACGATAACAGGATCACGTGAGGCTGGGGGCCTGAGGGCGAGTGGCGAAGCAGGAGATGAGATAATTTATTGGGGATGATTGGTTCGGGTATAAAGGCAGAGCGTAGCGAAGAGACGGGAGTCGTGGTGAGTGTTGGAGTCGGAGCTGGAGACGGTGCCTGGGACAGAGACGGACCAACAGAGAGTATAGTATAAGGTAGCAGTGAAACAGAGAATATAGTAAAAGGTAGCAGCGAATAAGAGATTATAGTATAAGGTAGCAGTGAATGAGAGTATAGTATAGGGTAGCAGTGGATAAGAGCGTCTAGTATAAGATAGCAGTGGACAAAGAGAATGCAGTATACGGTAGCAGTGGATATAGAGAGTACGGACAGAGTATCAAGGACAGAGCGAGTACAGCGCAGCGAGCAGCAGAGTATCGGACCTGAGTGGAGGGAGAGAGCAAGTGAAGCAGCGAGGCGGAGCGGACGGAGGAACATTGAACGATGCTGTCGGCGATGTGAACTATACGCAGAATAAAAGGAACGAGAAAGACAAGAAGTTGTCGCGTCAGTAACAGTCCTACACATGGATAACATTTGTTATCATCTGTGCATGGGTAGTCCCATAAAAACATGTCCGAAAGGATAAGTTCTGTAGTCAGCTCGCCTGGTAATCGCTCATTCATGAGCGATGTTAGTTCGTCACAGAGTAGTCCGTCCGGTTTGTTTATTTTATAATTCGCGACTTGCGTTTATAGCACACAGCATTGTCGGCCCATTGTACGCTATTGTGATTAGCTTTTTCACCGCACATCAGCAGCCAATCGTCGGTCAAAATTTACTCCTTAGATTTGCACTTATTTCTAGCAATACAACAGATGTAATGTTGAATTGTGTTAATTATTTAGGTGAGATCGCACAAATATACAAATGTTTCACCTAAACCTGCCACCAGCTGACACAACCAACCAGCAAGGACCGTAACACAAGCATAGCTTGCCAACACCGTACCAGATTAGCACACCAGTATACTAAAGGGTCTAGCCGCAACATCCACATAGAGTTGCATGATGATGATTATTGAGATTATTTGCATGCAATAGAATTTGCAAGGAACATACAATTGATGCAAAAAAAGGAGAATGTATATACAAGTACAGACAATAACGCATTATAAACAGAACAGGTCCCTGCGGGGTGGGCTGGTAGGAACGAATATCCAAAGAATCTAAACATCATGTATTATTACACTTGTTAAGCCAGGAAAGCCTCACTGAGTGTAAAGGTTTTTGTAGTGTCCTGCCAAGTGTTTGCAGTAGGGGGCGATGTTGCTACACCTAATCGGACGATACGAAGGGAGAGTTTGAGGCCTAGTTCTAGGCTTTAGGCCTAGCTGTAGACTTGAGGCCGCTGTGAGTAAATTTTTTATTTAAATGTTTTAATTATTAATGTAAAAGCTTTAAATGTAAATGTTTATATTTAAAAACATCAGGGAATGTAACATTATTAAACATTAACTCCCTTTCACACACGCGGGGGTACGATACAAAGGGATAGTTTGAGGCCTAGTTCTAGGCTTTAGGCCTAGCTGTAGGCTTTAGGCCGCTGTTAGTTAATTTTTAATTTAAATGTTTTAATTATTAATGTAAAAGCTTTAAATGTAAATGTTTCTATTTAAAAACATCAGGGAATGTAACATTGTTAAACATTAACTCCCTTTCACACACGCGGGGGTGTTGTATCTATGCCCTGTTTTCCGTTATTAATATTAAGAATAATTAAAAAAAAAAAAAAATTTTAATATCTATTTTTTTTTTTTATAATGAAAACAACTCACGGGCACACCGGGAGTCCATGAGACATGGAGGGCGGTTGAAATGATAGGAATTTGGTCACAAAAAGGTCATAGACATCCAGACAGACAAAAAGATGTATGGACTAAACCTCCCGAGACATCTGGAGATGTACAGATAAGGTGCAGAGTGAATGACGGTTGAAGCTTCGCGTTTTCTTGGCGTTTTCCTCACCGAAAAGTAGAAACTTAACAAAGATAATTAACCAACAAACAATAATATTTTTACTATTATTATATGTTTCCTACCTACACGACCTTCCAAAAAAGCTAAAGAGTGCGAATTCCAGAGGGCTTAAAAAAAGAACTCGGAATAAACACCAATCTCTGGAGAACTAAACTGGGCGAAGCCCCAAGGTAATAATGTGACGAGGAGCATTACGAATATTCATTAAACATAGACGAATGATAACCACGATACTAAGACCGAAGGAACTCATAAAATATAATTCAAGAATAAATGTAACACACAGGACCACATAAATGTATTGCAAACATCTCCTCGACCACCTTTGTCTTCCAGCGGGGTCTGACCTCAGAATGACCCACCCAGGGTAAGCAACGAGGGAGCAAAAAGGTCACAAAAGGGGGGGTTTGTGCTGACATTGGTTGTTTTCTCTCGCAAGAGACGCGGAGAGAGGAGTGGATGCTCGCGTGTTGGAGTTAAGCACGGCCGTCTTTGTCTCCCCGCAGCACAAACAAATGGCTCATGAATACTTGGAGGGTTAGGAAGGTCGCGAGGAGGGGACGCGGTGATGTCTGCTTATTCTCGCTCTGTTTTAGTTTGTTTTTCTCTCGCAAAAGAGAGAGGAGGGTGATCACGTTTTGAGCACAAACAGCAAGATTTGCACACGCAAGCAAATAATATTCCACACCCCTCCTCCCAGAAGGGTTACACAGCTGTGTCTTTACTAATAAACACGCACACGACACACGAAACACACGAACGCAGATGTGTTCAACCCACAGAAAGATATATGACGGCCTTCAAACAACTCGGGAAGATTGAGTGGATTTTCTGAATATAAGCCGGGAAAAAATCCATTCAACTCAGATCGCCAGGGGCTCTGAGCCCCAACACATCGTCCGGGCCACGGGCCCCACCAGAAATCGTCAAGAAGTTTTCGTCATCCAGAATGACGAGGTTTGCAGAGGAAGCTGGCCGCTACAAGCCGAGGTCTGCACCACCTGAGAAGAATCGCTACCCTGAGTCGCCGAGTTGCGAGTGAAGCCAACAAAGACGCCAACGTCCACCCTGCCACGAACGAAGCATCGCTACTCGTCAGAGTGACGACCAGCGAACAACCCGCAGGAAAGGTGGAGATCGCCAAGCGTGCGCCACCGTGCGCCACCGTGCGCCACCTTGCGCCACCGTGCGCCACCGGGCGCCACCGTGCGCCACCGAGTGACACCGAGCGACACCGAGCGACACGAGCGACCGAGCATCTTCAAGGACAGCATCGTGCCAACTCGTCATCGAGCAGTGGAGAGAGAGAGAGAGCAAAAGCCGAGCGACACGCCGAGCGAGGAAGCAGCACGACTCGATGCGGCCACGCCCCACCCAGAGGAAGCTGGCCGCTGTTCGTATCCTCCCACACCACACAAGCTAACGACGCAACTCCCGACTCTAAGAATTAATTAATATTACAAGGGGACAACGCACACACAGCACGCACACGAATAAGACTTTAAAAGAAAAACTGTCTTTGCGTTTCAAAAAGGGTTGCCATTTCGAGGTGGTGCGTTCAATATCAACTGATCGTGCAAAGCAGTTGCTGCCGTCGAGCTACATGAATAAGACATGTTTTAGTCATTCATTTTCGTTAACTGCATAATTTCGCCAATGAAGAAGTATTTTTAGTCATTCAATGTCGTTAATTGCATAAGATTGCTCATGAATTTATTGACGTATACTCGCTTTCGCATACTAGAGTGTCATGTGCTTGTTTAGAATTAAAATTGCTTAACACCAACTGTTCGAGTGCTTCTTTCCAAGTCCATGCAAAACTATCTTATTCTTGATAGCTGTATCCTGTGATGAGATCTGAACCTGGAGACCTAAAAATAACAAACACACTAAGATAATCGGTAAACGTTTAATCGATGATAATCGTGTTATCCTGATTGATATAACCCTGGATAAACGAAACCGAGCCTAATTATCATAACTGCACACAGTAACATAATCGCAAGCATCCGCATAAATTACTACGATTATCTCCGTGATTATCATAATTTATGCATATAATCACACACATTATCATAATTTATGCACGTTAATACACACACTATCATAATTAATGCGATTGGCGCATTTTTCGGAAAATTACTAATTTTTATTATTTTCATCAAAATTTCATAACCCAACACATACAACAGGGGTACGATACGAAAGGAGAGTTTGAGGCCTAGTTCTAGGCTTTAGGCCTAGCTGTAGGCTTTAGGCCGCTGTGAGTTAATTTTTATTTAAATGTTTTAATTAAAAGCTATCTCAGGGAATTATAAGGGAATGTTACACTTGTTTAGCCAGGAAAGCGTCACTGAGTCTAAAGGTTTTTTAATTAAAAGCTATCTCAGGGAATTATAAAATAAGGGAATGTTACACTTGTTTAGCCAGGAAAGCGTCACTGAGTCTAAAGGTTTTTGTAGGGTCCTGCCAAGTGTTTGCAGTAGGGGGCGATGTTGCTACACCTAATCGGACATCGGACGGACGGACGATATAATCTATTGTAGGCTGGTTCACTTCGTTCCTACCAGTAAAAAAGAATAATAATTATATTGATCTTTTCCTTTGTAAAATAATAAATGTACGATCCTGTTCCATATCTTCTTACTCGGTCCATGATGCTGGCTCATATTTGCTGGCATCCACTTAGAAATGTGTAACATAGAGTCCACGTAGAATGTAAGTACCAAAAAAATTGAGCTTGGTACACATGTAGTCAGACCAAACTTATTTCACAAGTTGGTGGGTTGAAATCTCCTTAGGCGGTCGTCTCTTTGTTCTTCAAGTACATCGGCCTCCTTGAAGTCGTCGATCTTGTAGAGTGGCGTGCAAGAAATGGCAAAACGGCCAAACGTGCCCGCGACGTGTGTAGCCACATGTTTTTCCGGGCGATACACGCAGGTGAAGTCCAGCACCAAGTCGATCCACTCAATTGTGGTATATTGATGCCCGATCACCACCTGGTGAGCAACAGTTCCGTTGGTGTCGTTCACAATGATCCATGCACCGCATTTCTTCCTGCTGCAACGTTTGGATGATTCATGCCTTGGTCGACCTTCTTGCGTTCCCTTCAAGCCCGGATATGCACCGCGTGTAGGAAGTCGCTGTGTGCCAGCACCGAAATGGTAGCCTCGATGTTGGGCCCCGCAATAAAGTTGTTTTCCAGCGACGTTCACACCTCGCCTCAGTGCAGATACGTCCCATGTCACCGAGGAGGCAGGTGCAGACATAGAGGCTTTGTGGAGTCTCACCAGCCAATCCTCCGTTTTGTCACACCCCACAAGGACATCATGGTCATGTGTCCAGTGCAGTTCCCATGGCCCAGTCATCCTTCTTGACCCCAGCAGCAGTCACCACTGTAGTTGCAGTGGTGACTACTGTGGTGTGAGACTGGTTGCTGTTGTAGCAGAGACAGAAACGATTGACTTTGCCAAAACGTCTGATGCCATGCACTTGCATCCCGTGCAGCCATGGAAGCAGGTGCAGCCATGGAAGCCTTGTAGAGTCTCGCCCTTGAGACCACCGTTTCTGCATGCACCATGAAGACAAGCTGGAGCCGCAGAGACGGTAGTTGTAGTAGAGAAAAACAATCTTGGGGCACAAAAAATAGTTTTACAAGTAGTGGATGCCAGTAACCATAACCATTGTATTGCATATGTGCAAAACCTTCACACGCTTCACTGAATGTCAATGTATTCAAAGGCGCTTTGTGATTTCCATAGAAATCCCGTTGAAGGCCGCCATTTTCCTCTCAGCCCTCTATAACAGAAGTTACCGACTCTACTCCGAGGAGGTGGGAAAATGACTTATGTGGAAGAGGCTATAATGATCGATAAGACAAGTGTGTACGACAAACAAAAACACATAACACACACCTGTCAAATCATCACAAGGCTGTACAGCTTGTCCACTGGTTGCAGTTGCTGAAGCCTTTGAGACGCATTCCACATTCGGCTCTTTCAAGCCGATCCTTTCCGGGTTTAATGGCCCGTCCATGACCAACGTCAAAAGTGTTATTGCGCTTAATGTTTTAATCATATTGTAGGGGTGTTACGGAGGGGCTGTCATACAATGGGATCAGATGGAAAAGAAACACAGTGGGCGTGGCTATGTCGGTGCATGGGAAGGTGCTCCCAGTGACGTCCGCATCGGGCAGCCTGGGGGGGCTGACTCGGAGCTGGGATCCCCCGGGGCCCCACCCCTCAGCGGGGGTTTTGGTATAAAAGGGGATGAGCCGGAGGGCTCAGGGAGAGATGTTGAAGCTAACCAGTGAAGACTGAAGATCGTCGTAGATAGAGCCCTGGACTCCCCTGGATCGCCGCCCTTATCAGGGCCGAACGGAATCGAGCCAGCGGCGTGGTCCCGAGAACCAGAGCCGGTGCTCTTGTAAGAGCTGGTCTGGGACTCCGGGTACCGTGAGCCCGACTTACCAGTGTCGGGCTAGCTAGCCTCCCCTAGCCCGTTAGTGGAGGACCCAGAGGTAGGCTAGGCGTAGCTAGAGAGTGTATCCCCAGTTAGACGGGTGAGGGGACCGATACCCCCTCCAGTGTTGTATGTCAGTGTTGTGCTGTACCGACACGGAATAAATACGTGTGCCTCCAACCCCGGCGTCCAAGTCTCCTGGAACACTATTACAATATCAAGATTCCCATGCGGTCACCCATTTAACGTCACTCTGATATCCGGCACCAAAGATAAACAGAGAATGGGGGTCAATAATACCAGGACCCACACTGGTATGCGCCGATGTCCTTGGTGCCCCAAGCTGTCGTCACCCTGTTACCAAGTTCAAGTTCAAGTTCATTTATTAGGTATAGCCCTGTGAGCCATTCGGCTCTTGAATCGGGTGCAACCGCAACAAACAAAAAACAAAAACATGAACAAAAAACATCTTAAAGTGAATATGTGACTAAGTGCAAACAGAAAATTCAAGAAAAGACAGCAAAAATATTGCAGAAAAAACACCGTACACCAACGCTGTGTGCAAAAATCTCAGTGGGATGCAAGTAAAACAACAACAACCACAAGACAGCTTAGATTAAGGCCATCAGTCTAACTCTGTACTACAACAAACAAACATGGCTAAACCAATACACTTTTCGAAATCACCAAAATAAAGCCATGAAAGCAATGAAAAAGCAATCATAGGAACTGTGACGGAATTTTCACAATAAATGGCATAAACAACATCTACTACCAAAACCCTGCAGCCATAGCTGGCTGCATGAGTCACTCCACAACAGCAGGAGCATCAATCGGAGTATTGTAATTTTTCAATGCACCTTTAAGATCAGCACACTAAATCAAAACACAGGTCATACTTTGTAGCGATCATCCGGAGCGAAACATTTAATTTTAGGTCACTGAATAGCACTGGCAGCTAGGGGTGTACAACTCCTCTAGAGCAGTTTTGAGTGAAGATCTCATAGGTAGTGACTCAAGTTTCAATTTATTTGCAACAGCATTCCAGACCCTGGGGGCATCAATAGCAAAGGCCCTTCCTCCAGTATATGTACGGCAATAGGGAATATTAAGCTGGTAAATGAGTGTAGACCTTAGGTCAAATTTGTTCTTTGAAACAGAGACGAGATTCAGCAGGTAATCTGCAGATTTTTTTTACCAGGCACGGTTGGCAACAGAGAATGGGAATCAATAATAATAATTTCTTGACTCGGTCTGGACATCGTAGGTTTTTCAACTTTAGATGCCCCATAGGCACCTTCGTACTGCGTCTGGGTTGATACTGAGACGAATAAGAGTTTCATGGGACGCCGTCGCCATGAACCCTCAGTGTTGCTTACATCTATATTTGCGGGTCTGGCTATAATGGATGGATCGCCACCCCGAGCGCCACCCATAGCACGTTGTTTGGCCAGGCCTCGTGCCAACTGGCTTGAGAACGTTAGTTTTTCAATCATAAGTTTTTGCGGCCTTTAATAATCCTGTATACAGGCCTCTATACAGGATGGGAGATGGAATAGGTGCTTTAACCTTGTTGGCCATTGTCAAGATTTAACTCAAGACAATGTTACCGGCGGGACCACGAGGAGGTCACGGCCACTATGACTCTCGTTCCTTTCCCAAGGGAACGCACCATAAAACCGAGTCATAGTTACTCCCGCCGTTTACCCGCACTTCATTAAATTTCTTCACTTTGACATTCACAACACTGGGCAGAAATCACATCATGTCAACACCCGTTCGCGAGCCATCGCGATGCTTTGTTTAAATTAAACAGTCGGATTCTCCTGTTCCGCACCAGTTCTAAGCCGGCTTAGAACTGCACGGGGTCCTGGCACCCCGGGGAGGGGCACCGGGGCCGCACGGCCGCAGCCAACGAACCGCCGCAGCGGAGGCGCTCCGCAGGAAGGGCCCGGCACACGTCCAAACTCGTCCCCCAGCCGCAGGAGACGACGGCAGGAGCATCGCCCAGCCGCAGCGAGCGCCCAGACCCCGCTTCGCACCACAGCCCGACAGACCCAGCCCTTAGAGCCAATCCTTGTCCCGAAGTAACGGATCCGGCTTGCCGACTTCCCTTACCTACATTGCTCCAACATGCCAGAGGCTGTTCACCTTGGAGACCTGCTGCGGATATGGGTACGGCCCAAAGCGAGATTCAGAGCTCTCTCCCACGGATTTTCAAGGGCCGACTGAGGGCTCACCGGACGCCGCAGGAGCCGCGGCGCTCTGCAGGGCGCAGGCCCCTATCTCGGGACAAACCCATTCCAGGGCACCCTGCTCTTCACCAAGAAAAGATAACTCTCATCGGGGTCCCTGCCGGCATCTGCGGGCTCGTTTGCGTTACCTCACCGGGCGCCCCCCGCGAGGGGTTGCGTCCGTCTCCGCTCTGAGGGTTCGGGGATCTGGACCCGATCCCCTTTCGATCAACTGAGGGCAACGAAGGCCATCGCCCGTCTCTTAGGAACGGCGTTCGCCCATCCCTTAGGACCGACTGACCCATGTCCAAGTGCTGTTCACATGGAATCCTTCTCCACTTCGGCCTTCAAAGTTCTCGTTTGAATATTTTCTACTACCACCAAGATCTGCACCTGCGGCGGCTCAACCCCGGCCCTCGCCCTAGGCTTCTGAGCTCACCGCAGCGGCCCTCCTACTCGTCGCGGCGTAGCGCTCCCCGCGCTCTCACGGCCGGTGACGGCCGGGTATGGGCCCGATGCTCCAACGCCATCCATTATCAGGGCTAGTTGATTCGGCAGGCAGGTTGTTACACACTCCTTAGCGGATTCCGACTTCCATGGCCGCCACCCTGCTGTCTATATCGACCAACACCTTTTCTGGGGTCTGATGAGCGTCGTCGTGGTGCACCTTAACCCGGCGCTCAGTTCATCCCGCAGCGCCAGTTCTGCTTACCAAAAGTGGCCCACTAGGCACTCGCATTCCATGCCCGGCTCCAAGCCAGCGAGTCGGACGTCTTACCCATTTAAAGTTTGAGAATAGGTTGAGATCGTTTCGGCCCCAAGACCTCTAATCATTCGCTTTACCGGATAAAACTTGCTCCTGCCGAGCACCAGCTATCCTGAGGGAAACTTCAGAGGGAAACCAGTTACTAGACGGTTCGATTAGTCTTTCGCCCATATACCCAGGTCAGATGATCGATTTGCACATCAGAACCCCTACGGGCCTCCACCAGAGTTTCCTCTGGCCTCGTCCTGCCCAGGCATAGTTCACCATCTTTCGGTTCCCAACACGTATGCTCTCGCTCCGCCTCCCCGACTCAGCGGGCAAGGCGAGCCGGCGGTGCGCCGCCCGCTCCAAGACGCGAGCGGATCCCACCTCGGCAGGAGACGAATCCGGCCTTCACGTTCATTACGCCGCGGGATTTCGACGCTCCCCTGGACTCGCGCACAGTGTTAGACTCCTTGGTCCGTGTTTCAAGACGGGTCGGGTGGGTGGCCGTCCCACACCGCGGACCCCGGGCGCCCTCAGTCGGCGGCACACCCGCAGCCGCGCGGCGAGCCGTGGTCGGTGACGCACTGGGAACAGTCCGCACCGGTCTACGGACCCAGCAGAAAGCGGTGCACCCCGGCCCCGCCATTGCGGCAGGGGACGCCGTTCCACGTACCCCACCAAAGAGCGGAGCGGGCGCGGTGGCGGTCTCTCTCCCTCAGTCACAGGGCGGACGAACACCATCCCACCAGGGGCCGGCCAGAGGCACAAAACCTCCGGCCCGCGGACCCCACGGCGATCCTGGCCGCCCCAAAAACCGGTCGCGACGCACCACCAGCGCAGGAGGAAGTGCGCCAGGTGCCAGCCGGCTACACCGAGCACCGTGGTCCACTAGGCGCACTCGCCCGCCGTGAGCAGCGGGGAGCATGGCCATGGTAAAGCCGTTCGTACGGCACCAGCGGCCGGCCCTTGAGCACCACGACTGAATCCTCCGGGTGGACTGCGCGGACCCCACCCGTTTACCTCTCGACGGTTTCACGTCCTCTTGAACTCTCTCTTCAGAGTTCTTTTCAACTTTCCCTCACGGTAATTGTCGTCTATCGGTCTCAAGCCCATATTTAGCCTTAGATGGAGTTTACCACCCACTTTGGGCTGCATTCACAAACAACCCGACTCCAGGGAGAAGCTCGACCCGGCACGCCGGGGGCCACCACTGGCCTGACACCGTCCTCGGGAGGAGGCCTCAATCAGAAGGACTTGGGCCCCCGAGCAGCACCGAGCAGGCGCTCTCCCATACTCCACAACTCCCAGGCCCACCGCAGCAGCCGTGGATTCGGCGATGTGCTCTTCCCTGTTCACTCGCCATTACTGGGGGAATTCTGGTTAGTTTTTTTTCCTCTACTTAGTAATATGCTTAAATTCAGCAAGTCACGGGGCTCACACGACACGGAGAGTGGCCGAGGGCCGGCCCGCACACGCAAGTGCTACGGGGCTCGGCGCAGACGCACAAACGACATGTCTAGCATGCGCTAGGGGCAACAGACGCGCCCACTGGCTTCATTAGTGTCTCTCCTGCTGCCCACCGTCAAGCGCGGTAGGTGCGGCGCAACCCGCCGCCGTGCATCAGTGCGCTGTCTCTCCCCTTCGGTGAACGAAGCACACAAGAGACGCTGCGACACCCCAGCAGCACACCACCCACCTTTGCGCAGGAGGACGATTGATAAACGGGCGACCCTCAGACAGGCGTGGCCCCTGGAAGGAACTCCCGGGGCCGCAATGTGCGTTCGAAGTATCGATGTTCAATGTTTCCTGCAATTCACATTACTTCAAGCAGCTGGCTGCGTTCTTCATCGACGCACGAGCCGAGTAATCCACCGCCAAGAGTCGTCATCGGCTCGCTACCCCCATTTCTCCTCCCACACACGCAGAAAGCCGGCGCATTCATCATGCCCCGGCCGGCTCACCGCACGCAGGGACTGGTACCAGGCAGGCCGCCTACACCGGCGAGGCCTCGAGCCCGCACTGCAGGCAACCAGCGGCACTCGCTTCAGGGGTTGAACCATCAGTCTCCAGATGAGTGCACTCCCTCCCTCGCCCCTCTGCCTGGCCTCCTCCTCCGTCGACACCAAGAGCGAGAGCTCACACATTGCCAGTAATGATCCTTCTGCAGGTTCACCTACGGAAACCTTGTTACGACTTTTACTTCCTCGAGACAGTCAAGTTCGATCGTCTTCTCAGCGCACCTCCAGGGCAGTCGCCTGCCCCAGCGGGGCCAATCCGAGGACCTCACTAAGCCATCTAAACGGTAGTAGCGACGTCGGGCCCCGGGGGACAGGGTCCTAGCCTAGCTGGTCTTCAGTCATCGTCTTCAGAGCGCTGCCTCGAGCCGTCCTGGGGTCCGTCTTTTATACACACCTCGGGGACTCTCTGTCCCCGGTACCGCCTCCTTTCTGGAACCTTCCAGGTGGCTCTGGAATTACCCCCCAACCCCTCACCTGGGGTCGGGGGGGGGGGGGAACTCGGCCTCTCAACGGTCCGGTTCTCTCTCAAACTCAGGGTTGCACCCCCTGTAGACTCGTGCCCGCAACTACAGGTAAGTATACAGGGTAATGTGTGCTTGTATTTCCGACGCTACATATACAGCAATAAATACTCTACATAGAGAGAGCATGGCATCTGCGTGTGTGCACTGCATGACACATGGTGTACAGTGTGTAATGCACAGTGATGGGCTGCTGCTGCTGCTGCTGCTGCACCTATTGACGTTGATGTCGGGGCAGGCAGAGTCCTCGCTCCGGGTCCCGGTGGCATTGCTCCGGGGGAACGTGCAGAAGAAGGCGTTGGCCAGAAGGCAGGTGGCCTGCTCCTGAGACATCGTCAGCATCAAGCCGGTGTCCCGGCGGAGCAGCAGCAGGGGCTGGGGACACGTGCGGTGCACAGGGTGAAGCGACGTTACACGCGGCAATGGGTGGCACGGGGTTGCAGAGAAGCAACGGCGCAATGGTCACACTGATGCAGAGCACTGAACCTGCACCACTGGCATGCTGGGGTCTGGATCAAGGAGTTCTGAAATGCACGTAAACCAGATTATTGTTGTACACGTGAGGTTCATGGTGCAGCCCTGCAATTACTTGTTCATGCAACTGCTGGTGAAAGAACCCCAACTAGAGGGAGGTCTAGAGTGCTGATCCAGTAAGTATTATTTGGCCAACTTTTCCACACTGACCATACGTCTTGAAAGAGGTGGGAGTACTCGCCATTTAGCCCACTGCACGCGACCCACCGATGGACTGTGGGTGGACAAAAACAGAGAATTATGGTCAATGTTTTCAAGGCCATGCTGTAAGATCGAACCGCGACATTTGAAGTCAATCGTGCTAACCATCCCACAGTCATGGCAACAGCCCTTTTGCAGAAATCAAATAAAATATTCGAGAGGGCTTCACACAAGAAACAAGAAGATTTAGTGGTTTGGACGTGGCCCTCCAATGAATACAGAGAGGGTACCACAAGTAGCGGTCCATACTCGGGCGCAAGGATATAGAAGCAGAGACAAAGAATGAGATAGATCGATGCAGTGGTGCACCAAGCACGATCCCTTGCTGAGCGCATTGCGCCTCGTGCACACAGACAGCACCAAGCACGACCCCTTGCTGAGCGCATTGCGCCTTGTGCACACAGGCAGCACCAAGCACGACCCCTTGCTGAGCGCATTGCGCCTCGTGCACACAGACAGCATTAAGCACGATCCCTTGCTAAGCGCATTGCGCCTCGTGCACACAGCACCAAGCACGATCCCTTGCTGAGCGCATTGCGCCTCGTGCACACATACAGCACCAAGCACGATCCCTTGCTGAGCGCATTGCGCCTCGTGCACACAGACAGCACCAGGCCGAGTTTGGCGGCCCCCGCGCTCCGCGAGTGCCGCGAGGAGACGGCGGCGGAGGCGCTGCAGCAGCAGCCCCCCCCCCATCTCCGGACCCCTCCCCCACTTCTCACCCTGACGCCGCACAACCCGTAGGTAGGCAATGCCCTCTGGTGGACAAAGCGCGGTACAGGCGGCAGCACGAAATGCCGCACGAGACGCCAGCAGCGTTGCGATGCCAAGGTTACTCACCCGAACACCTCTGTACACTTACACACATAAACACACACCTCTATACACTTACACACACCTACACACACACCTCTATACACTTACACACACCTACACACACACCTCTATACACCTACACACACCTACATACACACCTCTATACACTTACACACACCTACACACACCTCTATACCAGTGGCGGCTCCTGCAAAATCTCTCAGGGGGGGCAAATGTCTGGATGATTGATAAGGATAAGGTCCACCCATGCAATGGATAAATTAACAGCTTAAGCATGTAAAGGCAACTTCACTTCTTTAATATTAATGAAAAATAAAGTGACTCTTACAATACATCTTGTTTGTTTCTATACTCACTATTAAAACAAACCACTCAAGTTTATTTTATTAAAGATTCCACTAGATTTTGATTTAAAACTTTCGTGACTGCAGGGATTCATCTTCTTGGTTCTTTCGGTAAAGTCACGTAGAAGGGAAGTAATAAAATAATAAAAATAACACATAATAAAATTATTCTCACGACGTTTTGGCCACAACGCAAGCAGCCGTCCTCAGGTGAAAACCAGGTCCGTCGAGGCGACAGAGTCTGAATGAAACAGCACACGAGCTTGGAGCATATATATAAGCTGGGCGCCTTGACAAAGGAATTTGCATATCAAGAGGAATTTAGCATATTTATGGGAAATGCAGGAATGTGGTTAGTACTGCATATGCATGTGCATTATGCAGGATTAACAGCATCAAAGGGAGCTGCAGTTGCTGCTGCTGCTGCTGCAGTTGCTGCTGCTGCAGTTGCTGCCTTATCCATTTTAATATAACACTATGTATTATTCTACCCACCCTAATGTGTTTCACACTGCTATATATTTACTATACAATTACGACACCATACATTACTCTGCACACTGCACCATGCCAGTGAGTGGAACGTTGTGGCCGAAACGTCGTGAGAATAACTTGCGTTGTGGCCGAAATGTCGTGAGAATAATTTTATTATGTTTTATTTTTATTATTTTATTACTTCCCTTCTACGTGACTTTACCGAAAGAACCAAGAAGAAGATTCCACTAGGTGGCGATAAATTATATTGTTGGATGAAACGTGCTTACGTATGATGACGTTAGCACGTATGATGACGTAAGCACGTTAGGGCTTGCCCTCCCGGAAGCCATAGAGAATGCATTGGAGCGCCCCCGTTCGAAAAAAAACATCTTTCAATGTAAGTCTATGGGGCCACTCGGGGCGATTCTCAGCCGGAGTGAAATCGCCCAAAAAGAGGCGGTACTCCACAGAACGTGACATGACGCTGATTGGACTATATCCAGAGGCTGACAGTGACGGCTAGCGTGACTCTGTGGTTCAATGACATTGGTGGTGCGTCGCCCAATCGCCCTAATGAAGAAACCGCCCCTGCTCTATACGCTTACACAATCCTACATACACCTCTAAACACACACAGCTACACATACACCTCTATACACTTACACACACCTACACGCACACACCTCTATATACTTACACACACCTACACACAACACACCTCTATACGCTCACACACACCTACACACACCTCTAGACACTTACACACCTACACACACACACCTCTATACACCTACACACACCTACAAACACCCCTCTATACACACACACACACACCTACACACACACCTCTTGACACTTACACACACTGACACACACCTCTACACACTTACACACACACCTCTATACACTCACACACCTAGAAACACCTCTATACACTTACACACACCTACACACACACCTCTAGACACTTACACCTACACACACACCTCTAGACACTTACACACAGCTACACACACACCTCTTGACACTTACACACACCGACACACACCTATATACACTTACACACACCTACACACACACCTCTATACACTTACATATGTAGTGACATAAGAAGGGAGGGGCTGCTGGGGGCTCTGGGTCCCTGGGCGGGTCAGGCGCTTAATCCCCTTGGCGCCAGGCGTGGGTTCTCAGGCGGGTCAGACGCTTAAGCCCCTTGGCGTCAGGCGTTGAGTTCCCAGGCGCTTAATCCCCTTGGCGCTGCCAAAGGGGGGGGCTGTGTGTGCTCTGTGGGATATCTGGGGGCGCACACGGCCCCACCCCTCGTTGGGGACTGGGCATATACGCGGAGCTCCCTGGACGATCGGGGCCCAGTTGTAACTCAAGACCCAAGACCCACGACCAGCCATCTGAAGACCCTGGGATGCTGTGAGAGCCAGTGGTGGGACTGGAACTCCCGACTCTACGACCTTGTGAGGGCGAGTTCCGGAGCGTAGCCAGAGTAGAGTATCTAGGCTGTGTAGCTAGGCTGTGTACCTAGGCTGTAACAGAGTATCAGGACTGTTGGAGAGTTGGACTGTTGGAGTGTTGTATTGTAATAAAGAAGTTACCTCTACAAGTGTCTCCGGAACCCGTTACACATACACCTACACATACACCTCTATACACTCACACACACCTACACACACACCTGTATACACTCACACACCTACACACACACCTCTTTACACTTACACACACCTACATACACACCTCTATACACTTACACACACCTACACGCACACACCTCTATATACTTACACACACCTACACACAACACACCTCTATACGCTCACACACACCTACACACACCTCTAGACACTTACACACCTACACAGACACACCTCTATACACCAACACACACCTACACACACCCCTCTATACACACACACACACACCTACACACACACACACACCTCTTGACACTTACACACACCGACACACACATCTACACACTTACACACACCTACACACACACCTCTATACACTCACACACACCTAGACACACCTCTATACACTTACACACACCTACACACACAACTCTAGACACTTACACACACCTACACACACACCTCTAGACACTTACACACAGCTACACACACACCTCTTGACACTTACACACACCGACACACACCTATATACACTTACACACACCTACACACACACCTCTATACACTTACATACACCTACACATACACCTCTATACACTTACACACACCTACACACACCTCTATACACTCACACACACCTACACACACACCTCTATACACTTACACATACCTACACACACACCTCGATACACTCACACACACCTACACACACTCCTCTACACACTTACACACACCTACACATAAACCTACACACACACCTCTATACACTTACACACACCGACACACACCCTCTACACACTTACACACACCTACACAAACCTCTATACACTTACACACCTACACATACACCTCTATACACTCACACACACCTATACAAACACCTCGATACACTTACACACACCTCTACATACTTACACACCTACACACACACCTCTATACACTTACACACACACTTCAACATACTAATGTAGTGGGTACAATGGAGAGAGGCAAGACCACTCAGCTCACATTCTCCCGTACCGCATCAGTTAATCTCTATTCCAGCCCATGTCGTGCCCAAATCTTGACTTTAAGCTTTCGTGACTGCTTCTTTCTTTGAACCCATCTACGTGACTTTCCCGAAAGACCCAAAGATCATGTCGTGTCCGTTTAGGCCCGTCTATCCGGCCAAACAGAAGCTGCTTGGCCATGCTGTGGCTGGGCATGCGGGCTACATGACCCAGCCAACGCAGCCTTGCCTGCAGGGACTTTGTCCAGATCTTTCAAGGAATTGTGAGCTCCTCACACGATCCAGCCTGGTTAAACCCAGGATCCAGCCTGGTTAAACCCAGGATGGATCGTAGCCAGGACAGCCTAGACGTTTCTACCTGGCGCAGATATTCCATTAGGGGGGTCCACGTTTCACAAGCGCCTCTACATCAAAGTAAAAAGGACGTTAATTCTAGATTTGAAGCTTTCGTGACTGCAAGGATTCATATTCTTAGGTTTTTTCGGTAAAGTCACGTAGGTAAAACATTTAAATTAATAAAATGTATTACTTGATACAGCTGTCGTGGCTGTGACGGTTCCACCTGAAGACGGAAGCTTGTGTTGCCTCCGAAACGTCGTGATTTTTATTTTATTTTACTTTTATTAATTTTAATGTTTTACCTACGTGACTTTACCGAAAAAACCTAAGAATATAAAAAGGACGTCATGATGAACAAGGGATGATAACCTTTAAATGAAATAGGTCCGTGTCACCGCGGCCTTACAGATTGCACACGAATGGATGCAATGAATATCACGTCGTGGCCTGCTTTTTCGCTTGCAAGTTTCAGATTTACTGCAATACACCCGTCCTTGGACAGGCAAAAGGCTCGTCTAACAGAGTGGTTCCCTGTCAGTAACATCTGGCAGTTCACCAGTGTTGGTTCAAGCGAGCCTGACTGCTGATGAGACACTGATAGACGAAGCCTGTTTCAGGGTACTGTTTGTGATGACGGTTGTGCGGCTGAGAAGCACCACTCGCTTTGTGTGCGTGGAGAAGTGGCGATGTGGAGGCTGTACAGCTCGGTTGTATTGTCCCTTGCGTTGCAGCAGCAGCTGTAGTTTTGTGTTCGTCCACTAGAAGGCATCACGTGCCTTGTGGAGAACCTGCAGTGCCCTTACATCCTATAGCCCTGACCCTATAGCCCTGTCCCTAACCTAATACTTTTGTTGTCCTTCCCCAGCACTTCGGATTAGCACGGTTGTCTATGTACGGTGCGAAAGAATTTCAGCATACATCATGTTCATCTCAGGCCGCCTTCAATAGCTGCCCCCAAACATGAGTTATCATTTGTGGTCAAGTGGCTTCTGAAATATAAGCTAATACCTCATTGGATTTTACCTGATAAGATAAAAAAAATTGCTTAGTTACCTTTTTACTGATTTGTTTACTTTTCCTATACCTTGCACTCCGATCGTATTTTTGTATTGTTTGTTGCTGTAACGTTCAAACCCGCCCCTACTAGACATCTCTGAAAAAAGCTTTATAGCTCATCGGATTCCTCCAGTATGATTACATATTCAGATTTTTATTCTCATATACATATCTGGGGCAGCTCGTGTTGGTCGTGAACCCCGATGAAGGCCAGCAAGGCGCTCGAAAGGGACGGAGTGGTCAGTACCGTGTCTGGTCCTCAGACCCACCCACCCAATCACTCAATCATTCAAATACGCAATTACCCACGTACATATTCACCCACTCACTCAATTGCCCACTGAACCACCCAATCAACGACTCACCCACCCACTCACCCACTCACTCACCCACTCAAGTACTCACTCAGTCACCTACTCACCCACTAATTCAATAATTCACCGACTCACCCACCCACTCACCCACATACTAACTTACCGACCCACCTACTAACTCACCCACCCGCTCACCCACCCACCCGCTCACTCACCAACCCACCCGCTCACTCACCCACCCACCCGCTCACTCACCCACCCACCCACTCACTGACCCACCCACCCGCTCACTGACCCACCCACCCGCTCACTCACCCACCCACCCACCCGCTCACTCACCCACCCACTCGCCCACTTACTAACTCACCCATCCGCTCACCCACCCACCCACGCACCTACTCACCCACCCACCCAATCACCTCCCCACCCACCCAATCACCTCCCCACCCACCCACGCACCTACTCACCCACCCACCCAATCACCTCCCCACCCACCCACCCAATCACCTCCCCACCACCCACCCACCCAATCACCTCCCCACCCAATCACCTCCCCACCCACCCAATCACCTCCCCACTCACCCACCACTCATTTACCCACTCACCCATCCAACCACTCACTCAAATATCCACTAATTTACCCATTCACTCATCCAACCACTCAATTATCCACTCACACACAGACTCACGAACTCACCCATTCACCCAATTACTCATTCAAAAATCCACCTCCCCATTCATTTAATTACCCATTCAACCATTCATTCATTCAAAATAACTCACTGACCCGCCCACTCACTCATCCACCCACCTAATCATTCACCAATCTTAACCACCCACTTACTCATTAACACATTCACACATCCACCAATCTACACACTGAATTACCCACTCATTCATCCACCTACCACCCACCTACTCATTCACACATTGACCCACTCATTCAATTACTCATCCACCCATTCAACCACCTACCATCCGCTTACCCAGGCACAAACTCATCCAATTACCCACACACCGATTACCCACACACCGATGCACTCATTCATCCACCACCTACCCACCCAACTTGCCACTCGATTTTGGTGTACCCAGTTGTACTGTTTGGCGGACAGAGGCAAGGGAACTTAAGATACTCGACCATTTGTTTCAACTACTGTACCAGAAGGTGGAACCAGCAATCTCTCTATTGCCAGTGAATTTTACGAGCCATTGCATCACAGCAGCCCCCTCCAGTATTTCATGCTCAACGAGGGTCTCTCTCTCTGCGTGCACATCAGGGTAATATTTAATGAGGTGGTGTGGACGTCTTGCTGCTTCGTGTTGGATGTGATGGCAGTGGGAAAGTGGGGAAATGGAACAGCGGGGCATTAGGGCAGAGTAGCACCAGAGCAGTGGAGCAGCGGAGCATACGGGCAGTGAGGCAATGGGGCAGTGGGGCAGTGGGACAGTGGGGCAGTGGGGCAGAGGGGCAGTGGGGCAGAGGGGCAGTGGGGCAAAGGGGCAGTGGGGCAGAGGGGCAGAGGGGCAGTGGGGCCGTGGGCATTGGGGCAGCAGGACAGCGGAGCAGCTTGGCAGAGGGGCAGTGGGGCAGTCAGGGGGCGGATGTGTCAGACGAATCGCCTGATTATCTTTTCCCACCACTGCCTGTACACGTTCTGAAGAAGGGCCATTGCCTGAAACTTCTCTCATGACATAGTTGTCATTTTACCACCACACACACAGCCGGGACACTGCACACGAGCCAAGGCACATTTAACCAACCCAGGCAGCACTCACAAGCAATGCAAAGTTACATTGTTTCCGCATAAGTTTACGTCATGAAGTTTATAATAAAAACAACAATGATAAGTATTACATAATACATTGGATTGATCCTATCTCTTAACAGAGTTAGTCTGTTGGCAGCATTCATTGTCCAGTCCAGTCCTGGCATCTGCTGCTCAGTTTCCTTCCCCGGCTGCGGTCCCAGTGGCACCGTCTTTCCGGGGAATCGTGTGGTGTGTGTGTGGTGTGAGTGGTGTGTGGTGTTTGTGGTGTGAGTGGTGTGTATCACGGGGTGGGTGGGTAGATGGTGTGGTGCATGTGGTGATAGCGATCATGGTAGGCACCGAACCACCTCCATCACCCCAACTGTGCGGTCGACCGGCCGCAACAAAACAGCATCATGCTGCGGAGGAGCGCACGATCGCGTTCGCCACACGAGCCAGGCCCTTTAGTTCCTGCACTACCACCTCCTCCTCCTGTGTGTAGGTGTGTGTAAGTGTAAAGAGTTGTGCGTATAGGTGTATAGGGGTGTATGTGTAGGTGTGTAGGTGTATAGAGGTGTGTGTGTACGTGTATATAGGTGTGTGTGTGTGTAGGTGTTTACGTGTATAGAGGTGTGTGTAGGTGTATAGAGGTGTATGTGTAGGTGTGTAAGTGTATAGAGGTTTGTGTAGGTGTGTAGGTTTATAGAGGTGTGTGTAGGTGTGTAAGTGTATAGAGGTGTGTGTGTAGATGTGTGTAAGTGTATAGAGGTGTGTGTGTAGGTGTGTGTGAGGGTATAGAGGGGTGTGTATAGGTGTGTGTAAGTGTCTAGAGGTGCGTGTAGGTGTGTGTGAGTGTATAGAAGTGTGTGTAGGTGTGTGGTTGTGTATAGAAGTGTGTGTGTAGGTGTGTGTAAGTGTATAGAGGTGTGTGTAGGTGTGTGTAAGTGTCTAGTAGTGTGTGTAGGTGTGTGTGAGTGTATAGAGGTGTGTGTAGGTGTGTGTGAGTGTATAGAGGTGTGTGTGTAGGTGTGTAAGTGTATAGAGGGGTGTGTATAGGTGTGTGTAAGTGTCTAGAGCTGTGTGTAGGTGTGTGTGAGTGTATATAGGGGCGTGTAGGTGTGTGTAAGTGTATAGAGGTGTGTGTGTAGGTGCGTGAAAGTGTATAGAGGTGCGTGTAGGTGTGCGTGAGTGTATAGAGGTGTAGGTGTGTGTACGTGTATAGAGGTGTGTGTAGGTGTGTGTGAGTGTATAGAAGTGTGTGTGTAGGTGTGTGTGAGTGTATAGAGGTGTGTGTATAGGTGTGTGTAAGTGTATAGAGGTGTGTGTAGGTGTGTGTAAGTGTATAGAGGTGTGTGTGTAGGTGTGTGTAAGTGTATAGAGGTGTGTGTAGGTGTGTGTAAGTGTATAGAGGTGTATGTGTAGGTGTGTGTAAGTGTGTAGAGGTGTGTGTGTAGGTGTGTGTAAATGTATAGAGGTGTGTGTAAGTGTGTGTAAGTGTATAGAGGTGTGTGTGTAAGTGTGTAGAGGTGTGTGTGTACGTGTGTGTAAGTGTATAGAAGTTTTTGTCCACCCACAGTCTATCGGTGGGTGGCGTGCAGTGGGCTAAATGGCGAGTACTCCCACCTCTTTCAAGACGTTTGGTCAGTGTGGAAAAGTTGGCCAAAAATACCCACCGGATCAGCACTCTAGACCTCCCTCTAGTGGGGGTTTTTTCACCAGCAGTTGCATGACCAAGTAATTGCAGGGCTGCCCCATTAACCTCACGTGTACAATAATAATCTAAACTCACACACATGCCATGCTCTCTCTACGTAGAGTATTTCTTGCTGTATACGCAGCAGAGGTGGGACAAAGTCATTGTTATGCAAGTCCAAGTCGAGTCTGAAGTCATCAAATTCATGACTCGAGTCTGACTCGAGTCCAAGTCACATGACTCGAGTCCACACCTCAGAGGTGGGACAAAGTCATTGTTATGCAAGTCCAAGTCGAGTCTGAAGTCATCAAATTCATGACTCGAGTCTGACTCAAGTCCAAGTCACATGACTCGAGTCCACACCTCTGATACGCAGCGTCGGAAATACAAAGCACACAACACCCTGTAGACTTACCTGTAGTTGCGGGCACGGGTCTATAGGGGGTTCCACCCTAAGTTAGAGAGAGAGAGAACCGGACCGTTGAGAGGCTGAGTCCCCCCCCCCCGACCCCAGGTGAGGGGTTGGGCGGTTATTCCAGAGCCACCTGGAAGGTTCCAGAAAGGGGGCGGTACCGTGGTCGGAGAGTCCCCGAGGTGGGTATAAAAGACGGACCCCAGGACGGCTCGAGGCAGTGCTCTGAAGACGAAGACTGAAGACAGCTAGGCTAGGGCCCGACGTCCTTTTAAGTGCCAGGGCCGAGCACGGACCAGTGGTCGAGACCCGCACCTTGGCTGGGTCTGGTCAGCATAGCCTCCCCTAGGCCACCTTTAGTCGGAGGACTCAGAGCCCGTAGCCCCAGTGATAGGGCACGTTAGCCCGGAGGCCATACCTCCCCAAGTAGTGGGAGTAAAAGAGGCTTCTGTTATAAGATTTAAATAAACCGTGTTGCCTCTAAGCTACGTCTCCAGTCTCCGTGGGAACCCACTACATATACACAATAAATGCTGTTCTACACATAACGGCCATGCTCCAGTGTTTCACACAATCCACGTTTCAGTTCAACGTAACGCTGCACTACGTGCACAGGCTATGCTCCTTTACACATACTCTGCATTACACTGCACACACTTTCATGGTGCTGTGTACACGGTATATGATGCGTTATACATAGGCCATGCTCTATTATAAACTCCGTGCAAAGTATCAGTTTATACGTAGCCAATGCCACTGTACAAAGACTAAGATCTCCCTCATAGCCTTAACATATTTTTGAGGCAAGTGGTGTTAGTGAGCACCTAATGAGGACTGGCACAGTACACAGGGGAGTGGGTGGCCAACACCACGCCCAGCCGCATTTGTCTCTCTCGTGGTGATGTGTACACACTGCATCAGAGTCGACCAAGGGAGGCCCAGGACCGGTTCAGATATTTTCCACTGTTATTGGTCACGAGCGGGACTTGAACTCAGGTCACTAGGTTAATAGTGCAGCGCGTAAACTGCTGGACCACCACTCTCCACATGCCGCTGTACACACTCACACCCCGGTAACGCTGAAGCTCAGGTTGGAAAAATAAGCAATGAGAGTAAAACCTGAAAGCCTTTGTAAATCTCCTTTCACAGGGAAATTCCCATACTGCACGTTGTCTTACTACTGCACGTTCGCAATTGTTAAAATGGGAGAAATTGCGCTGATGGTCCATACTCGTGACAAAACCACTTTTAATTTCCTGTGTCACATCGTGACGAAACTACTTTACATTTGCTGCGTCACATATAGCTTGGTATATTAAACTTAACGCAACCTCACTCTCAGTTGCTGATTTACGTTATTGTGTAGGTCAGATTGATGGCATATACAAATCTGTTTCAGTTGAGGAAAGTCAACAATGATGAAAGCAAAGTTATCAATGAATATTGAGCATTGATCCACTTGGTGACTTAAAATTATGAAGATTGGAGTGCAAAGAGTGTTATTGTTAGCTTTGAAGTAGATTACCCCTTGCGTTGCCACATAGCAACCCTCAAATGCCAAAGGTCAATCTATCGGTTTAATTGCCCTGTGACCTTCCACTGGTCCTTCTGATTTAAACTAGATTTAATTTGTCAGTATTTGCTTGTGTCTGCGAATAACCTCCCAAAGCTTTTTTATAAGTCGTATATTTTATGGATTTTATGGACATGCAAAAGCACATTTGTGAGATTTTAAAAAACATTGCTGCTATCACATTGCCTTGGAACTGGCACAAACGCCCACACTAGTTCGCCACAAAAAAAACAATGGGCAATGCACCTGAGCCTCAACTGCCAGCCTCACTTTGTATGTATTACTGTTGTGATGCCGCCGCCGCGAAGCCACTCGGCGGGCGCCCCATCTACGACCTCGCCACCACCAAGCGACGGGGCCGACTCCGCTTCCCCCTCACCGCCCCCCACATAAACACACCCTCACACATTTCCCCCCCATAGAGCTCCGAGGGGAGGTCACCTGGCCAACAGGTTTTCACCTGGAAGCCCTCATACGGATAATCTGCACGGTTGCCTGCTGCCAAGGAATTAGGCGATCTCCCCTGATGCTAATTCGCACCGCGGCGCTGTGACCTGGGTTGAGATTACATGTGTAACGGGTTCCGGAGACACTTGTAGAGGTAACTTCTTTATTACAATACAACTTTCCAACAGTCCTGATACTCTGTTACAGCCTAGGTACACAGCCTAGGTACACAGCCTAGATACTCTCCTCTGGCTATGCTCTGGAACTCGCCCTCAAAGGTCGTAGAGTCGGGAGTTCCAGAGTCCCACCACTCGCTCTCACAACATCCCAGGGTCTTCAGATGGCTGGTCGTGGGTCTTGGGTCTTGAGCTACGATTGGCCCTGATCGTCCAGGGAGCTCCCCTTTTATGCCCAGTCCCCAACGAGGGGTGGGGCCGTGTGCGCCCCTAGATATCCCACAGAGCACACACAGCCCCCCCCCTTTGGCGGCGCCAAGGGGCTTAAGCGCCTGGGAACCCAACGCCTGACGCCAAGAGGCTTAAGCGTCTGACCCGCCTGGGAACCCACGCCTGGCGCCAAGAGGCTTAAGCGCCTGGCCCACCCAGGGTCCCAGAGCCCCCAGCAGCCCCTCCCTTCTTATGTCACTACATTACCCTTCTCTACGTAGCCTCCAGCCGACCCGGCTGTCAAAAAAAAATACAATTGTACAATAAATTATTTGTTACCCATCAGAATGAGTGTGTGACAAATCAAGAAAAAAAATGAGAAGAAAGCGCCTCTCCCCCTCCTGTGGTCACGCGGATATAAAAAAATACTCCAGGCCACCGATGCAGAACAACACTGTATAAACACATATATGCAGGATGAACGCACGCCCCAATCGCCCACTATAGATGATGGTAAGGTGAGTGGCGTCGCGTTGGGACGAGAGTTCGTGGGCGGGGGTCATGAAAATCGTTTGAGTTTTGAGCGAGTCCGAGTGGCAGGTCCATCGGTCGTGACGGAGGCGGGAGGGGACCGACGACCCGCTGTTGCGCTTGTGTCCTGGGTCGCTGATCCCGCGGGCAAGCTTGTTCCCGCTGGGTCGGCCGTGGCCCGGTTTCATTCTCAAGGCACCTGAGGGCGGGACAGTGGGACCTGCCCGAGAGTTAGAAGCAGCATCATCGCGGCGCGGCTCGTCAGACATGTCGCGCTCTCGGCCCCGGAGAAGTGAAGGAGGTGTGTAGGGTTGAATGTAAGGTTTTAGACGTGACGGGTGCACGAACCAACGTCGCTTGCCATGCTGGATTCTGACACACTGCGGGCGGAGAACGCGAATAATAACAACCGGGCCTCTCCAAGGCTTAAGCAGTTTTGAAGAAGTAGCCAATGGTACCTGCGGGCAGTGGAGCCAGGCGCGGTCCCCTTCTACCCAAACATGGCGGGACGTGCGGAGATTCCGCAACCGCTGGTTGGCAAGCTGACGGGCTTCTGAGTTATTTTGAGCAGCCTCCCGGGCATCCACGAGATGACGCACATTGGCACGGATGTGGTCGGCAATCTTAGCCTTAGGTGCGGGCTGTTTAATGTGCAATTGTACGTCGATTGGGGGGCAAACCTCCCTACCATACATAAGATAGAATGGCGAGTACCCCGTGGCAGCATGGGGCGCCATTCTATAGGCGGCCAAGACACCAGGTATGTGGAGATCCCAATCAGTCTGTGACTCAGACACCTGGTGGCTTAGCATGGAGGTAAGTGTCCTATGTAATCGCTCGACCATACCGTCAGTCTGGGGGTGATATGGCGAGGTGCGAATTTTGTGTGTCCCTAGCAGGTTGCACACATCCCGCAACAGGGTGGAAGAGAAATTTTTCCCTTGGTCGGTCAGCAGGCGTTCGGGAGCACCCTTATCCAGGACGTAGCCCTAGAAAAAGGCCTCCGTAATGGCTGCTGCAGACTGGTTGGGGAGTGGCCAGGCCATGGCCCATCGGGTAAAATATTCGACCTCAACCAAAAGGTACTTACTACCCCGAGGAGTAGCGGGAAACGGACCCAAAATATCCAATGCGACGATCTCATTGACCCGGGAAACCTTAATGGATTGGAGCGGCGGGCAGGACGGCCTAGCAGGTGGTTTCCGCCGTGCACATTCTGTGCAACCTTGCACAAGGTCAGCCACATCGTTTGCCATGCCCGGCCAGAAAAATTCCAATTGGATTTTAGCTAGTGTTTCTGAACACCCAAGTGCAAGAGGCGACTGTGGGTTTCCCACACAAGTCGCCCCCGCAGGGAGGTGGGCACCACCAACGTGTGGGATTGGGACCCCCATCCCAATGCATGAGGACGCCTTCCCGGATGACATATGATACGGGGCCCCCCTGCCCCCTGTGACCCACAGCATCCCTAGCACGGCGTCTCAATTTGAGGAGGGAGACGTCTTCCATCTGAAGACGTCCCCAGTCGTCCAACCCGAGGCCCAGTAATGCGTCCTGCAGAACTTGCGTGGAGGGAGCCCCGTGGTCCCTGACCCCATCCCCGGCCGCGGCCGCAAGGGATGGGGGCGGTACCCCGTCAGGCTGCCTACAACGCCCCGCACCCAAAAAACAAGCACAGAGCCCATTGTTCGGCAGTCGCGACAACCCGTCGGCGTTCCCGTGTTGAATCCCCTTGCGGTAAATGACAGTGAACGCAAAGTCCTGGAGGATCTCGAGCCAACGCGAGAGCTGTCCAGATGGTTGGTCCACTCGCAAGGTGTATTGTAGCGCCGCGTGGTCGGAGCGTACTGTGAAATGCCTGCCATACACGTATGGCCTGTACTGCTTTATGAAAAAAACGATAGCAAGCAATTCGCGGCGCGTCACGCAGTAACGTTGCTCCGCGGGCGACAGCACCCTGCTGCCATAGGCGACGACGCGCTCCACTCCATTGACAATTTGCGACAGCACCCCTCCAATTCCGGTGTTGCTGGCGTCTGTATCCAGAATCAACGGAGTGGTAAAATCTGGAAAAGACAGGGTAGGAGCATCGACCAGTGCTTTTCGGACGGCATTGAACGATGCCTGTTCTAACTCTCCCCAACAGAATTTTACCCCTTTGGCCGTTAATGCGTGGAGGGGCTTCGCGATGGATGCGAATCCCGCAACAAATCGTCGATAATATGAGGTGAAGCCGATAAAACTTCGCACCTCCCCAACAGAGGTAGGAGTTGGCCATGAGCGCACGCAATTTGTCTTTTTGGGGTCTGAGGTACCATGTGTGGAGCGATGAACTCAAGGTTTTGAGCAGCGGACATTTCCATAATGAAATTCCGTCACGTTCACTGCTGCGAGGTTACATCTATTGCCGTATATTTTTAGATAATTGCTGTATTTTTGTATACAATATATTAATAAAGTGTCCTAATTTCATAACACAGGTTATTTGGTTAGATCGCGTAAGTATTAATGTGTCGTCACCCTCCACCACCTGACAGCCAATTAGTAAGGAATATGTCACGTAAACAAAACTCCACTTAGTTGCTACTTCAGCCCACCGGTGTTTTGGAGAGTAAATCCATAAAATGAGTACGACGTTTTGCTGGTAATTATATCCAGCATCATCGGGCGATTTGCCAGAATAGTGAAGCCATCCGCCTGCTTCCGGTCTTAAATAGAGAAAGACGATGTCATCACTGAACCCATCAGGTGCAGAAATCAGAGGTGGGGGAGGGCGGTTATTGAAATTATAATTGATTAGTAATAATTTAATTAGTATATTTTCTCTATAAGTAATGATAAATGGAAGATGTCTTCTTCTTCCACGCGTTTGTTCAACTCACGTGGGGTCCGCCATCCTTGCCACCTTCTCCACACTGCCCCATCCCGCGCCATCTCTCCCTCCGCTCCTCGGGCCACCACATTCGACCGCATCACCACATTGCCCCGCCTCTTCTTCTGCCTTCCTCTTGATGTCCTCATCTTACAATTACAATTACTTAATAATACGCTTCCAGACCGCACTAAGCCTGTAGCTGTCAGACTGGTTAAAATAATTAAAATTTTCTCAGTTGCAATGGATTCTTGAATTAGTCTTGGCCAATAATAATTCGTTTTACACAACACCTCATCGTTATCAAAATCATATGAGTGTCCTTGTTGGGAAGCATGTTCTGCAACTTCTGACAGTTATGTTTGAGAGTATTTAATATTTATTTGATGTTCTTTTAGTCTCATGCTAATGTTCCATCCCGTCTGTCCAATATAACATCTGCCACATAAGCAATTAATCCGATACACACCATCTGTTGATAACTTAGGCAATTCATCTTTAGTACAAGATACAATTTTTTGAATTTTGTGTACCGTGCCAAATCTTACTTAGATTTTTTGCTTTTCCAAAACTCGAGTCAACCACTCATCCAGACAACCACTCATCCAGTCACCCATTCAATCACCCACTCATTCAGTCACCCACTCACCCACTCATTCAGTCACCCACTCATTCAGTCACCCACTCACCCACTCATTCAGTCACCCACTCACCCACTCATTCAGTCACCCACTCAATCACCCTATGACCCACTCATCCAGTCACCCACGCATCCAGTCACCCACTCAATCACCCTATCACCCACTCATCTAATCACCCACTCATCCAGTCACCCACTCATCCGGTCACTGAATCAATCACCCTATCTGACACCGTACTCAAACACTCTCCCATTTACTCACTCACCCACTCACCACCATGCAGGTCACCTTACTCTTTTCAGCTTCATCAGTTTGCACTGCTCCACTCTGGAATCCCCACCGGTTTTCCTGTTTTCCCAAACTCTTGCAACAATAAACTTAATCCATTTAAGGAACGCGGTTCTTTTATCTTCATCTAATTACTCATTGGACAGTGATGTATTATTTTTTGTTGCTGGCTGCTTGGCGTTTTGTATTGTGTGGGGTTTGCATTGCTGTCAACCCCTTATCAGTGCCTACCTTATTACAGACCAATTCAGACCTTCTTGGTCACCCCGTGCCCCTGATAAATATCTACGTACATCCAACAAAGTCCCATCACAAGGGTGAAATACACACAAATAGACTTAACAAAAATGTTGCCCGTATTTAAACGGCTGTATGCCGTATGGACCTGATAACGAATTTCCCCCCAACAGAATACGGGTAAACCGTATTGGTTGACAGCTATGGGTTTGGTTGTGTTTGCGAGTCCAAGTTATAGGACTGCACCCTGGGTTCTCATTGGTGGGAGATTCCCTTCGCTGTGTTGCACGCCCATTGGCTGGGGGCTGCCTGGGGCCAGTGACGTGTGAGCCGGTCCCAATGTGCACCGGCAAACATATACCGCCAGGTGGCCCCAGTGTTTATTCCCGTCTACACGTGGATACGTTAAGCCCATGTTAATCGAATGCTGGATGAGTCCCGCAATGAAGATACAATCAGTACATCCACTTTGCTTTTGGACTCCTTGGACTCCACATGTTCCATTGGCGGCCGAATGCGAATCTAAATGTGCATACTTTGGAGACTGGTTTATGCGCATAGAAATCAAACCAATTGACCCACGACCTTTGCCCCATAAACTTTTGTAGAATTGTATATGTGCATTACAGCTACTTTCGCCCGATGGTTGGATGGCTATGTATGCCTGTAATCCAGGACTGCGTGGAGATGAGGATTGGTGGATCACAAAAATGTTGCGAAAACTTCCACCCCTTGGTCGTCAAGGAGGTATCATACCCTGGAGAAGGCGGTATCCAAAAATGTGGACTCCGCCTGTTCCATCTATATGTGATAGAGCGTTGCCCCACAATTTACTTGGATTTATCCATGTGCTCCGATTTCCTCCAACATGTAAACACTCATTAATTAATCTTTATATATAGATGACCACAGAGCTTGGGCAGGAGTGGAAGGGGGGAGAGATTTGTTGCCAGCTCCTCACCATTTGACTGCTGCCTTCCCTCATTTGTAGTTCTTCGCGCCAATATGAAGGAATACTGTGTGCGAGTTAAAATTATCACTTGAACGTAACTTGATGTTTCAATGAAAACAGCCGCTGAGATTTAATGCTGAGAATCAAAATTTTATTTTTCACATGCAGTTATACAATGTTGTTATTAATAGGCTTGTTTCCCTGGGAAACAAGCCTCTTTTTCAGGAGGGGCCTGCCAAGTCTTCGCAGGAGTAATTTGTATGTTTGGCTAGTACCAGTTACGTTGTATGTTTTTGTTGTTGTTTTGCTATGGGAGTAAATCCATGCAGAGAAAGGGACCATAATTAGGAAAGCGAAGCCAGGCACTCCTTCAGAAGATGTCATGCACGGGCGTGACCACTGCACCACCCTGCCGCCCAAACAAATGTAATTCAAGTAATGTACAACACTGGCAAATAAACCCTATTAGTATCAGCCGAATATCTGGACAATCTGGCATGTGTATAGCTGCATCGGTGTTTTTGTAAGTCGTGTTCAAATTGCCTGCTATTAATAATATTTTAAAGTACAGGTTGCCCACCTCTCGTTTCATTTGACTTACCGGTTGTGCTCATTATGTTTGTCAGGTAATATGGCAAGGAAAATACTTCGCAGCACGAGTTGCAGCATCAGGACAATTGTGGTGACACACTTGACCCCTCTACACAGGTTGCAGTTGAGAGTCAATGCTGTGATGTTGTGCGATCGGTGCAAGCGACCCATCATTGTGTTTTGATGTTGAGCGGTTAAAATTGCACTCTTGTGGGGTGAGGTCAAGGCCGATGACTGGTTCCAGCGATATCAAGATCAGCATTTTGAAGAGGCTTGCGAATGATGATACTGGGCAGTTGGGTGCAGTCTCCCTCCATTAACAACAGAGAGCAGAGGAGCGACGCTCACAACAATTGGCGGAGCACTGGGCGTATACAACGCATCGAGTTGGCAGCAAGTTTATCTCGGGGAGTTAACACAAAACTGGGTCTGTCCCGCGTGTTCACGCTATAGCGCGTTTTCACAACAACGCTTTTCGCACAACGCGGAACGCGCACCGCCATAACGCGACTTCTGAGCGGTCGACGGCGAACTACTTTCTTGAGCTGCGCGGTTGAGCGAGATGATAGGGTGACGCGGCGGCGTCCCTTCAAGTTATTTGTACCCCATTCTGACTGGACATTCATTACGGAGGAAATAGTTTTCGTTTGATGCGGTACTTTTAGGAACGCATCTACCGCGTTAAACGAGGACTTGCCGTACAGGTGCTGTGCACACTTTACTCTGAATCAAAATCTATATTGACCCTGGAAAATCCGAAGCGCTATCAAGCTCGCATTCACAGATGTCCAGTAAGGGGCGGTGGTGGGGGGGCCACCAAGTGACAGAAACACAGCTGGTGCGTGGAGGAGACCGCGAGGGCGCCAACGCCGCCCGCGCAACGCCCCCCCCCCCCCCCACTGCCTCTGCCCACCTCGCTCCATGCACGCGAGGCGCCAACCCGTGACGCGGGCACTGTACGCGCCGCGTCACACAGTCGCACACTCATTAATAGTTACACTTTTACTTGTGTTTATGGTCACCGTCATTAAAGGTGAGTTAAATACTACTACTACACAATGTTTGCATTGATGTATACACGTGCAGTGTTTATGTTTACACGTGACAGTAGTTTGCAGAGGTGGGACAAAGTCATTGTTATGCAAGTCCAAGTCGAGTCTGAAGTCATCAAATTCATGACTCGAGTCTGACTCGAGTCCAAGTCACATGACTCGAGTCCACACCTCTGGTAGTTTGTGCCCTTGAGCCCTTCCTCGTGAGCTTTTTATGCACAACCGTAATTATTCTTAGGTTTTTTCGGTAAAGTCACGTAGGTAAAACATTTAAATTAATAAAAATAAAATAAAAATCACGACGTTTCGGAGGCAACACAAGCTTCCGTCTTCAGGTGGAACCGTCACAGCCACGACAGCTGTATCAAGTAAATGAGAGATTGCAAGAGCTACCACTCCGTATATATAATGGTTGGAGAGGGGGGAAGGGCCAAGTACGGCACACTTTTTATTCATATGGTAAGGTGAGGCTTAAGAGGGTGAGCCTTTGTTATGGAGAGGTACGGTTTGTGACTTAACATGGCCTACATAACAATAGACCAAGGTTCTCTGCAAACCTCCTGGCTACCATCAAAGGTTTGTACACGAAGCCATACAAATATACAAACACAGACATAATTTCAACCGTGATGATGGTTACAAACTGAGTAATCATTGGAAAGATGTGATTAACCATGCAAAAAAGATTTAACTACACTTATTTGGCCAATCTTATTTGACAGACAACTGTTACAGGTTATTGATAGACAGCCAGGCTTGTTTTTCCACCTGAAGACGGAAGCTTGTGTTGCCTCCGAAACGTCGTGATTTTTATTTTATTTTACTTTTATTAATTTTAATGTTTTTACCTACGTGACTACCGAAAAAACCTAAGAATATGAATCCTTGCAGTCACGAAAGCTTCAAATCTAGAATTGTTTTACCATGTTTAGTTGTTTTCTCCTTTTCACACTATTGTTATGTAGGCCAGGTTTAGTCACAAACCATACCTCTCCATAACAAAGGCTCACCCTCTTAAGCCTCATTTAGCATATGAATAAAAAGTGTGCCGTACTTGGCCCTTCCCCCCTCTCCAACCATTATATATACGGAGTGGTAGCTCTTGCAATCTCTCATTTACTTGATACAGCTGTCGTGGCTGTGACGTACCACCTGAAGACGGAAGCTTGTGTTGCCTCCGAAACGTCGTGATTTTTATTTTATTTTACTTTTATTAATGTTAATGTTTTACCTACGTGACTTTACCGAAAAAACCTAAGAATATGAATTATTGCAGTCACGAAAGCTTCAAATCTAGAACAACCGTAATTCTTGCGCTTTTGTTAATCATTAACATTTGGTCAGGAATAATATACTTAACATATATGATCAAGCTACGATATTTTGAAAAACAGACCATGGCAAATTGTGGATATTATATTGTGCGATATGTACCACTTAATCGCAAGAACTCATAATAATGACTCGTGTTGAGTGTTTAATATGCAAGCAATGAGCCCACCACAGGTTCGGAAATGTTAGAATGGAAGCAATGAAATTAATGAAAATCTTTTACTATGCCATTTGATTTTAAATTACGACTCTTCAAATGGCTTTGGATGTAGTAAGCAGTATTTGAAATTGTTTAAACGTCCTGTATTCTCTTAAAACATGTTTTGTATTCCTAGGCATTAAATGTGTACTAAAAATTCATACTAATTGTAAATCTAATGGCACCACTTTAATCGATGTCCGTTAATTTTTGTAGACGTGGTAAGGTTTCGAGACACACTCGGCGATGTGAATGAGGTGCGGCTGCGTGAAATGCAGTCCGTGTCCTTCCTTGTCCATTTGTCTTCATTCCAACGTCAACTTTTGTTCAATCTGTCTCTGTCATTAAGGCCACATGGCCACACTACTTATTAGTTCTTGCAAGGTAAGCTGGAGTAATTTTCTTTTCGACATATGTCCCACCCAATTCTGTACTGTTCCAGTTTCTCTATATGTTTTAAAATATAGATTTAAATAAATATATCTTTTAAATCCACAAATCTGGCCTGATATTGCTGATTGTAATTACTGAATCCTTATTCAAGGAATCCTGTCTGCATTAACCACACGTACTTGTGGTGAACATGCAAACATGCTCTGATAATATATGCATTGTCTTTGAAACTGATTGGTCCACACATCCCATATTCTACTTTTCCATGTTGACCAGATGTGTTGGAAGAGCTGGCTGAAACCCACACTTTGCTGCATCACACGCGACTTGCCGATCAGCTGTGGTGTACCCATTAAGCGACCTCTGGTCTGTGAGTTCAGTATACAAACCATTAACAGCATGGCAGCTTTCTAATTTGCTTGTGTGATAATTAACCGGTGTCATCTCTTGCACAGCCTGAAATAAGTATTGGCGTAAGGGATGGAAATTATTACTCACCCACCTGCATCTGCCTTGTGCTCCCAGACACCTAAGGACCTTACTACCGCTGTGAGAAATTGACTGGCGTAGACTGCTGCATGGCGATTATGTATTCACGTCGTTCCTGCTGTTTTCCTCTTTTGCTAGGCAATTGGTGTTCCAACACCTCAAGATGCAGTTCCTGAAGGACGTGGGCATTCAGAACATGTTCGTTTTGCCTGCGATGAATGAGTTTTTCCGAACACACAGGGAAGTCACACTGTTCATCGAGGTGCGTTTCCCATGTTTATTTCACTCGATTGGTCGTCTGTTTGCAAGGTAATGCTGTGCCCAGAGGTCACCCACTGAGTTTTTTTTTTACCGTAACATTACCGTCACTTGGGATTGGTGATCGATTCAACAGGGCAAAACTATTTGTAAGTTGCGTAAACATGGCAACGTGATAATTGTCAGACCACGGAGGACCTTCAGAATGCTGAGTGTGATGTTGAAATTGATCCTGGACTGGTTCGGGGAATATTTGAACAATTCGAATATTGGAGCGATATCGTCTTGCATACGGGTCTCAGTGAGAAGTCTGCCAGCGGTTTTTTTAGTCCATAATCGAGATTTTTGGGTTAGAGCACGTAAACATGCAGTCAATAATACATGTAAATATGCACTATTTATGTGACGTAGCCCAAAAATCTCGATTACGGATAATATTGGTTGCGAAGGCCTTCGTTTTAAACTTGTTTTTTGAGTCATCTGGAGTGTGATGATGAAACTTATCGGGAGGCCATAGACGAGACGTGGGGGGGGGGGGGGAGAGAGTTGCAGTTGTTGAGCCTATTGGAGCGAGTTACAGCATCGTTGTCCTCTCCGACAATGGCATTGCTTCTCTCCTTCGCAGAGGAGGTAGCTGAGCAGTTTGTCCGTCTGCTGAGCCACGCAAGTAAGATGGCAGAGCCCCTGGGCCTAACCGCGCTGTCACGCGTGGAGATGTAGCTTGCCAAGCACTTTGACTCGCGTGACCTCCCCAGCCTGGGCCTCGGCTCTTTCTTGGACATCCTCGATCACAACACCCAGGTGTGTACGTGGTGTGCATGGGCCCACCCGCCTCCAGCTGGTAAGAGGCAGTACAGTAAGTAGGTGTGCGACACTGCCCGTGCAAAGTTTGAGTGTACTTTCCGCCTCCGAGTGGCACTCAATGTTAAGTTCGTTTCCGAAATTGTGCGCGGTAATATTAGTTTATTATTATGAACTTAAAACTCATTTGTCGATAACTCGAATACGTTTAAGTGTTATGTAATCACTGCCAATGCAGAGCACAACAAAGTATCACATAAGATGCATGGGTTTTCTCTTGTCACTCTTAAAAAATAATTGTGAATATTGGCAAACATCCCAAAGGTAGATATTGAAAAACACCTTTAAAAGTGAGTGTACAGTGGTGACATTAACGAAAAATATATCCTAACACTATATATGCAAAGTGGCCGGGTGGCTCAGAGATCAAAGTGGTGCGTTGGCAACAATGAGATTCTGGGTTTGAATCTGCATTTAGACCGCTTGGGTTGCAACTGAGTTGTCAAGTCCAGCAAGTTGATCGTCCCAGCCCCGTCACCAGCGACTGCACAAAACTAAAATATTCTTCAACTTGGTTTTGCACTTAATTTTCTTCATTCCATCTCTGAGAATAACAATTTCAGCCTGACTCTCGTGCGTTGCACAATCTCATAATACAGCTAATGTGAAAGTGTTGGCTCCTATTGTGTATAAGATAAAAGGCCACCCACAGCATTTTAATGACACACGGCCTGCACGGTTATGCGAGATTTACGAATGGATTATTTATTCGTCTCTTGACATGACGCCGATAGCGCATTTAGAAAACAAAAATTGAGAACGAATTTAGTTTTAATAGGCAAACTTAAATCTGTATAATTGTGTAATAAAAGGACTCAGACACTTCTTGCTGACTCCGTGTCCTTTATTTGGGGTTCGCGTTCTCCTTCCCACACGGCACTCCTCCTGAGACTCTCTCCCTGGCAGCCCCACATCTGCCTTCGCTCCCGTAGCCTTCCACGCTCCTGCAGCTCCGCTGCAGGCTCTTGGTACAGCCCTCTGGCTGCTCCCCCAGCAGCTCCATCTCTGCTCCCTGTTCCTCCGTGCGTGGCGATCTCGCCACCTCCCAATGTCAGCCCTTCGTGGCCTCTATGGCTATCTCGCCATTTCCTACCTCAATCCTCCACTCTCTCTTCCACCCCGCTGGCTGGCGCCGTCATGAGCCCCTCAGCCACCAGGCTGAGGCACGGCGACCACCCAACGTGTTCACCACCCTTCACTCCCCCGACTGCCCCAGATAGCTTCCTGTCTCCCCGCTATAACTTCTCCCCCACGTCACCCTGACTCCTCCCTCTCGGATCGTCATATCCGCCCCGCCCATTTACGCCCGCATTACACTACCCTCCCCCGTAGAGAAAATCCCAGCCGTCCTCGGCTGAAACAGAACAAAATAATGCGGGCGAAGGCATCACAATCAGGAGTCCCCCAGACACAACGGAGATTATAACAACAACAACACAAGCAACGAAAGGGGAGGTATCAGGAACTGGAACAGAACACCGGCCTGTCCTCCGCACAACAACAACAAGAATAAGAATGGCACAATGAACAAAAACGGCAACTGACACGCAAGAACGGCCAACGCGCACAACCCAGAAATGTGATGTTTTAGTGCGTGTCCATGTTGCAGTTCCATCCGCTCGGCTCAAGTCCAACGTCAAAGAGCAAGTGGTAGAGCAGAACGACGAACGGTGCTCAATTGCTCCTTCAAGTCCTCATCCAGCTAGCACACCAGGTAACACCCAGTGCGACGGGAGCTGAAGAATCTGTGACGAGAAGGAGAATCCAATCCCCTGAGGCACAGCACAACAACGCACATCCGCATGTCGTACACGACAGCCACCCGGCCTCAGGGTAGTGGAGATGATGTAAATCCAGCCCGCTTAAAAAAAAACTCCCCATAAATACCCAAAATAACGCAATGGATGCCCCAGTATTTACATTTTAACAACAATATTATTTACACGTGACAACAACAACAACAAAATTTTCTGCTCTTACCCACCAGCAGTCCTCCCTTGAGGACCAGCACAGACATCGCACGTACACAGCATGTACCCACGGTCACTCTCAGCAACCCAACAAAACGCCTAATCGCACACCCTCGCGTGGAGAGAGCCACGCTCCCCAGCGGTAATGTTTAACTCGCCCTAACCCCCACCGTGGTCGTCAACCCACAGCAACATCCACTGACCATACTCTCAGCTAGTGCAATTTCGGGGATGAGCAGCAACTCGGCCACGCTCCTCCCTTACTATCCCATCAGAGATGGACACACACCAGCCTCGTATAGTCCGATGCTTTATAGCCCAGGGAAGGTTCATCCCCCAGCAATGCCAGACCCCCTGTACTCCCCCCACGGGGCAATGTTCTCTTATAGAGACAATAACACCCTAACCCAGATCCCGTGAGCCCCCGGCACACCAGGTTCAGTCTGCCACCGCACAACTGAACCATGACTCCCCGAGCCATATGAGCACATGGCCCATTAGTTTAAGACATACCACGGAGGTTTCGCCTCCGGGCTGTCAGGTCAGCCATCAGCCATAGCCCGATGTGACCACAACTCGTGCATCACCCAATCAACAATGGCAGGCATAACAGATGGAATATTTGCCCCACCCCGGTTTTTCCCGCGCGCTCAAAATGGCGTCCCCCTTCGCCCAGCGCGTTCGCGCAATCTCTCGCGCGCACTCAAAATGGCGGCCCTTTCCGCAAAGCGCATCGTCACCATACCCCGCGTGCGCGCAAAATGGCGGCCCAACGTGCGAACACGTGGCCAGTTTTCTCCATTCGTGCACCCCAGCTTCCCTTAACTGGGGGTCACAAGACGCATCCCCCGTCACGTTATAACAACCCCACCAACGATAGACGCACAGCCCCAGCTTGCTGCGCACAGCTGTCATATCGTGGAATTTTTAACCAATATTTTACCAACCACATTGGTTACACAACCCAACTCGCAAAGCAACTCGTGGCTGCATGCGATCAACCGAATACGCGACGCCACTTGGCGCCAATTTACGGTCCCATTAGCATTAACCTTTGAGACACCCACAACGGCGTCATCGCGCACCCTCATTTTCAAAAAGCTCAATTACCCCTATAATATACACGCAATCTCGTGTGCACAACACCCATACAACCAAATTTTTGGGTCCCCCTCTATAATATACACGCAATCTCGTGTGCACAACACCCATACAACCAAATTTTATGGTCCCCCTCTATAATATACACGCAATCTCGTGTGCACAACAACCATACAACCAAATTTTTGGGTCCCCCTCGAATTTGTTACCAATTTCCAACAGGTACGCACAATATAATAACAATCCCAATTCCAATAATCAACCACTGCATCGCACCCCATAACCATACAGAACAGTATAACAGCACATACAATCAGCATATTGCGATCACACGCGTACATTTAAACACAATAGCAAGCAGATCTGCAGGCAACCAACACACCATTAATCCTGTCGTAACTTTGCAGCAACAACATAATTATTCTCTCTCTTGCAACAATCGCATCGCACACAGCACCTCGCAGCACAATACACCAAAAAAAAATATTTTTTTTTTTTTCCCAATTAAGCCCATCGCACAAGGTAACCCACAATATACAGCGCAAGATACCCGACGCTCCCAAGTTAATAATTAACTTCACCATCAAGATAACAACTCCACGCAGCAGCCCACACACACAATTTGACACTCAGCAACTACAGCAGACTCTCCGTCCATTCTCAACACACGCACACACTTATATTGACACCAAGCAACAAGCAGATAGCGCGTTCATCGTTATTACACACACATACACACAGTCCGAACCGCGCTCCGCACAATCGAGTCATAAGAGAAACCCAAAATAGCCCCCCGGCCCTCGAAAGATGAGTGAGGTGTGTGTTAAGGCCGGGTGCGTATCGTTATGACTCGCCCGGGGCTGCAGCAAGAAGAGGACGGCAGGGTGGCAACTTGAGACGCCTCGCAGAACTCGTTCGGCGACTTGACGGCTCCGTTGTCACGCACCCGAGCCAGGACGGGAAGCTCCCGCCCCAGCAGCTGCAGCATCGGCGTCTTCTCCTCGCAGCACCCCCTCGAAAAACAGCAGCTCACAGCAGGCTGCTCACCCCGTGGCACCTCCAGATGGCAGCGCAAGGCTGCCTCTCCGCCGCGATGTTGAAGATGGCGGCGTCCTCCCGCCGCGGTGAAGACAAGATGGCGGCTTCCCGCCGTTTCTCCCCTGCCACGCCCAAGATGGCGTCTTCGTGCCACGTGGCAATGGCGCTGGCAGCGCAGGAAAGGCAGAGGCCTGCGGATCACCACCGGGCCTCCCCGACGTCGTCCTCGGCGTGGTGAACTCACACAGTTGCGCCAGCACGATTTTCAAGGTCCCCATCTGCATCACCATCTGTCTCCATCGTAAGTTGGCGTCCTCCGGCACAGACAGGTCCACCGACGCGGCGACACCTTGCTCACCCGGACCCGTACTCGTTCCAGAACGGATCTCCTCTTCCATCGCAGGCAGGTCCACTGTCTGAGGAAGGTCGTCGTCGTCGGATGATGTAGCAGGAATATTTTTTTTTTCTTCTTTCTCTCAGTTGTTTTGAGATGCCGTTTCACTTCTGACTCCAGTGTAATAAAAGGACTCAGACACTTCTTGCTGACTCCGTGTCCTTTATTTGGGGTTCGCGTTCTCCTTCCCACACGGCACTCCTCCTGAGACTCTCTCCCTGGCAGCCCCACATCTGCCTTCGCTCCCGTAGCCTTCCACGCTCCTGCAGCTCCGCTGCAGGCTCTTGGTACAGCCCTCTGGCTGCTCCCCCAGCAGCTCCATCTCTGCTCCCTGTTCCTCCGTGCGTGGCGATCTCGCCACCTCCCAATGTCAGCCCTTCGTGGCCTCTATGGCTATCTCGCCATTTCCTACCTCAATCCTCCACTCTCTCTTCCACCCCGCTGGCTGGCGCCGTCATGAGCCCCTCAGCCACCAGGCTGAGGCACGGCGACCACCCAACGTGTTCACCACCCTTCACTCCCCCGACTGCCCCAGATAGCTTCCTGTCTCCCCGCTATAACTTCTCCCCCACGTCACCCTGACTCCTCCCTCTCGGATCGTCATATCCGCCCCGCCCATTTACGCCCGCATTACAATTGTATCAGTTTTCATGCTCTGCATTGTGCGAAGCAGCTCCATGTGTATCGTTTAGCTTTAAGCCAGTGTGGCAGCCTCGACACTGCAGTGGTGAGACACGGGCCCCTATGTGGTTTTTCACCGATAAAGTAATTTGCAAGTATTTTATCGGATTTGGCAAATTTGGAACATGATGCAGTTACACGTGGCCAATTCTATTTTTTAAATACAGCGTCACAGGATTATTAGAATTCATTGTGAAATAGATCTCTTTGTTTATGGTGAATAAACTGGCAACATTAACCAGGGCGGATGCTGGGCTTGAACCGAGAACCACCACTCGACCATGTTTCCATAAATTTGTGCAGTCACATTGACGCTGTTCACGTCGTACGCAATGGACACTTCATTATGAACACCGCCTCTGGACCTGTTTGGACCCTGGTCCATTTTGAGAGGTCTTGTAAGGGCGGCGTATTACAGTTTGATTTAATATCGGCACGGCAAATAGCCAATCGAAAATCACCCGTTCCATGGGGGGGCTCGGCGCTGGCACGGACTGGATGTGCCAGTGGAAAAGGGCCGTGGACTGTGCTGTGGGGCAACACTACGGCGTGCATTCCTGCCGCAGCCTTGGACACGGCCAAGGTTGCGGCAGGTTACTTTATATGGCACATAGTTTGAGTAAACCTTCATCATGAATGTCGCCTTCAGGAAAAACATTTGGATTGAATAATTGACTGTACGTGCTTTGATCGTAAAAAAGAGTTGTGCTAGTTAATATGAAGATTGCGATACATCGGTTAAATCGATTTAATATTTATTATTAAGCTGACAATTCATGTATTGAATTGCACGTGTAAGAATAAATATTTTAACATTTTTATCCCTTTTTATTTTAATAGTTTCACATTGCCACTGAAGACACTAGACATTTTCAGTGTAAGTTCAAAAGAACTGACACACCTTGTGAAAGACCTAACGCAGAAGATCCCTCGGTTTGATCTTCCACGAAACTCATGGTCCTAAACCGCATCCGCACAAACCATGGCAGATGCAGATACCTGATGCACAAATGGAAAATTAAAAACTCTGCAGTGTGTGGCTGTGGTCATCCAGAACAGATCGTACAACGTGAAACCATACAATGCTCGATCCACAAATACGAAGAAGACATCACAACGATACACTCCGCTCGCTACTCCTGGCTTGACCACCTACATGTGAAATTGTAGTTGTTGTTCTGCATCTACATCAGTCATATGAAAGAAGAAGAGAAGTAAAAAAAATGTACATTCACAATAACAATCTACCGGCCATGACGGAGTGGTGCATTGATTCCTTTTGACGAGGCAGATGCTGAAATGTGTGTGTGTGTCAGAAAAATAAAGTTTCCCTTCTTCAGTCACTCAACTGCACTCGTATTGTTTAGAGACCTCAACAATGTACCTTGCCACCAACTTAAGTCCCGATCCCCCTTTTGGGATGACGGTTGTCACCATCTTAGAACCTCACTAAAATCCGGAAAAACGCTGGCGAACTGAGTGGAACAACGCGGACGTCCAGAATAATCACCTCATTAGAGACCCATACATTGCACCTCCTGGCTTTGACATTCCTCCATCAACTGCATCAGAACAACGACAAGCCAATGCGCACATCTCCGTCGTAAATAGAATCAAGCCACAATGTGATTGTGATTTAAATCAAGCCACAATGTGATTGTGACCATGCAACCCAAGCTATGCACGTTATAGTATAGCACGTTGTAGTGTAATATGAGGATATATCCGGCTCACTGACGTATCACAACTCGTCATGGTGATTGGCTCTGCCGGTCATGGTTTACAGCCAATGGGGGGAAGCCTGGGGGCATGGCCCTGACGTGATGGAAAGGTGACAGCTATAAGGATTGGTTCTGCTGGCTTTGGCCTCAGCCAATGGGGAGATGAGTCAGGGGCGTGGTCCCGGGAGCTGACAAGGGAGCCTGGAAGATTCGATGCAGGCTAACGAGGATTGGCGTAAACGTATCACGTGACCCAGGTATTAAATAGGGGTGGAGACGAACGACACGTGGTCAGAACGGCAACGAACAGAGGAAGGGGGCCACGCGGGAGCGGGGCTCCGAGTTGCCACGTGTTAGTGCGTCTCTCTCTGTCTATCTGTCTCTCTCACGCTGCCTATCAGCAGCGTGAAGTAACTGTAACATAAGTTGAATAAAAGATGGATTCCAGAAGTCGTCTCAACGAGCTTTATTACAATAGTATAGCACGTTATGTAAGAGCAAATATAATGTGGCACACAAAGTGAAAACAATCTTATTTATAATGTAAAAAATATATATCGAGCTTTATTTATTTATTTTTGTCTTTCGTTTGTCAGGCATTCAAACCTGCTGCTGCTACTGTTTCAGACTATGACGTGACCAATGGCAGTGAGGAGGAGAGTGGATCCGTGGAGTCCGAAGCCAAGTCAGATTCTGAGTCCGAGGATGAAGAGACCTCCGACTCGTCCGGTAGCTATGACACTGATATAGCCGCACTCAGGGAGCAGCAGTGCTGCTCACAGAGCTCGTGCATCGCTTGCTTTAGTGCACCGCATCACAGAGATGTTACTGGGTTCAAGAGTCGTGCTTTCACAAGAGGTGAAATCAGGTCCCCAAGTGTAGAGAGCTCATTGTCTGAACCCCCCAAACCAATGACTGCCCCTGACCTTCCCTCCCTCCCCTCCCCTCCCTCCCTCCTTCTTTATGAGTGTAGAGGTGTTACGGGAGGGCAAACAAACACACCGGGGGTGGTTATGCCCGCACACGGAATGATGCTTACATCCACGTCCGCACCGTTTAGCCTGGGGGGCTAATACGGCGCTGGGATCCCCCACGGCCCCACCCCTCGGTGGGGGAGTTGCTATATAAGGCGGTGAGCCAGAGGGCTCGGGGTTCAGTGTTTAGCTTAAACCAGCGAAGAAAGAAGACTGGCTAGATAGGCCCTGGGACTCCCCTGGATCGCCGTCCTTCTCAGGACCGACCAGGGCAAGCCAGTGGCGTGGCCCCGAGAGCCCAGAGCCGATGTTCTTATAAGAGCCGGTCTGGGGACTCAGGGTGCCGTAATCCCAGCTTGACCAGAGCTGGGTCAGCTAGCCTCCCCTAGCCCTGTAGTGGAGGACCTGGGAGTAGGCTAGCCGGGACAGAGATTGTGGGATCTCCCTGTTAGGCGGGTGAAGGGGCCGATACCCCTTCGAGTGTTGTATATCTCGGCCTGTAATAAACAACTGTAGTTCAATAAATAAGTGTGCCTCTGACTACGTCGTCCAAGTCTCCTTGAACCTACTACATGAGTAATGTAATGGATTGGCGTGATTTAATTCAGGAGTCAATTCTTATTTTTGTCTCATTTGTATTGTTGCTCATTGTTTCCCCATCTTGTTGCACCGTTATGTTTGTAACCATTACCGTAAGTGTAACATATCATTTGAACTTGATTTGCATAAATCGTCACCTATGTATTCTCAAAAGGACACCTCAATGAATGTATAATAAGCATAAAGAGTATTTTTAAATGCATGGATTAATGCATGATTGCATGCCTGCTGCTCAGACCATGGTTTGTGATGATCGATGATGATGACATTGTAACCGAATGAAACTGAAATCCAGGAGATGAAGAGGATTGTCAGAAGTTCGCCCTTGCACCTTCGACCTACGAGGTGGAGGAGAAGACTGACGAGGTGGAGGGGAACATTGACGAGGCGGAGGAGAAGAAAGACGAGGTGCTGGAGGAGGTCGCCTCGGGCATAGTGGCCGACGCGGATGGAGCAGCCGCGTCCGAGGGTGAGGGGACAGCCGAGACGACAAACGCCGACGGAGACGTGGGGGAGGGGGAGGAGGCCAACGGTGGAGGATCCGTGCAGAGCCATCGTGGAGGACATCCGGTGAGGAGCTGCCTCCACGCCAGTGCGCATCGCAACCGAGCAAGCCGTACGCTCGGCAGCAGGATCGGCCAAACAATTAGGTGCAGGACTCTCCTTGTGAAAAAGGTTTCTTAAGACTCACAATGATTGAGTCCACATTATGATGATGATATGTGTCATGTGTACTGTGGCTTAATTAACGTAGCTGGACAGTGCATTGTGCCTTTGCAGAGGATCAAGTACGTATGTTGAACTTCTTTCGCACCGTACGTAGACAACCGTGCTAATCGGAGGTGCGGGGGAAGGACAACAAACTAAACACAAAAAGCAGTTCATGAGTAATGTCAATAAACAGAAAAAAATATATTTATTGCTACATCTGAATGGGCTCCATTTCTTAAGTGTATGGCTTTGGCCTATCACATTTCAGCCTAAAAATCCACAAAAAAACGATCTCTGCTAATGGTCAGATGTATTGGAGACATTCAGATGTAATATCTGAATCTCTGCAATAGTGTTCGGATGATCCAAAAGCACCTCAGAAAATAATCTGGCAAATGTGATGTCCCTTCTGTGCTTCTCCCAATAGTGGGGTCACATGACCTTGGGTGACGTCACTTGTTAGCAGAAACGGTAAATGGGCACACAGTCCAAATAATCCGAAGTTGTCCTGTAATTGTCTTAAAAAAATCCTAAAATATTGTAAGCCATGCAGTTTCGGATGTTTTTAATTAATTTGATTAATAGGGGAACGCATCCCTGGCCATTTACCTTGGCTAGGGATGCCTGTCTTTACAGGCAGAGTGCAGGAGGCGCGAGTTTGGGATCGGCATTAAGTTGAGCAAGGACGCAGCGCAGCTCATGGAGGTGCAGCAGAGCATCTGTCCTCGGAGCTCTCCAGCAAAGACACGCACTTCGTCCAGGAGCTCGTAAAGGCGAGACGCTCTGCCTGCGCTCTTGAAAATCCGCGAACCCACGCACACGTACACACACCAACAACAACGAACGTCATTCGCCACTAAGTGGCGGTGACGTCACCTCGGCGCTTGTGCCAGGCTATGTGCATGGTAAGCTCACGTGAAGTGTCGAACGCCCGCTGGCAGGAGGTCACGGGACAGACCCAGGTGCCATGGGTCGACTGACAGATTACTGGACGATGTACCCACTGGGCATCTGGGCTACATGACCCAGCCAACGCAGCCTTGCCTGCCGGAGGAGGTGACTGATGGGACTTTGTCCAAATCTTTCAAGGAGTTGTGAGCTCCTCACACAATCCAGCCTGGTTAAACCCAGGATTGATCGTAAACCGACCAGCCTAAATGTTTGTAACCGGGAAAGATGTTCCATTAGGTGGGTCCATGGTTCACAAACATAAAGAAGGAAGGGCATGACCGTGGCCGAGAAGACCCGAAGCTTCGTGTGGAGCGACAGACCAGATAGCTTCCACACAGCTTCACGCAGCCGATGAAAAGATAATGCCGCTCGACTGATTTGGAGTGAGACCTCTCCTGTCAAACCGGAGCCAGTCATGAGCACACTGCCCATGTGTAATAAAAGGACTCAGACACTTCTTGCTGACTCCGTGTCCTTTATTTGGGGTTCGCGTTCTCCTTCCCACACGGCACTCCTCCTGAGACTCTCTCCCTGGCAGCCCCACATCTGCCTTCGCTCCCGTAGCCTTCCACTCTCCTGCAGCTCCGCTGCAGGCTCTTGGTACAGCCCTCTGGCTGCTCCCCCAGCAGCTCCATCGCTGCTCCCTGTTCCTCCGTGCGTGGCGATCTCGCCACCTCCCAATGTCAGCCCTTCGTGGCCTCTATGGCTATCTCGCCATTTCCTACCTCAGCCCTTCGTGGCCTCTGTGGCTATCTCGCCACTTCCTACCTCAGTCCTCCACTCTCTCTTCCACCCCGCTGGCTGGCGCCGTCATGAGCCCCTCAGCCACCAGGCTGAGGCACGGCGACCACCCAACGTGTTCACCACCCTTCACTCCCCCGACTGACCCAGATAGCTTCCTGTCTCCCCGCTATAACTTCTCCCCCACGTCACCCTGACTCCTCCCTCTCGGATCGTCATATCCGCCCCGCCCATTTACGCCCGCATTACACTACCCTCCCCCGTAGAGAAAATCCCAGCCGTCCTCGGCTGAAACAGAACAAAATAATGCGGGCGAAGGCATCACAATCAGGAGTCCCCCAGACACAACGGAGATTATAACAACAACAACACAAGCAACGAAAGGGGAGGGATCAGGAACCGGAACAGAACAACAAGAATAATAATAGCACAAAGCACAACAACGGCCACCAACACGCAAAAATGGCACACGCGCACAACCCAGAAATGTGGTGTCTCAAAGCGTGTCCATGTTGTTGTTCCATCCGCTCGGCTCAAGTCCAACATCAAAGAGCAAGTGGTAGAGCAGAATGACGAACGGCGCTCAATTGCTCCTTCAAGTCCTCATCCAGCTAGCACACCAGGTAACACCCAGTGCGACGGGAGCTGAAGAATCTGTGACGAGAAGGAGAATCCAATCCCCTGAGGCACAGCACAACAACGCACATCCGCCTGTCGTACACGACAGCCACCCGGCCTCAGGGTAGTGGAGATGATGTAAATCCAGCCCGCTTAAAAAAAACTCCCCATAAATACCCAAAATAACGCAATGGATGCCCCAGTATTTACATTTTAACAACAATATTATTTACACGTGACAACAACAACAACAAAATTTCCTGCTCTTACCCACCAGCAGTCCTCCCTTGAGGACCAGCACAGACATCGCACGTACACAACATGTACCCACGGTCACTCTCAGCAACCCAACAAAACGCCTAATCGCACACCCTCGCGTGGAGAGAGCCACGCTCCCCAGCGGTAACGTTTAACTCGCCCTAACCCCCACCGTGGTCGTCAACCCACAGCAACATCCACTGACCATACTCTCAGCTAGTGCAATTTCGGGGATGAGCAGCAACTCGGCCACGCTCCTCCCTTACTATCCCATCAGAGATGGACACACACCAGCCTCGTATAGTCCGATGCTTTATAGCCCAGGGAAGGTTCATCCCCCAGCAATGCCAGACCCCCTGTACTCCCCCCACGGGGCAATGTTCTCTTATAGAGACAATAACACCCTAACCCAGATCCCGTGAGCCCCCGGGACACCAGGTTCAGTCTGCCACCGCACAACTGAACCATGACTCCCCGAGCCATATGAGCACATGGCCCATTAGTTTAAGACATACCACGGAGGTTTCGCCTCCGGGCTGTCAGGTCAGCCATCAGCCATAGGCCGATGTGACCACAACTCGTGCATCACCCAATCAACAATGGCAGGCATAACAGATGGAATATTTGCCCCACCTCGGTTTATCCCGCGCGCTCAAAATGGCGTCCCCCTTCGCCCAGCGCGTTCGCGCAATATCTCGCGCGCACTCAAAATGGCGGCCCTTTCCGCAAAGCGCATCGTCGCCATACCCCGCGTGCGCGCAAAATGGCGGCCCAACGTGCGAACACGTGGCCAGTTTTCTCCATTCGTGCACCCCAGCTTCCCTATGCTGGGGGTCACAAAATGCATCCCCCGTCTTATTGTAACAACCCCAACAACGATAGACGCACAGCCCCAGCTTGCTGCGCGCAGCAGTCATATCGGGGAATTTTTAACCAATATTTTACCAACCACATTAGTTACACAACCCAACTCGCAAAGCAACTCGTGGCTGCATGCAATCAACCAATACACGACGCCACTTGGCGCCCATTTACAATCCCATTAGCATTAACATCTAAGCCACCCACAACGGCGTCATCGCGCACCCTCATTTTCAAAAAGCTCAATTACCCCTATAATATACACGCAATGTCGTGTGCACAACACCCATACAACCAACTTTTTGGGTCCCCCTCTATAATATACGCGCAATCTCGTGTGCACAACACCCATACAACAAAATTTTTAGGGTCCCCCTCTATAATATACACGCAATCTCGTGTGCACAACAACCATACAACCAAATATTTGGGTCCCCCTCGAATTTGTTACCAATTTCCAACAAGTACACACAATATAATAACAATCTCAATTCCAATAGTCAACCACTGCATCGCACCCCATAACCATACAGAACGGTATAACAGCACATGCAATCAGCATATCGCGATCACACGCGTACATTTAAGCACAATAGCAAGCAGATCTGCAGGCAACCAACACACCATTAATCCTGTCGTAACTTTGCAGCAACAACACAATTATTCTCTCTCTTGCAACAATCGCATCGCACACAGCACCTCGCAGCACAATACACCAAAAAATATATATATTTTTTTTCCAATTAAGCCCATCGCACAAGGTAACCCACAAATAATACAGCGCAAGATACCCGACGCTCCCAAGTTAATAATTAACTTCACCATCAAGATAACAACTCCACGCAGCAGCGCACACACACAATTTGACACTCAGCAAATACAGCAGACTCTCCGTCCATTCTCAACACACGCACACACTTATATTGACACCAAGCAACAAGCAAATAGCGCGTTCATCGTTATTACACACATATACACACAGTCCGAACCGCGCTCCGCACAATCGAGTCATAAGAGAAAACCAAAATAGCCCCCCCCGGCCCTCGAAAGATGAGTGAGGTGTGTGTTAAGGCCGGGTGCGTATCGTTATGACTCGCCCGGGGCTGCAGCAAGAAGAGGACGGCAGGGTGGCAACTTGAGACGCCTCGCAGAACTCGTTCGGCGACTTGACGGCTCCGTTGTCACGCACCCGAACCAGGACGGGAAGCTCCCGCCCCAGCAGCTGCAGCATCGGCGTCTTCTCCTCGCAGCACCCCCTCGAAAAACAGCAGCTCACAGCAGGCTGCTCACCCCGCGGCACCTCCAGATGGCAGCGCAAGGCTGCCTCTCCGCCGCGATGTTGAAGATGGCGGCGTCCTCCCGCCGCGGTGAAGACAAGATGGCGGCTTCCCGCCGTTTCTCCCCTGCCACGCCCAAGATGGCGTCTTCGTGCCACGTGGCAATGGCGCTGGCAGCGCAGGAAAGGCAGAGGCCTGCGGATCACCACCGGGCCTCCCCGACGTCGTCCTCGGCGTGGTGAACTCACACAGTTGCGCCAGCACGATTTTCAAGGTCCCCATCTGCATCACCATCTGTCTCCATCGTAAGTTGGCGTCCTCCGGCACAGACAGGTCCACCGACGCGGCGACACCTTGCTCACCCGGACCCGTACTCGTTCCAGAACGGATCTCCTCTTCCATCGCAGGCAGGTCCACTGTCTGAGGAAGGTCGTCGTCGTCGGATGATGTAGCAGGAATATTTTTTTTCTTCTTTCTCTCAGTTGTTTTGAGATGCCGTTTCACTTCTGACTCCAGTGTAATAAAAGGACTCAGACACTTCTTGCTGACTCCGTGTCCTTTATTTGGGGTTCGCGTTCTCCTTCCCACACGGCACTCCTCCTGAGACTCTCTCCCTGGCAGCCCCACATCTGCCTTCGCTCCCGTAGCCTTCCACTCTCCTGCAGCTCCGCTGCAGGCTCTTGGTACAGCCCTCTGGCTGCTCCCCCAGCAGCTCCATCGCTGCTCCCTGTTCCTCCGTGCGTGGCGATCTCGCCACCTCCCAATGTCAGCCCTTCGTGGCCTCTATGGCTATCTCGCCATTTCCTACCTCAGTCCTCCACTCTCTCTTCCACCCCGCTGGCTGGCGCCGTCATGAGCCCCTCAGCCACCAGGCTGAGGCACGGCGACCACCCAACGTGTTCACCACCCTTCACTCCCCCGACTGACCCAGATAGCTTCCTGTCTCCCCGCTATAACTTCTCCCCCACGTCACCCTGACTCCTCCCTCTCGGATCGTCATATCCGCCCCGCCCATTTACGCCCGCATTACACATGTATGAAAAACTCTCCACTTTCTCCACAACTGCCCCATCACCAATTGGAAGTTGTGGGGGTTAAGTGTCTGATAGCACAAAATACCCAGGCAGGTGCTTAGTTTTGGTCGGGCTGATGATAAGGCCCCACCTCTTCGTGGCATGCTCCAGGTTCAGCAGCAGCACTTCCAATTCCTCCTCTGAGTGAGCAGCAATCACCAGATCATCAGCATACATAACGTGGTTGACCAACAAGGAGCAATCTCTTGACCGCACCCGTCATCGATCAGCCGTCCATTGTTTCTGTATCAGATGGAAATTCCTCTGGTCCAGCCATCGAAGGTTTCATGAACTACGTGGTCGAAATAGATGTTAAATAATTTGGGAGCCAGAGGACATCACTGTCGCACCCCAAGGCGAACAGGGAATGGCTCCGACTCCCAGCCACGTAGTTTTACCCGGGTCTGCCCACCATCATGTGAGCAGAGTCAGAGCCCAGGCCTACTGATGGTATCATAGGCCTTGACCAGGTCAATAAAGCAAAGATGTAGGTCCTGTTGGAATTTCCTACACTTCTGCTGTAGGAGACGGACAGAAAATATGGCATTTATTCAACATCACCTGGTAAGGCAATGTTGAATAATCCTTATTATCCGTATGTAATAAATGACTCGGACGCTTCTCTCTGACTCCGTGTCCTTTATTTGGGTTCTTGTCTTTTCCCTCACGGCACTCCCTTATAGATACTCTGCTTGCAGCCCCCGGCTGCTATCACTATTGTAGCCTCCTTCCTCTCCTTGCAGACTCGCTGCTAACTCCGTGTGCAGACCCCCGCTGCCAACTCCGTATGCAGACCCCCGCTGCCACTTGCAGCCTCCTCGCTGCTCCGAGTCGGTCACCGTTGGCCGACGGTGCCGAACCTCGCTCCCCGTGTACGTGGCGATCTCGCCACTCTCCCGCTCTCGCCCTACGTGGCCTACCTCGTTCCTAGTCTCCCGTCACTCCCCCTCCTTTTCCGGTTTCTCTCCCTATAGACCTGACCCCTCTCCCCCACGTGACTTAACTCCTCCCCTCATGACGTCACCTCCGGGAGGTCGTTTACGCCCGCATTACACGTACATACACACACACGTACAAGCACAGACACACACGTACATGCCAGTATACGCGCGCACATACACGCACACGTACACACACACGTACATATGCATGCGTGTACATACATACACATGCACACATACATACAAATGTAGTAAGTATATGGGAGGCTTGACGACAGGATCGGAGGCACACTTGTTTATTACACCAACACAGTAATTACAGGTCACTTGGCTACAGGGATTGCACAACAGCTAACCCCTCTAACCTATGCCAATTCCTCCACTACGGGGCTAGGGGAGGCTATCTGTCCCAGCCTGGTTAAGCTGGGATCCCGGCACCCTGAGTCTCCAGACCAGCTTAGTCTGGGCTCTCGGGGCCACACCACCGGCTTGCCCTGGTCGGCCCTTATAAGGACAGCGAGCCAGGGGAGCTCTGGGGCCTATTCTAGCAGGTCTTCCTTCTTCTCTGGTTAAAGCTGAGCCCCGACCTCGAGCCCTCGAGCTCATCACCTTTTATAGGACTCGCCCCCGAGGGGGGGCCCGTGGGGGATGCACATGCGGACGTCGGTGCGAGCGCCACCCTTGTGTACGGCCGTAACCCCGCCCCTTGTGTTTGTTGGCCATCCGTGGCCATGCATAATCACACCTCAACATCCGTAGCCATGCGCAATTACACCTCTACATCACCCCCCCCCTGTACAGCTCGCAGCCGTCCCTGGCTGCAAAAAAAATCAGAATAAAGGTGCATCCCTCACGAAAACCCCGTGTGTGTGCCTCGCGTAATTTTTAACAAGAACAAAGAGAACCTTAACAAGAACAACAACAGGAAGAGAGAGAGAGAGAAAAAAGAACCCGACGCACCCCCCCCGAATAAACACCCCAAAACCAACATATATACACACACTCCGGACGCCACCCCTCCCATTGTCCGCAAGGCCCCCCAACGGCCGACCTCACAATAATCTGCGCGTTTTGGCGCGCGTTCTCGCGGCGGGCCCGTCACAAGGGCCCGTCCCGGCACGCTCAGTGACGGTTGTTGACGGTCCGGGTGCAAGAGAGTCAGGCGTCGCTGCCGAGTGACCCCCGACCCCTCCGGGAGGGGTTGGCGGGTGTGGACCCGTCACTCCTGTTGCACCTGGGGGCGGAACAGTTGATGTCAGGTTAGGCGAGCGCAGCGACGTCGGGGAGTCGGCGGAACCCTCACACGTTTGGCCATGCGTGTGTGTGTGTGAACCACGGGGCGGCGCGATGAATGGTTTCAACCTTGAGGGGTGCACATACCACCGGCGCCTCCCCCATTTGACGCGAACACATTGCGGCCGCAAGACCTGTACGACTTCCACTGGCCCCCGCCACGGCCGTACCAATTTTGACGAGGTTGCCAGCGGCACCTGGGGACAGTGCAACCACGCCCTGTCCCCTGGTTTCCATTTGACCACCTGTACCCGCCCCAACCGAAGCCTCTCGTTCGCCCTCTGGCGGAGTTCAGAATTTTGCACGGCCGCTTCCCGCGCCTCAGACAATTTGCTGATGTTAAATTTTACGTGTTCGGACAAGTTAGACTTCGCCTGGGGCGCCGAGAGCTTCAGCTGGGTCGTCACAGGGGGGTTAGCCTCGCGCCCATACATTAAAAAGAAAGGGGAAAATCCGGTGGCCGCATGGGGAGCCATTCTGTAGGCCTGCAACACACCGGCTATACGAAGGTCCCAATCCGTCTGGGATACTGACACCTGCTGGGACAGCATAGACGTGATGGTCCGATGCAGCCGTTCCACCATCCCGTCAGTTTGTGGGTGATATGGAGAGGTCCGAACCTTCTCCGTACCCAAGAGGTCGCACACCTCGCGTAGGAGTTTACCAGAAAAATTCCTACCCTGGTCAGTAAGCAGCCGTTCCGGAGCACCCTTGTCGAGGACATAGCCCTGGATAAAGGCCTCCGCGATGGCTGCTGCCGACTGGTTGGCCAGGGGCCAGGCCATAGGCCATCTCGTGAAGTACTCGACCCCCGTTAATAAATACCTATTGCCCCTGGGCGTAGCGGGAAATGGGCCGAGTATGTCTAGAGCAACGAGCTCGTTAACCCGGGAAACCTTTATGGACTGCAGCGGAGGGTTGGACCCCCTAGCAGGTGGCTTCCTCTGCGCGCATTGCGTGCACGACCCCAGGAGATCCCCCACGTCCTTTGCCATGCCCGGCCAGAAGAAATCGAGCTGGAGCGTGGCAAAGGTCTTGTGAACCCCCAAGTGCAGAAGCCGCTCATGAACAGCCCATACCACCTTACCCCTTAATGCTGCAGGCACCACGAGCCGCTGGCGGCGGGTTTTTCCATCCCAGTGCATTAAAAGACCCTGGAACAACCCCCACGAGTCAACGTTCGCCACCCCCTGACCAGCCCCCCCGACGCGACGGCGCAGAGCGAGGAGGGAGGTGTCCTCCATTTGGAGGCGTCCCCATTCCGCGACCGACAACCCCAGCAACGAATCCCTCCCTTCTTGCTCGATAGGACCCGAAGCCGAAGGCGCATCGGCAGCGGCCACGAGGACCGAATCGGTGGTGACGTTCGGGGGCCTACAACGCCCCGAACCCAAGAGGCAAGCGCACTCCGAAGTGGGTGGCAATCGCGACAGGGCGTCAGCGTTCGTGTGGCGGACACCCTTACGATATGTGGTGACAAAGTCATAGTCTTGGAGAATCTCCAACCATCGAGACAACTGGCCCGATGGTTGTTGAACCCGCAGGGCGTACTGTAGGGCCGCATGATCTGTACGGACGGTGAACCGCCGACCGTACAGATACGGGCGGTACTGCTGAATGAAATAAACAATCGCCAATAATTCCCGACGGGTAACGCAGTACCGCTGTTCGGCTGGAGACAGTACCCGACTACCGTAAGCCACCACATGCTCTACGCCCCCAATGAGCTGGGACAGCACGCCCCCGATGCCCGTGTTACTTGCATCTGTATCGAGCAAGAAGGGTTGTGAAAAATCGGGGTAATTCAACGGCGGAGCCCCCACCAAAGCATTCCGGAGGGCGCGAAAAGCAGCCTCCTCCTCCGGCCCCCAATGAAACCTGACTCCCTTGGACGTCAAGGCATGCAATGGTTTCGCAATCGTAGCGAAGTCAGCCACAAACCGTCGATAATACGACGCGAACCCAATGAAACTCCTGACCTCTCCCACCGAGGTGGGAGTCGGCCAGGAGCTGACGCATTCCGTTTTGGCGGGATCAGTGGATATCCCCGAGCGCCCAACAATGTGACCCAAATACCGCACCGATTCGCGGAGTAAATGGCACTTCTGCAGTTTAAATTTCAAATTGGCAGCCCGCATTTTGAGAAAAACAGCACGCAACCTCTGGAGGTGTTCCTCGAAGGATTTGCTAAAGACGATGACATCGTCCAAGTAAATCAAACACGAATCCCATTGCAAGCCTGCCAAGACCAATTCCATTAACCGCTGAAAAGTTGCCGGCACAGAATGTAAACCCATCGGCAAGCGGTTAAATTGGAAGAGACCTTGCGGTGTACGAAAAGCAGTCTTAGGTTTTGATTCGTCATCCAGAGGAAGCTGCCAGAATCCAGATAGCAAATCGAGGGTGGAAAAGAATCGCGCCCCCGCCAAGGCATCGAGCGACTCATCCATTCGAGGAAGCGGGTACGCATCTGCCACAGAGATTTTGTTCAGACGCCGAAAGTCGACACAAAACTGCAGTGAGCCGTCGTGTTTTTTCACCAAAACGATCGGCGCGCCCCACGGGCTGTTGGAAGGGGAAATGATATCGGCGGCTAGCATGTCATCAACAGCCGATTTGACATGATCCTTTTCGGCGGGACTCAACCGAAAGGGATTTTGGCGGATTGGCGCGCTGTCACCCGTGTCAATATGGTGTCGCAGCAATTTAGTACAACCAATATCAAATTTGTGTTGACTAAAAACGTCAGCAAATTCGCTCAGGAGAACTCGCAGCTGCGCGCGCTGCGAGTCGGACAGGTCCACCGAACCCGCGCAAAGCGCATCCAGCCATCCGTCATCACAGTCCGAATGCGGTCGCGACGGAGGATCGGTGGATACCTGACCCACGAGTGGTTCCTCATAGGGTACCGGCGTTGCGTGTGCAAGCACGGTCCCTTGAGGAACCACGGCCGTTCGCGATCCTACATTAAGGACTGCAATGAAGGGGTCCCCATCCCCTCTCACCATGGTCTGAGCCGCGAGCAAATCGGGTCCATTGACCCCGGCCCGAGATGGTCCCAACAAGACCCCCCGATCCGCAACCCCTTCATTAAACGGCCGACGCAACCTAAGAGGGACGAGCATCTGAGCCCCCGGAGGTACGCGCACAGTTTTTGTCACGAGCGCCTGCACGGTGGCAAACGCCCGACGCTCCGTGGTGGGGGAAGACAAAAATGTAACACGTCGGCCCGATGGGAGCTCAATGCACCCCTGGTCAATCAGGATACGGATGGGCATTTTGGCCAAGAAATCCGTCCCCAACAGGCACGGAACCGCGAGTGAGGAGGAAACCAAAACAGGCCCGGATAATTTAATGTCTCCAATGCAAATAGTGGCGCGGATTTGCCCAATAATGCCCAGCGAGCCCCCGTTAGCAGCATAGCATGGCACGTCAACAGGGAGCAAGGGACGACTTTGAACGGGAAGGATGTTATAAATCAAATCAGATATAATGGTCGCCGATGCCCCTGTGTCAATTAAAATCCGCACCTCTACCCCATCAATATGACCGACCACAACCGATGATCCCGCCGACGCAGCAACGACACGATGGGCGAGCTCCGACCACTGACCCGGTTGGAGCGCTCGCCGCATTACAGAACAATCGCGCGCGACGGACGGCGAATTTGGAGCCCTGTTTAGTTGAGCGCGTGAGTGTGTGTCGGATGTGTGCGTGGGCCAAACGTGTGAGGTGCCACGACTCGCCGTATTTCTCTGCTGGAGCTTGGGAGGAGACGGCGTGGCGTCCTGACGAGGTGTCGCCCCGCGCTGACGGGGAGCCCGGCATCCTGACGCAACGTGGCCTTGCAGGCCACAGTTGTAGCAGCGTGTGAGCGCCCCAGATGTCCTGGGCTGCTCCTGGCGGCTCGGTCCATTCCGAGCCTGTGGTGCCGCCGATCTCCATTCCCCTCGCCGCTCCACCCCGCAGACCTCCTCCGATGGGAGGGCGGTGGCCGCCATGGCATGGCCGGCCGCCCCCTTTGCCGCCTTTCGACGTAGGGACCGCAAGCCCCCGTGGATGTGGCGCGCGACCAGCAGGGACGACACCTCTGCGTCATCTTGAGCCAGGACGTTGACGTCCAGCTCATCAGCGAGTAGCAGCAGCTTCTCAGCCACCATGGCATCCACTCCTTCCTCGTCCATCCTTGGAAAAGCAGCCTTCGCCAGGGCCAGGAGAGCCGTCCGGAAGGCCAGGGGCGATTCGTTGGCGCCCCGATGCCGATCGTGGAACAGCTGCCTGCAGTCCGAAGGCGGCCCATAGACGGCTGACAGCAGCTGCAACGCCAGGTGCAGAGTGGCGCGCTTTTCCCTAGGCGCCGAGGTGAGGGTAGCCAGGGCGTCGTTGTCCAGCATCGCCGGCAGCGCGCGTAGAGCCTCGGCGTCCGACCAGTTCGCCATCTCTTGATGAGCGATGAACCGCCTCTTGAAGCCGCCCCAGTCTCCGTCTGCGCCTACGAATTCTTTTAGAGGCGGCAGACGCTGCTGTAAGGCGACGTCCGTGGCTGCAGATCGCTCTCCGTCGCTCCCCGCCGATGATACAGTGTGGGCGGGCTGTGAGCATGGCATCGCCGGTCGCTCTGATGTTGACGCGCTGGCCGGTGTTGATGATGTCACGGCTTGTGCTTGGCGCTCAGCAGTCACGTGACGCGGGCCGGCCCCGCCCTCCGCTCGCACTGTAGTGATGGCGGGAAATTTAACCGCGAGCCGCGTCGGGGTGGCGGGAAACGTCGCCGCGCGTCGGCTGCCGTCGTCGACCCGCGCTGCCCCTCCAGCCCCCAGCCGCGTGATCTCCTCCAACGCGGCGGCCGCGGCGTAGAGCAGTTCCGCCAGGCGGGAGTGGGCCAGCCGGAGTCCTTCGGCCGACGCATCCCCCCCCTCTTGTCGTAGCGGCGCGGGCGTACTCGGCCCCGGCTGCTCCGATCCGACCCCGGCCATCTCTGGTGGTGATTCGGCCGCGGCGTCTTCCATCTCCGACTCCCTGGTACGTGTCGTCCCTCGTGTGTCCATCGTTGGACGTTTTACTTCTGACACCAGATGTAGTAAGTATATGGGAGGCTTGACGACAGGATCGGAGGCACACTTGTTTATTACACCAACACAGTAATTACAGGTCACTTGGCTACAGGGATTGCACAACAGCTAACCCCTCTAACCTATGCCAATTCCTCCACTGCGGGGCTAGGGGAGGCTATCTGTCCCAGCCTGGTTAAGCTGGGATCCCGGCACCCTGAGTCTCCAGACCAGCTTAGTCTGGGCTCTCGGGGCCACGCCACCGGCTTGCCCTGGTCGGCCCTTATAAGGACAGCGAGCCAGGGGAGCTCTGGGGCCTATTCTAGCAGGTCTTCCTTCTTCTCTGGTTAAAGCTGAGCCCCGACCTCGAGCCCTCGAGCTCATCACCTTTTATAGGACTCGCCCCCGAGGGGGGGCCCGTGGGGGATGCACATGCGGACGTCGGTGCGAGCGCCACCCTTGTGTACGGCCGTAACCCCGCCCCTTGTGTTTGTTGGCCATCCGTGGCCATGCATAATCACACCTCAACATCCGTAGCCATGCGCAATTACACCTCTACACAAACACAAGATCCCCTCCCTGTATAGCCTTAACAGACTGTTAGGGCAAGTGCTGTTAGCGAGCACCTATGAAGGCCGGTACAGTACACGAGGAGGTGGGTGGCCAGCACCACACCCGACCGCCTTTGTCTCCCCAATGGCGATTTTTACACACTGCACCAGGTACTCATTTGAGTCTGAGTCGACCTAGGGGAGGCCCAAGAAAAGTTCAGATATTCGTCACAGGGGTTGGTCGTGAGTGGGAATTGAACTCAGATCGCTGGGTTCGTAGCTCAGCGTGCTACCAGCAAAGTTCTACACATACACACAAAGACAAAGATCCCCCATATAGCCTTAATAGACTGTAGGGGCAAGTGCTGTTAGCAAGCACCTATAAAGGCCGGAACGGTACACGAGGGGGTGGGTGGCCAGCACCACGGCCGACTGCCTTTGTCTCCCTAGTGGCAATGTTTTACACACCACACCAGGTACTCATTTGAGTCTGAGTCGACCTAGGGGAGGCCCAAGAAAAGTTCAGATATTCGTCACAGGGGTTGGTCGTGAGTGGGAATTGAACTCAGATCGCTGGGTTCGTAGCTCAGCGTGCTACCAGCAAAGTTCTACACATACACACAAAGACAAAGATCCCCCATATAGCCTTAATAGACTGTAGGGGCAAGTGCTGTTAGCAAGCACCTATAAAGGCCGGAACGGTACACGAGGGGGTGGGTGGCCAGCACCACGGCCGACTGCCTTTGTCTCCCTAGTGGCAATGTTTTACACACCACACCAGGTACTCATTTGAGGCTGAGTCGACCTAGGGGAGGCCCGGGACCGGTTCAGATAATCGTCACTGATGTTGGCCATGAGCGGGAATCGAACCCGTGTTTCCGGGTTCATAGCGCAGCGCACTAACCGCTACACTATCGCTCCCCACATACACGCATATACATACATGTACAGTGAGGGAAAAAAGTATTTGATCCCCTGTTGATTTTGTACATTTTCCCACTGACAAAGAAATGATCAGTCTCTAATTTTAATGGTAGGTTTATTTGAACAGTGAGAGACAGAATAACAACAACAAAATCCAGAAAAACACATGTTGCTGCAGCTCCTTACTATTAAAATTCCTTCCCTTTATTACTGCTAATCCTACTTCCTCCCTTTATTACTGCTAATCCTACATAATACACGAGCATAGTATGACTTTGAGACCCCCCCCCACCACCTACACATTTCACAAGTAGTGACTAATCCTATATCTGCATTTTCCATAAATATGCTAAATTCCTCTGTTGATATGCAAATTATTTGTCAAGGCGCCCTCCTCCTCTAATCCAGATTAAATATACGCTGCCAAGCTTGGTGGTGTTCATTCAGACGCTGTCTTTCCGACAGCCCTGTTCTTCACCTGAGGACGGCTGCTTGCGTTGTGGCCGAAACATCGTGAGAATTGTATTTTATAATGTTTTATTTTTATTATTTTATTATTTCCCTTCTACGTGACTTTACCGAAAGAACCAAGAAGATGAATCCCTGCAGTCACGAGAGCTTTAAATCGAAACATTCTTTGGTTCTTTCGGTAAAGTCATGTAGATGTAAAATAATAAAATGAAAATAAGAAAATTTAAAAATATATTTTAATGAAAACCAAAAACTCACGACGTTTCGATCACAACACAAGCGATCGTCATCATGCGGAGAGAATAGGGGGGCAAGCCCCCACATGCAACTGTTTATAAAGGCTTGAAATGGGCGCAGCCCAAGTGTCAGAAGGAATCTTAAACAACTACGCTGGTTTGGTCGTCTGCGTGCGTGTCTGGACTTTTAATTATTTATTTACGGGCCCGCCCAGACAGCTCACTCTGATTCGATAAAAATAAAACAGCTGGAAGAGAGCGAAAGCTCACTTTGAATCGATAAAAATAAATAAATAAAACTGCCGCCTGAGCGCGAAAGCATAGGTCTGCCAAGGTCTGCGCCGCAGTGGTGCAGTGCACTGTGGGCGCAGACCCTGCGCTGTGTGAGTGTGGTGTGTATGCAAGTGTGCGAATGGTAGTTACGCTAATATTACGTTTATTTATGTACAAAATGGGTGCTGCGTGCTGCGATTAGTGGAGTCCCCAAACAACTTTACCTTACGAGTAGGCAGGGGTCGCTATACAGTGAGTCTTTGCGGACTGAGCTGGCAGCTTCACCTGCCGGGACCACGGCCAGTTGCGTAGCGCCCCCTACAGTTTCGCCCATGGGTCAATACCCCCATGGGGCAACCTAGCTGACTGTTTGATGGGTACAATGGGTACTTTTTGGTTTATCCGGCTTATTAGTTATTACCATTATTATGTATTGACGTTGATCACGTCTCCATGGACAGCTTGCTGTCTACTTCGGTTGTGTAATTGAGATGTTGTGCATGCTGCTGCTGGTAACACATGCTGCATAATATGCAGCATGTGTCCGAGTATCATGTTTGCCACGGATGCAGTTGGCGTTACTGTACATTTTTCATGTTTTGGAGTGCCAATCCCATGCACTTTGAAATGTAATAAACTGTCTAAAAAGGTTGCAGCCCGGCCCCCGCTGCTGTCACTCTCTGGCCGTTGCACAAGCCATATCGGAATTTGCGACATGCTAAAACAATGAGTACAGTGTGACACCACCCGGCTAACTCCCGGGATCAAAATGGGCATTGGAAAGTGATCGCTTTATTGCGATGATTATGGTACTACCACAGGGTATTGTGAACGGTTCAGGAGGAGGAGAGGTCTGGATTTGTAAGTCTCACAGTAACGGTAAGAATCGCCGGGTGGGGGATGCCCTCCACTGGGGTACAAATTCTGTCATTATTAGTATACGATCATGCAATGTTTCTATCTGCAAGCTGTCATAACTGAAACGATCCCCATTATTGTTCGATTGAGAGTGACCCACACCTCTGATACCATATGTGAGGAACCCAAAAATCTGATGCATGCGTAAAACACCCACAATGGAAATACGTAAACGTAAACGTAAAAACACCAACAAAATACATTTCAATATAAGAAAAAAATAGGTGGCCCCATAGCGCATCTGTCTGTGTGTGTACATATGTAGTGACAGAACGGTCACTACTGTGTCGGCCCGTACGAGGGCTGGGGGCCCCAAGGGGGTGCCTGGGGGGTCACGTGGTGGAGGGATCCGGACCTTCCCAGAGGTGGGGGGAAGGGAGGCGTGGCCTGGGAAGGGAGGCGTGGCCTGGACAGAGCCAGCCACGCCTGGGCGGAGCCGGCCACGCCAAAGCAGATATAAGCGTGGTCTGAACGCAGAGCGAGGCTGTTGTACTGGACTCCGAAGAGTGAAGACACCATCGGTCGTCAAGTCCCGAGTCGTCGTCCTGGGCCAGGCAGGCCGTTGCCTGCCTGGTCCAGTCTGTGTCGCGTTCCAGAGTGTTAGTGAGTTGAGGAAGGTGGTCACCACCTCATGTACAGTGTTATATTATTTACCGTTTAATAAATAGTGTTGCCTCCAAGCTGCGTGTGTGTGCACCTAATTCGAATCCACTACATTTGGCGTCAGAAGTTGTGGAAAAATAAATAGTGCTAGGTGTTATCCTAGGGAAGTAAAATGGGCACACGAAAAATAAATACAAAACTCATCTGGACGTCTTCGTACGACGGGGATGGTGTGACGACCGTCCTTCGGACAGCCCTGGGGATGGCAGCCCCGGTGACAGAGAGAGAGAGAGATGGCGCTGCACGCGGAGCGGCGGGACTTGCATCGCACTGCTGCTTCGCCGCCATCGGGAACGGAGCGACGGAGCCGCGGCGAGAGGACACCATCGTCGCTGCGGGGGCTGGCGGGGGAGGCCCGGGCATGCGGGCCACACGGTGGGCCTGCCATTTCGGCGGCTGGTCGGGGCGCTGTTCCCACCAAAATGCCGTTCCCGCCATTTCGGCGGCTGGTCGGGGCGCTGTTCCCGCCAAAACGCCGTTCCCGCCATTTCGGCGGCTGGTCGGGGCGCTGTTTCCGTCAAAACGCCGTTCCCGCCATTTCGGCGGCGGGTCGGTGCGCTGTTCCCGCCAAAACGCCGCTCTTGCTGCCGAAATGCCGCTCCCGCCCACATCAACGCCTGCAGAGGGGGAGTTCCAGCCTTCTGCTCGAGCGCGAGAGGTGGATGGGTTCGCAAGAGCAGGCCGTGTTCACCATGAAAGATTCTTCGGGCCGTCCCAGTGCTCCACCTTGCCGCCCTCCGCTATGCACAGTTTGCCAGGCGAGTCGTGACATGACAAGCACCCGGCCCCAAGAAAAATAATAATAATCTTCACCCATCTTGCGTGTGCCGGGTTGTGATCGCGTGTGTTTTTTTTTACTCGCTGGTTTGCGGAGCGTGTTCGTCCGGTTGTGTGCGTGAGAAATTGACGCGGCCACCATGCGGGTTTCTGCTTGTAACAGTGTTTGTTGTTAATTATGGCGTCGAGATCGGTATCTTCTGGGTGTAGTTAATGATTATGGGGACCTCATTTGCCAGTAAAAATATGATAATTGGTTCTTTACCCTTCTATCTGGCAACAAAACTGACACCTTTTTGCAAGGAGTCATGTTTGCATAGACCGCAATACCTGCAGTCATAATACAAACAAAAGAACATAACTCTGATAATGTGCACTGTCCTTGAAGTTGATTGGTCCACACCCGAGACAGCTTTCCTTCGAGCCTAGTCTCATATGGGTTGGACCAGATGACGCCAAAAGGCGCACTTTTGGCGTCATCTGGTCCAACCCATATGAGACTAGGCTCGAAGGAAAGCTGTCTCGGGTGTGGACCAATCAACTTCAAGGACAGTGCACATTATCAGAGTTATGTTCTTTTGTTTGTATTATGACTGCAGGTATTGCGGTCTATGCAAACATGACTCCTTGCAAAAAGGTGTCAGTTTTGTTGCCAGATAGAAGGGTAAAGAACCAATTAGTTAATGATTAATTCGTTGTTGGTGTCCCGAGCTCCGTTGATATCCTCTATGTTGCCGTGTTAATGACTCGTGTTGTTACATCGTTGTGTTGCGAAATCGCCATTGTTATTGTGTATACTGTATGGAGTTCGCTCGTGATTGTCACTTGTAACTGTCAGAAACTTTGATCGTCATTGTTGCCAAGGTACAGACCGTATGGAGCTTTGCTTGGAATTGTTAACAGTGTATGGAATGTTGGGTACTTGCTTGTGATTATTTACTATGTACGGATTGTCTGGAGTATTGATTGTGTGTGTTGCCATGTGGGGACTGGATGGAACATTGTGCCAAATGATTGACTGTACGAACTTCGTATACTGCATATACTGTATTAATCAATTCGGCGATTCTTGGGGTTTGTGTATAGTTTTTTTGCTCTCAAAATTCGAATGCCCTGAGTCCCATGGTTAATGTTGAAGGGGATTTTGAAATGACAGGTTCGGTTTGTTTCAAACTCACTGGTTGGTTCCTGTCCGTTGTTGCACAGATGATGTCTTTTGTGCGGGAATGCTCCTTGTGTTCTACATGGATCGGGGGTGCGTTTCCGTTAATTGCCGTCAAATTGCGTTGCTCTCTCCACTCGGTTGGTACAGCTGCATGCTGCAATGCGAGTCTCGGAGATGATGTGTACGGATATGGGATGTGAGGTGTATTGTTGTGCCCATTGAACATTCGGGATCGTCACAAATTGTGCGTACCTGTTCGGCATTGGATCAGTTCTGTGGGGGATCATAATTCAAATTGTATGTGTTGTGATGGTGTTAAATTGCGATGGTGACATGCTGCCAGGGATTTGGAATTGTGGTGCTGGCTGTCACTTATCTTGGGGCGCAGATCCTGACCAGGATGGCCCAGTGAGTGTTGCGTGTCTAACATGAACGTTGTGGTCCCGTCATGCAATGGCTGACGGCTTGACCTGACAGCCCGGAGATTGAAACACTCCGTGGCATGTCTAGCCTAGTGGGCTGTGTGCTCACATGGCTCGGAGAGTGTGGTCCCGTCATGCAATGGCTGACGGCTTGACCTGACAGCCCGGAGATCGAGACACTCCGTGGCTTGTCTAGCCTTGTGGGCTGTGCGCTCACATGGCTCAGGGAGTGTGGTCCCGTCATGCTGTGTCTGATGGCTTGACCTGACAGCCCGGAGATCGAGACACTCTGTGGCTTGTCTAGCCTTGTGGGCTGTGCGCTCACATGGCTCAGGGAGGGTGGTCCTGTCATGCTATGGCTGACAGCTTGACCTGACGGCTCGGAGGTTGAGACCCTCTGAGGCGCGTTGAAACAGTGGGCTGGAGATTCGTAAGGTTCAGGTGGAGTTGTCCTGTTACGTTGAGACTGTTTCCCTCAGTTGTTAGGGTGCATGTTGTGCAGTGAGTGAACGATGGGTCGTCTCAGCTCGGTCGGTACAGCTATATGCTGTGATGCGAGTCTTGGAGAGAGACTGGGTCGTCTCAGCTCGGTTGGTACAGCTATATGCTGCGATGCGAGTCTTGGAGAGAGACTGGGTCGTCTCAGCTCGGTCGGTACAGCTATATGCTGCGATGCGAGTCTTGGAGAGAGACTGGGTTAAAATCCCACCGATATGGCCGACGCGTGCTGCTGGTTGTGACGCCGCGTCGGAAAGGCGGTGGGGTGGTAACATGGAAATTCCCCCCCCGATATGGCCGACGCGTGCTACTGGTTGTGACGCCACGTCGGAAAGGCGGGGGGGTGCTAACGGGTGACTGTCATTGAATGCGTGATTCTAACGGGGGGGGGGGGGGGGGGGCTGTGCTGGAGCGTAAGTGGGTTAGCCGGTTTTCATGTATATTTGTTGCTTATTCCCCATTTTCTATGCGGTTTCCTTCCTTTTACCCTCGTCGATTCTGTATATATTATGTGATTGTATTTCTTATCGGTCGCCGGTCATTTATTGATGTTGCTGGTTCGGAGGCACACCTTTTCGATGTTCACAGTTGTGTTACAGCCGGGGACGGCTGTGTGTTTATACAGGGGGGGGTGATGTAGTGACAGAACGGTCACTACTGTGTCGGCCCGTACGAGGGCTGGGGGCCCCAAGGGGGTGCCTGGGGGGTCACGTGGTGGAGGGATCCGGACCTTCCCAGAGGTGGGGGGAAGGGAGGCGTGGCCTGGGAAGGGAGGCGTGGCCTGGACAGAGCCAGCCACGCCTGGGCGGAGCCGGCCACGCCAAAGCAGATATAAGCGTGGTCTGAACGCAGAGCGAGGCTGTTGTACTGGACTCCGAAGAGTGAAGACACCATCGGTCGTCAAGTCCCGAGTCGTCGTCCTGGGCCAGGCAGGCCGTTGCCTGCCTGGTCCAGTCTGTGTCGCGTTCCAGAGTGTTAGTGAGTTGAGGAAGGTGGTCACCACCTCATGTATAGTGTTATATTATTTACCGTTTAATAAATAGTGTTGCCTCCAAGCTGCGTGTGTGTGCACCTAATTCGAACCCACTACACATACAGACGGAGGATGCAGGGCCCAACCTGTGTGCGATCGGAACGGTGCAATTGCTGACAAATGTCACTGTGGATGGCGCACACGCTGACGCACACCGGAGCTGTGTCTTTGCGATGCAAGGGCATGGTGGATGGTGGAGCGCATATGGATGGTGCGTTACGAATAAAATAAAACAAAACAAACCGCTGGAAGCAGCCATGCGAGCAGGCTACCTTGAGAGCGATCGCGAATGGATTGCGTGTCTGGAAGAAGCCTCGCTTTTTCAGATGCCGTAACAGCTTCGTCAACTCTTCGCTACGATTCTGCTGTATTCCATGCCAGCAGATACGAAGGCTCTCTGGGATAAATTTTACGACGAATTGGCTCGCGATTACGAGTACCAGTACCGCCAGCTGATCAACAAAGAAGAAATGGTAAATCTGCTTGGTTCTTTCGGTAAATTCACGTAGAAGGGAAGTAATAAAATAATAAAAATAAAACATAATAAAATAATTCTCACGACGTTTTGGCCACAACGCAAGCAGCCGTCCTCAGGTGAAAACCAGGTCTGTCGAGGCGACAGCGTCTGAATGAAACAGCACACGTGCTTGGAGCATATATATAAGCTGGGTTGGAAGGGGGGGAAAGGGTGCCTTGACAAAAAAATTTGCATATCAAGAGGAATTTAGCATATTTATGGGAAATGCAGGTATGTGATTAGTACTACTTATGCCCGTGCATTATGCATGATTAACAGCATCAAAAGGAGGGGATATGGGAAATGCAGGTATGTGATTAGTACTACTTATGCCCGTGCATTATGCAGGATTAGCAGCATCAAAGGGAGGGGATATGGGAAATGCAGGTATGTGATTAGTACTACTTATACCCGTGCATTATGCAGGATTAGCAGCATCAAAGAAAATAAAAGAAATGGTAAAGTTCAAGACCCTTCACAGCCTCCACGAGTTCCTCACGGCAGGTGGGATGGCTCTGTCGGACTTTGACGACCTCCCGCAGCTTTCCGAGTACCCACACTTGGTCTTGGACTCGCTGCTTGAGAACAACCATATCCGCCGCGAATTGGACACGAAGGACTTCCCATTTCGACTTCGGCGCAAACAGTTCCCCATTGTCCCAGCCTTCGCGATGACCATCAACAAGGCGCAAGGGCAAACTGTTCACAACCTGGGATTATATCTACCAACGCCATGCTTCTCGCACGGCCAACTGTACGTGGCACTATCGCGAGTCACGGCAAGATCCAACATCAAGGCGCTTATTGAGGGACCTGACGACGAGGAGGAAGACGGAGTGTACACGAAGAATATCGTGTATCACCAGATATTTCAATAAGTTGCATTCTATATTTGAATAAGTTGCATTCTTTAATATTGTCGATTGAGCGTCTCATAAAAATGCATATAACCTCACAAAAATAAACATAAAAAATCACCAAAACATGTCTATTGTGTCCAGCCACTTTCAACTCCCCACCAACCAAGCATATACATACCGCCCGCGAAGCGGGCGGCGACTGCTAGTGGAGACAAGTGCTGTGGGGCAGCATGAATGGACGAGCCAAAGCTGTGAGTGGGCGGGGCACAAGAGTCGTGAAGCCAGCCCTGAACGGCAAGCAGCGCATCCAAGTGTTTCAGCAGCATGGGCGGGGCAGGCAATGCTATTGCAGGAGAAGACAAAGGGGGGGGAGAGAGGGGGCAGAGCTTGGGGGAGAGAGAAGGGGCAGAGATAGGGGAAGAGAGAGGGTGCAGAGACAGGGAGAGAGAAGGGGCAGAGATAGGTGGAGAGAGAGGGGGAGAGATAAGGGGGAGAGACAGGGGGCAGAGATGGGGGGGGGGGAGAGGGGGGCAGAGACAGGGGGCAGCGATAGGGGGGAGAGAGAGGGGGGGAGAGATAGGGGGGGTGAGAGGGGGTAGTGATACGGAAAGAGGGAGGGGGTAGAGATATGGGGCTGGGGGGGGGGGGATAGGGGGAGAGAGAAGGGGGGTAGAGATAGGGGGAGAGAGAGGGGGGGATAGAGATGGGGGGAGAGAGAGGAGGTAGAGATGGGAGGCATTGTACCTCGCTCCACACATCCAGGTGGAGGTTGACAAGAAATTACAAATCAAGTCCATTACCCAAAGTGATTGAAGACATCCAAGAAATGTAGCATGCCATCCTGTTCTACTTCCATTGTGAGTGTTATGGCTGGGTGTATGGAATTGATGTGGTTGAGGAACTGGTTCAGAGCTGGTCGACCATGTGGCCAGATGACAAACATGTCATCCACGTATCTCTTCCACAAGGACGGGTGTAGAGTGGATGCCTGGATGGCGTCCGTCTCAAATTATTCCATGAAAATGTTGGCTACAACCGGAGATAAGAAAGAACTCATTGGGGTGCCTTCAGTTTTTGTTGTAGAATGTTCCATTTCAGGTGAAGTATGTATTGGTGAGGCAGTGTGTCACCAGGGCCGGTACATCATTCAATCCTTGTTGGACCAATTCTTGAATGATTGCAATGGTATCGGGCACAGAAACTTTGGTGAACAAAAAAACTACATCGAAACTAACGAGGAAATCACCCGGGGACAGTGAGATGTCTTTAATTGACGATACCAGGTGAGCTGAGTTATGTACAGAAGAGGTGGTCTTACCAGTGAATGGCTGCAAGGTCTCAGACAGATATCGGGCCAGTTTGTAGGTGGGTGAGCTAATGGTGGAGACGATGGGACAGAGGGGTGTACCTTTATGAATTTTTGGTAAGCTATATAATCTGGGTGGTCTAGCAGCAGAAGGTTTTAAAGAAAACCGTTTGGTCTGTTCAATTAATCAAGCTGAATCAGTAATGATACTGTTCGTTTTTGTAACGAGGCTATTGTTGGGATCTTTTTTTTATTTTTATGTAGCTACCATCATTAAGTAGGTCCTGAATATTGCTATTGTACACGGTTTTGTCCATGATCACCGTGGCATTGCCCTTGTCGGCTGAAAGGATGACGATATCATCCCTCTATTTCAATTGAGATAACTCAAAATGCTCATCTTTACTGATGTTGCTGACCGGTATCTTAGCGCTTTTGAGGGTTGCAGCGATTTCCGATCTTGTCACGTCTGCAGCGATGTGTCTCAAACTCTTAAGAGCTACATCGATCTGGGCAATAATGTCATCCACGGGTATGTGTTTGGGTGTGACTGCAAAGTTTAACCCTTTAGCCAAAACCGATTTTAGACCATCGGAAATTGAGCTATTACTCAGATTAATAACAACCTTAAAACTTGACTTAAAGCTTTTGTGACTGCAGAAATTAATATTCTTTGGGTCTTTCGGTAAAGTCATGTAGATAGGTTCAAAGAAAAAAATAACAATAAACATTTCTCACCCTAACAGCTACCTTGCTCGCCGAGCTCGAGGTTTTTGCTTTGCAATCTACCATTAACATGCTAATCTCTCACATTAACATCGCCACCTCAGGGTGTGGAGGCCTCTCAACGATCTTACATTTTAATGCTAATTTTTACTGGGCAGCCCTATGATTGGTGGGAAAACCCACCACTGTCGCTGCCCACCACATTAGCTGCTGACATTTTGGCTCCACCCATTTCAAACCTTTGAAGCGACTAGCAACGTCACTACTGTGTACACACATGCAAACGTGTGACGTCACTACGCGGGGAGCGTCACTACCACGCGGGTCTACGCACATGACGTCATCCCGTCTGGAGGTGGGAATAATGTCAGGGCCGGTTCAGGGATCTGGAGGCCTTGGGTGAGGCCACGTAGGTTGTGTAAGGCCGTGGAACTCTTGAGTGAGCCAGGCTGGACACGTGACTGAATCAAGGTGGGGGCCCGGGGGCACCTTGGGGGGCCACGTGTACAGCCGAGGAGCTTTAAGAGGGTTTTCGAAGGAAGGCGGGGCCGGGGTGGGGCCCGGACACGCCGAGGCCCATATAAGCAGCCCCCTCACATGGTTCGAGGCTGCCCATGTCAAGAATGACGATGCATCGTGAAGACGTCTCGTGAAGAGTCAAGCCTACAGTCAGCGGACCAGCCAGTAGCCCTCCTGACTGGGTCACGCTAGTTGTATCTGAGTGTCCGTGTTAGTGAGAGATGGTGTGTGTTAGTCAGGATAGGTCGGTGGTCACCACCCTATGTTAAGGAACGTTGTGTTAATAAAGTGTTGCCTCCCAAGAAGTTGTGAGCGCCTATTTTTGAGCCTATTACACCTTTATAAACAGTTTACCTTTAGAAGCTAACCCCCTCTTCCTGATGACGAACGCTTGTGTTGTGTTTGGAACGTCGTAGTTTTTTGTACATTGTATTTTCTTTGAACCTATCTACGTGACTTTTCCTAAAAGACCCAAAGAATATAATAACTTTGTCAACATATTCTTGGTTATTTCGGTAAAGTCACGGAGATAATAAAAAATAATAAAATACAAATAAAATTTCAAATAAAATACAAATGAAAGCAAAAACCCCACGACGTTTCGATCGCAACGCAAGCAGTCTTCATCAGGCGGAGAGAAAAATGATGAAGTCCGCTTGTGTTGCAATCAAAACGTCGTGCTTTTATTTTATTATTTTTATTTTCTATCTACGTGACTTTACCGTAAGAATCAAGAATATGAATTCCTGCAGTCACGAAAGTTTTAAGTCAAAATGTAACTTTGTCAACGTCTAACTTTTTCATGTGTGGATCTGTTTTTTTCTTGGAAAGGAGGTTGAACTTGGAAATCAAGTCATCTTTACATTTAGTTGACATTGTAGCGGCTGATGAAGCGGTCATGTTATTTACATGTTCCCAATCTGTTGTAGACATTTGTTCCATCAATGTTAAGTGTGATTTCAATAGTGTCTTGTCTACATGGTCTAGTTCAGTACGGATCAGTTTAATTCTCTCTGAGATCAGGGCTAAGCTAGGTCTGAAGAAAATTCGTTTGGCATTGGAAGATGTGACGGCAGCAGAAGTCAAGTGTAAATGAGATCGGTATTACCTTAGAGTCGTGGCATCTCTTCAGAAATGTGAGTGACTCGATCAGATGAGCTTTCTTGTCTCGGAGTTTGTTAAAAGATATTATGGTTATGTGTAAATCCTCCCCGTAGAGGCGGTAACATTTTTATTGAAAACTTTCGTGACTGCAGGAATTAATATTCTTTGGTTCTTTCAGTAAAGTCACGTAGATAGAAAATAATACAATTATTTTTAGCTTATTTTTTATTATTATTTTCTATCTACGTGACTTGACCGAAAGAACCAAAGAATATGAATCGAATTTAAATAAATTGTTAATGAGATGAATGGGCGTGGCTTTGACCAAATTAGAATTTTACTGGGAGGGCATTCGGCATGGACCAAACATACATGACGTCACGCGCTGGTACGCGTGAGGGGTGGAGTTACTTGATCACATGACGTCACTAGCAGGGTACACCTCCCCCAGCCGTCTCGGGCTGATGACGTGCGTGTAGTGACGTCAGAGACTGAGCGAGAGAGAAATCGGGTGAGTGAAGTGGTGTGGTGAGCAGTGGATTTAGCGTTTACATTTATTTATATTAATCCTAAATTCCTCTATTCTACAGAGATCCCTTGAGTGCGTGAGTTCAACAACAACGTGAACATTGTGTACACTGTACGCGTGTATGTTCCAAGTGTTCACTGTACACTTCGTGTTTACTGTATACAGTATACACTGCGTACTTTACACTGCATGTACAATGCGTATGTGTACATTACGTTGTGTACACTGTACAACGTGTATCCATTATATAGACACTGTGTGTCTGCACTGTGCGTGGGGCAGTGGTTAGCGCGCTGTGCTGCACACCCGGCGACCTGAGCTCATGGCCACAGTGCCGATTAACTGAACCGGTTCTTGGGCCTCCCCTAGGTCGACTCCGCCTCTAATGAGTGCCTGGTGTGGTATGTAAACACAACTGGGGAGACAAAGGCGGTCAGGTGTGGTGCTGGCCACCCACCCCCACGTGAACTGTACCGGCCTTCATAGATACTAACAGCACTTTCCCCAACAGTCTTAAGGCTTTGACTTAAAACTTTTGTGACTGCAGGAATTCATATTCTTGGTTCTTTCGGTAAAGTCACGTAGATAGAAAATAAAAATAACTAAAAAAATTTATTGTATTAAAGTAAATGTTATTACAATTAAAATAACAATACAATTAAAATCATATTTATATTTTATGTTATTTTTGTTTTCTTTCTACGTGACTTTATCGAAAGAACAAAGAATATGAAGTCTGTTAAAGCTATACGGGGGATCTTTATGTGTATCTACCAGAGGTGTGGACTCGAGTCATGTGACTTGGACTCGAGTCAGACTCGAGTCATGAATTTGATGACTTCAGACTCAACTTGGACTTGCATAACAATGACTTTGTCCCACCTCTGGTATCTACAGTGGGTGTGTACAGTGCGTGTATGTACACTGTGTGTGTATACTCTGAGGGTTGCTATTTATATCATGGGAGAGAGAGGATTTAGGATCCATTCAGGCTGGCCTGCCTACCATCCATCTTGAGTTTAACCAGGCTGGATTGTGTGAGGAGCTCACAAATCCTTGAAATATCTGGACACATTCCCATCAGTGAGCTCCAGCGGGCAAAGGTCTGTTTTCTGGATCATGTCTGCATGCCCAAGCAGCCTCTGCTTGGTTGGATAAAGGGGGCTAAACGGGCATGATAGGGCTGGAAAAGAGATGAACTGATACGGTATACAGTAGTAGGATCTGGAGCTGAGTGGATTTGCCAAAGACTTTATCCAGCGGTGTCAAGATCGGCCTCTGTGGAGGAGGCTCGTGAAGAATGCTGCAGGCCAGTTGGAGGCATTTGCCCTGCAACGAGGTCGGAGGAGCAATGCCCACATCAATAGCCAGAGCACTGAGTGGCTAAAACGCATTGTTGCCACAGTGGGGAGCACAGGTGGTGCATCTGGCAGTCATATTAGTCGATCATCCCTTGATACCTGTATAATTCCCATGACCTGCTGGAAAGTTTTCCACACTTACATGGCCTTAAATTGCACCTATCCTGACATGAGCACTGTGATGATGTTGCTTCCAATTAGTGTTGAATGGTGGCTGTTTTGTTTATACGTTATTTATCCATGTGAAACATTTACGTAAGAGCATATCTACATGGGGAACGAGCCGAAGTTGTTAGTCCACTGCATTATGTATCCAACAGAGTTGGATTATTGCTAACAGTAGACATTATTGACAAGTGATATAACTTATTGTGATCCTCCACTGGGTTGATTGATCGTCATTTAATTGCTTGGTGAAATGAGCGTCAGTACTGAGCAGATACAGGCAGCCAAGCATGGTTCTGACCACACCACCACCTTGTTCATCGTGCCAGTGTGTTAGAGTCTAAAGTTTGTATTTGCTGTAAAGTATGATGACTCTATTAAACACCAAGGTTTAATGAAAGTGATATTTTCTTCCATGCAATGTTTTACAAGCATGGAAACAGGATATGAACACAGCAAATACACAGCTAAAGCAACAAGTGTCAATTCGAGAATTCAAGCAAAACTGATCCTGGCTTTGGACCTCCAATTTGCAATTGAACATTACTTTGTCTATTTTGCTACATTTTTTGCCCATTGCAAATTGTTTTATTTTTAACACCCTTTATTTTTAGCAGAAAGTTGCTAAAGTCAACATTTCTTCAGTAGCCGGACGCAACCGAAATTGTGTACATTGAGTTATGGATTAGCATTGCTATTGAAGATACAAGGGACCTCCAGGTATAATGCTGACCACTTGCACTCACATTGTCTGCTGTGCCAGGTCAATAGGTGATTGTCAATAGCATATCGAGCCTTAAATGAGCTTGTATGGTGCATTGGGGATGATTTTTTTTTTATTTCTCGTGAATGCTTCAGTATAGATGTGTATGTCATAGGTGAATGTCATGTGTAACTGTATATATGTGTATACCTGTGTGCATCTATGCTCACATACATCGTGTGGATATTCCTGTGTTCTGTCTGCAGCTCCCAGTTCCTCTGCCACTTTGCTCTGCAGAATCATTCAAATGGAGCCAAGACACTCAGCCCAACTTGGTACTAAAATACACCAGTGCGACCAGTGCCCATACAGCACAGATCACACTGGAAGCTTGAGGCAGCACCAGAGAACACACACAGGGGAGAAACCATTCAAGTGCACTGTGTGTGGGAAGGCGTTTGCACTGTCATCAGATCTTCACAGACACCAGAGAACACACACAGGCGAGAAACCCTTCAAGTCCACTCTGTGTGCAAAGGCGTTTGCACGGTCATCAGATCTTCAAAGGCACCTGAGAATACACACGGGAGAGAAACCCTTCAAGTGCAGTGTGTGTGAGAAGGCATTTGCACGGTCATCAGATCTTAAGATCCACCAGAGAACACACACAGGAGAGAAACCCTTCAAGTGCGCTGTGTGTGGGAAGGCGTTTGCACTGTCATCAGATCTTCACAGATACCAGAGAACACACAGGAGAGAAACCCTTCAAGTGCACTCTGTGTGGAAAGGCGTTTGCACGGTCATCAGTTCTTCACAACCACCGGAATATACACACCGGAAAGAAACCCTTCCAGTGCACTGTGTGTGGGAAGGCGTTTCGACAGTTAGGGATTCGAAACAGGCATCAAAAGATTCACAAGGAAATTAATCAGAACTTGACATGTGAAAGTCAACGTTCTGGAATGAGCTCATACCTCATAAAACAAGAATCAGATAAACATTCCAGATATGAAACGTGGCCAGGAGTGAAGGTGAAATGTCAAGAAGCAAGAATAAAATATCAAGAAGTGAATGTGAAGAGTGAAGAAGTGAAGGTGAAATGTGAAGTGATGGTGAAGCGTGAAGAAGTGAATGTGAAATGTGAACATGTAAATTCAACTCCAAAATCCGACCATCACATCAATGGAAGCAGTGTGAAACAGGAGGAGAATTCTGAATCTGAGGCAGAGCGAGGCCACCATCAGCAGTTTGTGGATGTGGAGGTGTGGGTGGAATTTTCAGGCAATACAGAATCAAATGGAGACCAGATAGATGTGTCACCTTGAGCTTGAGACAAAGAAGCTCCATTTCATCCACATTATTCACTGGTCTTTCTCATTACAAATGTGTGGAGTTGAAGATTTTACTCCAAGGTTCAACTTCCAAGTTGTCGATGGAGACAGCATGAAGCTGGAGAGGTTGGACTCTTAAGGGAGAGTGAGATGAACCCCAGCAGGTTGTGGATGTTGATGTGGACTCTTTGGACAATGCAGAATAGGAGCAGCCAGCATGTGTGGACCTGCAGGTTGGGTAGGCCTATATACAGGAGCACGAGACAAAAAAACCTCCATAGCATTCACCTTTTATCATAATAATCTTAACATGTATATGGTGCTGACATAAATATATGCATATTTTACTTTCGCATTTTACATATCCAACAATGCATATGGGCTAGAGACTGCCAGTAGGGTGGGGAGATGATTCATATGTAATCCCATTTGGGTTATTTGTGGCAAATTTTTCAAATTTTGTAAAATTTTGGTGAGCCAAAGTTTTTTAAACATCCACTGTAAAGCAGATGACACATTTTTGGTTAATATTTCTGCAGTAATCATAAGGGCTGCCTGACAGATTTGAACTGTGAACCTCTTCAACAAAGATCAAACGTGCTACCATTTGCCTTCTCTCATTCTGAGAATGCATGCAGGTGTAGGCATCATCGAGTCAAAAATATATTTGCAGTGAACACTATGTAATGTGATTACAGTAAATCAATATTGTCGCTATGTCTTTTGAGTACTTAGAGTTATAATTTGATGAAACACATATTATTAAAAAAATTACATATCTAGCAAAAACTGATCTCACATCCATGGGAAATGGATAGTGCTGGTTAATCAATATGCCGGTTATTTGAGAGTTATACTTATGGTTCATCAAATTTTCCAAGTACATGACATTTTTAAAGAAATAAACTAACCATACCTTTTAACTATGATATAAGAAATACTCTACTCTTTTACCGAGGTACTCACCAGTCAGTTGTAAAGCATTCCAAGTTGATTGTCGAGAAGCAGTGGGGCCTTTTAGGGTATATTATACATTAGTACAGTACTGTGTATACAGTACATACAGCGCAGTGAAGCAATAAGGTTGGGCAGCACACAACGCGATCAGAATGGCAGATATTTGCAATTGTGACTGCTAGCACCACCACTCGCATGATAAGGTGACATGTGGACCTTTATGGCAGAAAAATCTAATGCATGTCTCTAAATGTGGAGGGAAAACCCGGAGAACCCAGGGAAAAATCCATACTACCACAAGGAGAGAGATACATGCAAACTCCAAATATAAAGTAGGCGTCAGGGTCGAGATCAAACCCACCACCACCTGCACACCAGGAGAGAGGTAGTTAACATCTCGCCACTGCGTCATCATTTAGTTGTGCTTTTTTGGCGTGTTAATAAAGTGGTGCTGTTATTGCCTAGTAGTGTAGTATATAGTGGTGTAGTGTACAGTGTAATTGTAACGGTGTGGGTGTGTACAAGCGCTTTCTAGCCCGGGTGAGCCGAGGTGACTGAGGTTACATGAGGTAATGGGGGGGTGAGCAGTTATGGGGGGAATAATTTGCTAAGACCCTCAACGATGCCGGAAGCAACGACGCCACTAAGTCTGGCTTTGGCTGGGGGCAGGACATGAATTGGCCAGTCCGGGCAGGCCAGTTGGCGTGGGGTGAGAGTCGGTGGGGCTGTATGTGATTGAAGGCTAGTGTTGCCAAGAAAATCAGATTAAATATAACGAATTTACGAGGTTCTGATTGGAAGACGCTGTACCTGCCAAATTGATTCACAGGGCCTGAGGGGCGAGAGATAGAGGTAGGCGACCTAGCAACAGGCAGCCGATTGCCGACGAGGGAGGGTAGAGAGAGATGCTGTGAGGGTGGGATACAATTTTAATATTCAGGTGAACGCTATGCATGTGTAATAAAGGACTCGGACGCTGTCTCTGTCTCCGTGTCCTTTATTTGGGTTCGCGTTCTCCTTCCCACACGGCTCTCCTCCTGAGACTCTCTGCTTGGCAGCTCCACAGCTGCCTTCGCTCCCCGTAGCCTTCCGCGCTCCTGCAGCTCCCCGTTCCTCCGTGCTCGGTCACCGCTGGCTGGCGGTGCCGAGTCTTACCGTGTGTGGCGATCTCGCCACTCCCCAACCTCAGCCCTGCGTGGCCTCTGTGGCGATCTCGCCATCTCCAACCTCAGCCCTGCGTGGCCTCTGTGGCGATCTCGCCACTCTCTGTCTCTATCCCCAACTCTCTCTTCCACCCCGCTGGCTGGCGCCGTCATGAGCCCCTCAGCCACCAGGCTGAGGCACGGCGACCACCCAACGTGTTCACCACTCTTCACTCCCCCGACTGACCCAGATGTCTTCCTGTCTCCCCGCTATAACATCTCCCCCCACGTGACGTAACTCCTCCCCCCGTGACGTCACATCCGGGAGGTCGTTTACGCCCGCATTACACCACCCTCCCCCGTAGAGAAAATTCCAGCCGTCCTCGGCTGAAAACAGAACAAAATAATGCGGGCGAAGGCATCACAAACAGGAGTCCCCCAGACACAACGGAGATTATAACAACAACACAAGTAACGAAAGGGGAGGTATCAGGAACTGGAACAGAACACCGGCCTGTCCTCCGCGCAACAACAACAAGAATAAGAATGGCACAATGCACAACAACGGCAACTGACACGCAAGAATGGCCGACGCGCACAACCCAGGAATGTGGTGTTTTAGTACGTGTCCATGTTGCAGTTCCATCCGCTCGGCTCAAGTCCTCATCCAGTTAGCACACCAGGTAACACCCAGTGTGGCAGGCGCTGAAGATCTGTGACGAGAAGGAGAATCCAATCCCCTGAGGCACAGCACAACAACGCACATCCACATGTCGTACACGACAGCCACCCGGCCCCAGGGTAGTGGAGATGATGTAATTCCGGCCCGCTTAAGAAAACCCCAATAAATACCCAAAATAGACGCAATGAATGCCCCAGTATTTACATTTTAACAACAACATTATTTACAAGTGACAACAACAACAAAAAAAAATTCCTGCTCTTGCCCACCAGCAGTCCTCCCTTGAGGACTAGCACAGACATCACACGTACACAGCATGTACCCCCGGTCAGTCGCAACAAAACCCCCAGTCGCACACCCTCGCGTGGAAAAAGTCACTCTCCCCAGCTGTAACGTTTAACTCGTCCTAACCCCCACCGTGGTCGTCAAACCACAGCAACATCCACTGACCATACTCTCGGCTAGTGCAATTTCGGGGATGAGCAGCAACTCGGCCATGCTCCTCCCTTACTATCCCATCAGCGATGGACACACACCAGCCTCGTATAGTCTGATGCTTTATAGCCCAGGGAAGGTTCATCCCCCGGCAATGCCAGACCCCATCGACTCCCCCCACGGGGCAATGTTCTTTTATAGATTCAATAACGCCCTAACCCAGAGCGGAACAAGTCCGCCGCCCTTCCAGCTGGAGGACCCGCATAGAGAATCCCTGCTCCATGCTAGCCAGGTCACCCCGTTCGCTGGCACGTAACAATCCTCTACTCCAAATCCCGTGAGCCCCCGGCACACCAGGTTCAGTCTGCCACCACACAACTGAACCGTGACTCCCCGAGCCATATGAGCACACGGCCCATTAGTTTGAGACATACCACGGAGGTTTCGCCTCCGGGCTGTCAGGTCAGCAATCAGCCATAGGCCGATGTGACCACAACTCGTGCATCACCCAATCAACAAAGGCAGGCATAACAGATGGAATATTTGCCCCACCGAGGTTTTCCCCCGCGCTCAAAATGGCGGCCCCCTTCGCCAAGCGCGTTGTCGCAATATCTCGCGCGCACTCAAAATGGCGGCCCTTTGCGCAAAGCGCATTGTCGCCATACCCCGCGTGCGCGCAAAATGGCGGCCCAACGTGCGAACACGTGGCCAGTTTTCTCCGTGCGTGCACCCCAGCTTCCCTTTGCTGGGGGTCACAAGATGCATCCCCCGTCACGTTGTAACAACCCCACCAACGATAGACGCACAGCCCCAGCTTGCTGCGCACAGCAGTCATATCGGGGAATTTTTAACCAATATTTTACCAAAACACATAGGTTACACACACCAACCTGCAAAGGAACTCCTGGCTGCATGCAATCAACCGAATGAGCGACGCCACTTGGCGCCAATTTACGGTCCCATCACCCTTAACATCTGAGCCACCCACAACGGCGTCATCGCGCACCCTCATTTAAAAAAAAAAACTCAAATTACCTATAATATACACGCAATCTCGTGTGCACAACACCCATACAACCAAATTTTTGGGTCCCCCTCGAATTTGTTACCAATTTCCAAACAGGTACGCACAATTAATAACAATCCCAACCCCAATAGACAACCAATGCATCGCATCCCATAACCGTACAGAACGGTGTAACAGCACATGCAGTCAGCATATAGCGATCACACGCGTACATTTAAGCACAATAGCAAGCAGATCTGCAGGCAACCAACACACCATTAATCCTGTCGTAACTTTGCAGCAACAACACAATTATTCTCTCTCTTGCAACAACCACATCGCACACAGCACCTCGCAGCACAATACACCAAAAAAAATATTTTTCAATTAAGCCCGTCGCACACGGTAACCCACGAGATGGTACAGCGCAGGATACCCGACGCTCCCGAGTTAATAATTAACTTCGCCATCAAGATAACAACTCCACGCCGCAGCGCACACCCACTATTTGACACTCAGCAAGCACAACAGACTCTCCGTCCATCCTCAACACACACACATACACACTAATTGACACCGAGCAACAAGCAAATAGCGCGTTCATCCAGAACACACACACACACAGCCCGAACCGCGCTCCGCACGCTCTAAACATGACCAAAATCGCCCCCCCCCCCCGGCACACGCTAGATGGGTGAGGTGTGTGTTAAGGCCGGGTGCGTATCGTTACGACTCGCCCGGGGCTGCAGCAAGCAGAGGACGCAGGGTGGTAACTTGAGACGCCTCGCAGAACTCGAACGATGACTTGACTGCTCCGTTGTCTCGCACCCGAGCCAGGACAGGAGAGCTCCCGTCCCAGCAGCTGCAGCGTCGGCGTCCTCTCCTCGAAGCTCCTCCTCGCAAAACAGCAGCTCACAGCAGGCTGCTCACCCCGCGGCACCTCCAGATGGCAGCGCAAGGCTGCCTCTCCGCCGCGATGTTGAAGATGGCGGCGTCTTCCCGCCGCGGTGAAGACAAGATGGCGGCTTCCCGCCGTTTCTCCCCTGCCACGCCCAAGATGGCGTCTTCGTGCCGCGTGGCAGATGGCGCTGGCAGCGCAGGAAAGGCGGAGGCCTGCGGATCACCACCGGGCCTCCCCGACGCCGTCCTCGGCGTGACGAGCTCACACAGTTGCGCCAGCACGATTTTCAAGGTCTCCATCTGCGCCGCCATCTGTCTCCATCGTA
>NC_083801.1:157204-248218 GCF_015708825.2 Lethenteron reissneri
TCACCCTCACCACTCACCCCTCTCCCTCACCACTCACCCTCACCACTCACCACTCACCCTCACCACTCACCACTCACCCCTGTCCCTCACCACTTTCAATCACTACTCGCCCCTCTCCCTCACCACTCACGCTCACCACTCACCCTCACTAATCATCCTCACTACTCACCACTCACCCTCACCACTCACCGCTCACCACTCACCGTCACCACTCACTCACCCTCTACACTCACCCTCACCACTCACCCTCACCACTCACCTCTCACCACTCACCCTCACCGCTCACCACTGACCCTGACCACTCACCCTCACCACTCACCCTCACCACTCACTCTCACTGCTAACCACTCACCCTCACCACTCACACTCACCACTCACACTCACTACTCACCACTCACACCACCTCACCACTCACCACCTCACCACTCATCACTCACCACTCACACTCACCACAGACCCCTCACCACTCACCCTCACCACTCACCACGCACCACTCACCCCTCTCCCTCACCACTCACGCTCACCACTCACCTCTCACCACTCACTCTCACCGCTCACCACTGACCCTCACCACTCACCCTCACCACTTACACTCACCACTCACACTCACCACCTCACCACTCACCACTCATCACTCTCACTCACCACAGACCCCTCACCACTCACACTCACCACAGACCCCTCACCACTCACTCTCACCACTCACCACTCACCACTCTCCCTCACCACTCACCCTCACCACTCACGCTCACCACTCTCCCTCACCACTCACCACTTTCCCTCACCACTCGCCCCTCTCCCTCACCACTCACCCTCACCAATCATCCTCACTACTCACCCTCACCACTCACCCTCACCACTCACCGCTCACCACTCACCCTCACCACTCACTCACCCTCAACACTCACCTCTCACCACTCACTCTCACCGCTCACCACTGACCCTCACCACTCACCCTCACCACGCACACTCACCACTCATACTCACCACTCACACCACCTCACCACTCACCACCTCACCACTCATCACTCACCACTCACACTCACCACAGACCCCTCACCACTCACCACTCACCCCTCTCCCTCACCACTCACCCTCACCACTCATGCTCACCACTCACACTCACCACTCACCACTCCTCCCTCTCCCTCACCACTTACCCTCACCACTCACCCCTCTCCCCCACCACTCACGCTCACCACTCACCCTCACCATGGCCGGCCTGCTCTAGACCAATTTCTCGACCACATCAATTCCATACACCCAGCCATCAGATTCACCATGGAAGTCGAAAAAGATAGCAAACTACCCTTTTTGGATGTCCTAATTAAAAGGAGACCTGGTGGTTCAATGAGCCACTCTGTCTATAGGAAAGCCACCCATACGGATGCTTACCTAAAACCGGATTCCCACCACCATCGATCCCAGAAGAATTCCCTCATCAAGACTCTATACCATAGAGCCCAATGCATCTCCGACCAGGAACACATTGCCAGTGAACTCAAACACGTACGCCAAGCTCTTAAGGCTAATGGTTACTCCGACTACACAATCCGCAAAGCCATCACTCCAACCATCAAGAAGGATCCTGTTGAGGAGCCTTTCAAGACCATCACCTTACCCTACATTGCTGGGGTCACAAAAAAGATCTCCAAAATCCTGATTAAACACAAGATCCAGGTCCGATTCAACACAGTACATAAAATCCGTGATCTGGTCCCGTCTGTAAAAGATGTGGTTCCAGACATACAGTACCCTGGCGTCTACAAACTAAGTTGCCTCTGTGGTAGCAGTTACATTGGGGAAACCAAACGACATGTCTCGGATCGCATCCGTGAACATAAAGCAGACCTGAAACACGGTAGGACAAACACCTCAGCCGTGGCAGATCACTGTTACAACTCAGTGGGCTCACATGACATTGACTTCTCCAAGACAGAGGTTCTCTGCAAGCCATCTGGCTATCATGAGAGATTCGTTCATGAGGCGATCCACATATACAAACACAGAGACAATTTTAACCGAGAAGATGGATTCTGGCTTAGCAATCATTGGAAGGACGTAATAAACCATTTCGGATCTTAACTGATTGTGTTCACGTTTACGGTGACTTTCTGACCGCATTCCACTCACTGGCATTGTATTCTCCGCAGGGAATGGATTCTTTGCTCCGCTGCAAGTTTTTCCCCCCACGACTCACCCATTGACACGACGGTCAATGGTACAGTGTATAATAACAAATAGTATAACATTTATATGCTTAATACAATGTACAAAGTAATATATAGTATCGTAATTGTATAGTAAACATATAGCAGTGTGATACACATTAGGGTGGGTAGAATAATACATAGTGTTATATTAAAATGTATAAGGTATAGGGTGGTTTATAGCAATACAGTATATAATTTAATGTTGGGTTTATCTATGGCAGTATATAGTACGGTGTATGCTCGTGTGATGTAAGAGAATAAAGTTTAGATGGAAGCATCTTACCTATAAACGTCACTTTTTGTCTGTCTGTCTGTCTGTCCGTCTGCGTACGCTCGCTTTGGAGGGATTTGGCGCTCGGGCCGTGGGGTTTAGGAAGAAATATTTTTGCAGGTGGGCATGCCCCCGGCCCCGCGGTGAATGTAGGCAATTCCGATTTTTCGTCCGTCGCCTTTACATCGGTCCGATTATCGATTTCGTGCGATTTCTCTTTATATAATTATTACTCTTTATTTATTTAGTTACTATTGCCGACCGGCGCTGACCACGGCGGTTGCCCCTGGCAACGGGTAGCGATGCATTCGCTGCGGGGTGGACGCCATTTTTAATTCCCGTTAAAAATATGCACACGCATTAACACGCGACGCTGAGGTAAATACATCAAAGTTTCACTTCCCCCCCACTCCAATGTCTGCACTTACTATTATAGGGTCGGTAGATAATAAAATTATAGCGATTATACAGTATTTTTGTAGCGCGGGGGGGGGGGTGGGGGTAGCGGCCCAGCCCCTAGCCTCAGCCGGGTGGCCCGTCGAGGCGAGGCCGGAGGCTCTGCACGGTACTAGGCCTCCACATCCCACACGTGTCAGGAGAAGACTTTTTGTGCTATAAACTCGATATACCCAGCGTTGCCCGGGGGGGAAATACATTTAAAATCTTCTGAAAACTTTAAAATATTACATACCAATGAAAATACAACTGTGTAATTACTTTTAAACCCGACGCGCCAAGAATCGATTTTCTGAATCGCGCAGAGGAATCGATGGTTGTTGATTCATTTAGAATCGCCCTGTTCCCCTTTAAAATACGTTGATTATAGAGTCGATATAAACTGCTACGAATGGGAAATATCCGGCGTTGACCGGGGCCAAAATATTATTAAAAACTCCTGAAAACTTTAAAACATAACATACCACTGGAAATAAAACTCTGTAATTAAACATGTAGCCCAAGCGCGAAAATAAGCGATTCTTTGCTATCGTTGCGAAGGATTCAAGGGTTGTAGATTACTTTAAAATCGCCCTATTCCCTTTTTAACAAACTGCGTGTCGCAGACACACACATTCACACATTTTGCTTTTACATTTAACATACAAAACGTCCTCATGTACTGCTGTCATCATAGACACAAATATATACACCCTCACCACTCTCCCTCACCACTCTCCCTCGCTCACGCTCTGTGATGATGGTGAGGGTGAGTGGTGAGTAGTGGTGGTGAGGGTGAGTAGTGAGGGTGAGTGAGTGGTGAGGGTGAGTGGTGAGGGTTAGTGGTGAGTCGTGACGGTGAGTGGTGAGGGACAGTGGTGAGGGAGAGGGGTGAGGGTGAGTGTTGAGGGTGAATGGTGAGGGTGAGTGGTGAGGGTGAGTGGTGAGGTTGAGTGGTGAGGTTAAGTGGTGAGGGTGAGTGAGGAGGGTGAGTGCTGAGGGTGTGGTGAGAGTGAGTGGTAAGGATGATTGGTGAGGGAGAAGGGTGAGTGGTTAGGGTGAGTGGTGAGGGTGAGTGAGGGTGAGTGGTAAGGGTGGGTGGTGAGGGTTAGTGGAGAGTGGTGAGTGCTGATTGGTCAGTGGTGATTGGTCAGGATGAATGGTCAGTAGTGAGGGTCAGGTTGAGTGGGGAGGTTGAGTGGTGAGGGTGAGTGGTGAGGGTGAGTGGTGAGGCTGAATGGTGAGGGTGAATGGTGAGAGTGAGTGGTGAGGGTGAGTGGTGAGGTTGAGTGGTGAGGTTAAGTGGTGAGGGTGAGTGAGGAGGGTGAGTGCTGAGGGTGTGGTGAGAGTGAGTGGTAAGGATGATTGGTGAGGGAGAAGGGTGAGTGGTTAGGGTGAGTGGTGAGAGAGTGGTGAGGGAAAGTGGTGAGAGTGAGTAGTGGTGGTGAGGTTGAGTGGTGAGGGTGAGTGGTGAGGGTGAGTGAGGGTGAGTGGTAAGGGTGGGTGGTGAGGGTTAGTGGTGAGGGTGAGTGGTGAGGGTGAGTGGTTGTTGTGACGGTGAGTGTCAGTTGTGAGTGGTGAGGGTGAGTGCTGAGTGCTGAGTGGTGAGGGTGAGTGGTGAGAGAGTCGTTAGTTTTGAGGGTGAGTGGTGATGTTGAGTGGTGAGGGTTAGTGGAGAGTGGTGAGTGCTGATTGGTCAGTGGTGATTGGTCAGGATGAATGGTCAGTAGTGAGGGTCAGGTTGAGTGGGGAGGTTGAGTGGTGAGGGTGAGTGGTGAGGGTGAGTGGTGAGGCTGAATGGTGAGGGTGAATGGTGAGAGTGAGTGGTGAGGGAGAGTGGTGAGGGTGAGTGGTGATGGTGAGGGGTGAGTGGTGAGGGTGAGTGGTGAGGGTTAGTGGTGAGGGGTGAGTAGTGAGGGGTCAGTGGTGAGGGTGAGTGATGACGAAGAGTGGTGAGGTTGAGTGGTGAGTAGTAAGGGTGAGTGGTGATGGTGAGGGTTAGTGGTGAGGGTGAGTGGTGAGTGGTCAGTGGTGAGGGGTCAGGGTTAGTGGTGAGGGTGAGTGGTGATGGTGATGGGTGAGTGGTGAGTGGTGAGTGGTGAGGGTGAGTGGTGAGAGTGAGTAGTGGTGGTGAGGGTGAGTGGTGAGGGTGAGTGGTGAGGGTGAGTGAGGGTGAGTGGTAAGGGTGGGTGGTGAGGGTTAGTGGTGAGGGTGAGTGGTCAGGGTGAGTGGTGAGGGTGAGTGCTGAGGGTGAGTGGTGAGGGTGAGTGGTTGTTGTGACGGTGAGTGTCAGTTGTGAGTGGTGAGGGTGAGTGCTGAGTGCTGAGTGGTGAGGGTGAGTGGTGAGAGAGTCGTTAGTTTTGAGGGTGAGTGGTGATGTTGAGTGGTGAGGGTTAGTGGAGAGTGGTGAGTGCTGATTGGTCAGTGGTGATTGGTCAGGATGAATGGTCAGTAGTGAGGGTCAGGTTGAGTGGGGAGGTTGAGTGGTGAGGGTGAGTGGTGAGGGTGAGTGGTGAGGCTGAATGGTGAGGGTGAATGGTGAGAGTGAGTGGTGAGGGAGAGTGGTGAGGGTGAGTGGTGATGGTGAGGGGTGAGTGGTGAGGGTGAGTGGTGAGGGTTAGTGGTGAGGGGTGAGTAGTGAGGGGTCAGTGGTGAAGGTGAGTGATGACGAAGAGTGTTGAGGTTGAGTGGTGAGTAGTAACGGTGAGTGGTGATGGTGAGGGTTAGTGGTGAGGGTGAGTGGTGAGTGGTCAGTGGTGAGGGGTCAGGGTTAGTGGTGAGTGGTGATGGTGATGGGTGAGTGGTGAGTGGTGAGTGGTGAGGGTGAGTGGTGACGGTGAGTGGTGAGGGAGAGTGGTGAGGAAGAGGGGTGAGGGTGAGTGTTGAGGGTGAATGGTGAGGGTGAGTGGTGAGGGTGAGTGGTGAGGTTGAGTGGTGAGGTTAAGTGCTGAGGGTGAGTGGGTAGGGTGAGTGCTGAGGGTGTGGTGAGAGTGAGTGGTGAGGGTGAGTGCTGACGGTGAGTGGTGAGGGAGAGTGGTGAGGGAGAGGGGTGAGGGTGAGTGTTGAGGGTGAATGGTGAGGGTGAGTGGTGAGGTTGAGTGGTGAGGTTAAGTGGTGAGGGTGAGTGGGGAGGGTAAGTGCTGAGGGTGTGGTGAGAGTGAGTGGTGAGGGTGAGTGGTTAGGATTTGTGATGATGGTGAGTGGTGAGGGTGAGTGTTGATGTTGAGGGTGAGTGGTGAGGGTGTGTGGTGAATAGTAAGGGTGAGTGGTGAGAGTGAGTGGTGAGGGTAAGGGTGAGTGGTGAGTGGTCAGTGGTGAGGTTGAGTGGTGAGTAGGAAGGGTGAGTGGTGAGGGTGAGTGCTGGGTGGTGAGGGTGAGTGGTGATGGTGAGGGGTGAGTGGTGAAGGTGAGTGGTGAGGGTGAGGGGTGAGGTGTGAGTGGTGAGGGTGAGTGATGACGAAGAGTGCTGAGGTTGAGTGGTGAGTAGTAAGGGTGAGTGGTGATGGTGAGGGTTAGTGGTGAGGGTGAGTGGTGAGTGGTCAATGGTGAGCGGTCAGGGTTAGTGGTGAGGGTGAGTGGTGATGGTGAGGGGTGAGTGGTGAGTGGTGACGGTGAGTGTTTGAGGGAGAGTGGTGAGGGAGAGTGGTGAGGGGTGAGTGTTGAGGGTGAATGGTGAGGGTGAGTGGTGAGGTTGAGTGGTGAGGTTAAGTGGTGAGGGTGAGTGGGGAGGGTGAGTGCTGAGGGTGTGGTGAGAGTGAGTGGTGAGGGTGAGTGGTTAGGATTGTGATGATGGTGAATGGTGAGGGTGAGTGTTGATGTTGAGTGGTGAGGGTTAGTGGAGAGTGGTGAGTGCTGATTGGTCAGTGGTGATTGGTCAGGATGAATGGTCAGTAGTGAGGGTGAGGTTGAGTGGTGAGGTTGAGTGGTGAGGCTGAATGGTGAGGGTGAATGGTGAGAGTGAGTGGTGAGTGGTGAGGGAGAGTGGTGAGGGTGAGTGGTGATGGTGAGGGGTGAGGGGTGAGGGTGAGTGGTGAGGGTGAGTGGTGAGGGTGAGTGGTGAGGGTTAGTGGTGAGGGTGAGTGGTGAGTGGTCAGTGGTGAGGGGTCAGGGTTAGTGGTGAGGGTGAGTGGTGAGGGGTGAGTGGTGAGTGGTGAGGGTGAGTGGTGAGTGGTGACGGTGAGTGGTGAGGGAGAGTGGTGAGGGAGAGGGGTGAGGGTGAGTGTTGAGGGTGAGTGGTGAGTGGTCAGTGGTGACGGGTCAGGGTTAGTGGTGAGGGTGAATGGTGAGGGGTGAGTGGTGAGTGGTGAGGGTGAGTGGTGAGGGTGAGTGGTGAATGGTGACGGTGAGTGGTGAGGGAGAGTGGTGAGGGAGAGGGGTGAGGGTGAGTGTTGAGGGTGAATGGTGAGGGTGAGTGGTGAGGTTAAGTGCTGAGGGTGAGTGGGGAGGGTGAGTGCTGAGGGTGTGGTGAGAGTGAGTGGTGAGAGTGAGTGGTGAGGGTGAGTGGTGAGGGTGAGTGCTGGGTGGTGAGGGTGAGTGGTGAGGTTGAGTGGTGAGGGTTAGTGGAGAGTGGTGAGTGGTGATTGGTCAGTGGTGATTGGTCAGGATGAATGATGAGTAGTGAGGGTCAGGTTGAGTGGTGAGGTTGAGTGGTGAGGGTGAGTGGTGGTTGTGACGGTGAGTGGTGAGTGGTGAGGGTGAGTGGTGAGGGTGAGTGGTGAGGCTGAATGGTGAGGGTGAATGTTGAGAGTGAGTGGTGAGTGGTGAGGGAGAGTGGTGAGGGTGAGTGGTGATGGTGAGGGGTGAGTGGTGAGGGTCAGTGGTGAGGGTGAGTGGTGAGGGTGAGGGGTGAGTGGTGAGGGGTGAGTGGTGAGGGTGAGTGATGACGAAGAGTGGTGAGGTTGAGTGGTCAGTAGTAAGGGTGAGTGGTGATGGTGAGGGTTAGTGGTGAGGGTGAGTGGTGAGTGGTCAGTGGTGAGGGGTCAGGGTTAGTGGTGTGGGTGAGTTGTGATGGTGAGGGGTGAGTGGTGAGTGGTGAGGGTGAGTGGTGAGTGGTGACGGTGAGTGGTGAGGGAGAGTGGTGAGGGAGAGGGGTGAGGGTGAGTGTTGAGGGTGAGTGGTGAGTGGTGAGGGTGAGTGGTGATGGTGAGGGGTGAGTGGTGACGAAAAGTGGTGACGTTGAGTGGTGAGTAGTAAGGGTGAGTCGTGAGGGTGAGGGTTAGTGGTGAGGGTGAGTGGTGAGAGTTAGTGGTGAGGGTGAGTGGTTAGGGTTTATGGTGATGGTGAGTGGTGAGGATGAGTGGTGAGGGTCAGTGGTGAGGGTGAGTAGTGAATGGTGAGTGGTGAGGGTAGGTGGTGATGGTGAGTAATGAGGGTGAGTGGTTAGGGGTGAGTTGTGCGGATGAGTGGTGAGGGTGAGTGGTGAGGGGCAGTGGTGAAGGTGAGTAGTGAAGGTGAGTAGTAAGTCGTGAGGATGAGTGGTGAGTGGTGAGGGTGATTAGTGAGTAGTGAGGGTGAGTGGTGAGGGTGATTAGTGTGTAGTGAGGGTGAGTGGAGAGGGAGAGAGTGAGTGGTGAGCGTGAGTGGTGAGGGTGAGTGGTGGTGGTGAGGGTGAGTGGTAAGCGTGAGTGGTGAGGCAGAGGGTGAGTGGTCAGGGTGAGTGGTGAGTGGTGAGGCTGAATGGTCAGGGTGAATGGTGAGAGTGGTGAGTGGTGAGGCTGAATGGTCAGGGTGAATGGTGAGAGTGAGTGGTGAGGGTTAGTGGTGAGAGTGAGTGGTGAGGGTGTGTGGTGATTGATGAGTGGTGAGGGTGAGTGGTGAGGGTGAGTGGTGAGGGTGAGGGAGATTCGTGAGGGAGATTGGTGAGTGGTGAGTTGTGATGGTGAATGGTGAGGGTGAGTAGTGAGTGGGAGTGGTGACGATGAGTGGTGAGGGTGAGTTGTGAGTGGTGAGTGGTGAAAGGCATTGTCAAAGCCCACAGGGCTTTGACAATACCTTAGTATCTGTGTATATATGTAAGGTTAGTAAGAAATATATTTTTCACCCGGGCAACGCTGGGTACTTCTGCTAGTATTATATAATTTTTACGACGTAGAATTGTAATGTATTACTTGCTGTTAGTAACTCAGCTTATTGTAGAGTATAGTAAGTATACTGATGGTGCTATGCAGTTTATACTTTAGTTTTTTTTTATGTAGTTTATACTTTAGTTTTCTACGTGATTGTTTATTAACTGCAGCTACATACTATTAACATTCCTTTCCTTTGTTAATGCTACTCCCTGCACCCTCCCTTGGTGCTGCTGATCCTGCATAATGCATGGGCATAATATGACTTTGAAACCCCCCCGCCCACCTCCTACGCATTTCCCATGAATATGCTAAATTCCTCTTGATATGCACATTCTTTTTGTTAAGGCGCTCTTCCACCTCCAACCCAGCTTATATATAAGCTCCTAGCTTGGCAGTGTCTCATTCTTCACCTGAAGACGGCTGCTTGCGTTGTAGCCGAAACGTCGTGAGAATTATTTTATTATGTTTTATTTTTATTATTTTATTACTTCCCTTCTACGTGACTTTACCGAAAGAACCAAGAAGATGAATCCCTGCAGTCACGAAAGCTTTAAATCGAAATCTAAAAACACTCTTGATTTGAGGCTTTTGTGACTGCAGGAATCCATACCCTTTGGTTCTTTCGGTAAAGTCACGTAGGTAGAAAAATAAAACAAAAAATAATATATCACGATGTTTCGATCGCAACACAAGCGGTTGTCCTCAGGCGGAAAAAATAAACCAGCAGTGGAACTGCTGAACCAGCGAGAGTGCTGCTCCAACAAACTGCTCACCACTTCACTCACCACTTTTACTGGTAGGAACGAAGTGGATCAGCCTACAATAGATTATATCGTCCGTCCGTCCGTCCGACCGTGTAGCAACATCGCCCCCTACTGCAAACACTTGGCATGACCCTACAAAAACCTTTAGACTCAGTGACGTTTTCCTGGCTAAACAAGTGTAACATTCCCTTATAATTCCCTCAAATAACTTTTAATTAAAACATTTAAATTAATGAGGCTTTCCTGGCTAAACAAGTGTAACATTCCCTTATAATTCCCTGAGATAGCTTTTAATTAAAACTTTTAAATTCAAAATTTACTCACAGCGCCCTAAAGCCACCAGCTAGGCCTAAAGCCTCGAACTACGCCTATCACTCTCCCTTCGTATCGTACCCCCGCGTGTGTGCAAGGGAGTTAATGTTTAACAATGTTACATTCCCTGATGCTTTTAAATAGAAACATTTAAATTTAAAGCTTTTACATAAATAATAAAAACATTTAATTTTAAAATTAACTCACGGCGGCCTAAAGCCTATAGCTAGGCCTAAAGCCTAGAACTAGGCCTCAACCTCTCCCTTCGTATCGTACCCCCGCGTGTGTGAAAGGGAGTTAATGTTTTACAATGTTACATTCCCCGATGTTTTTAAATAGAAACATTTACATTTAAAGCTTTTACATAAATAATTAAAACATTTAAATTACAAATTAACTCACAGCGGCCTAACGCCTACAGCTAGGCCTAAAGCCTAGAAATAGGCCTCAGACTCTCCCTTCGTATCGTCCGATTCGGTGTAGCAACATCGCCCCCTACTGCAAACACTTGGCAGGACTCTACAAAAACCTTTAGACTCAGTGGGGCTTTCCTGGCTAAATAAGTGTAATAATACATTATGTTTATATTCTTTGGTTATTCGTTCCTACCAGCCCACCCCGCAGGGTCCTGTTTCTGTCTCTCTCGGTCCATGACGTCATCACGACAACTTTAAGTCATCAGCGCGAGACGGCAGGGGGAAGTGTACCCAGATAGTGACGTCATGTCATCCTCCCCGCCATGTTTCCACGTGACGTCACGAGGACCCAGGAGTTGCAGCTCTGCTCGCCACGCAGAGGTTCCGAGTTGAGAAGTACACATCGAGGTGGTGGTTCCTTTTGTTTACCCAGGTACAGCCTCACTTCTTTCACTAGTAGAGAGGTTCAATTGAGTAGCAGCACGAATGGAATCAGTGCCCAGGTTGGAACATTACAACTCAGCGCCTAGCCATGCAGGGCTTGCCTCCTGTCCCTCGCCTGATTGCATTTGCTTTAATTATCTTTTTAAGTTTAATTTGTCTTCACCTGCCTCAATGCTTTACCTCACTAAATTTCAATATTTTAGTTCAGGAGCGTCCTGTCTACTTGGTTTTGCAGTCGCTCGGGGCTGGGGTGATGCTTTGCGTGTATTCTCGATCAAGTATTCTGCAATTATTTTTCAGCATTGGAATATTTGGACGATACCAGTCCAGAAGTGTATTGCAGAATTCGACATTAAAGCATTCTGCAATTACATTCATACATTTCGATTTAAAGCTTCCGTGACTGCAGGGGATTCATTTTCTTGGTTCTTTCGGTAAAGTCACATAGAAGGAAAATAATAAAATAATATAGCAGTGTGGTATACAGTTGGGTGGGTAGAATAATACATAGTGTAATATTACAATGTATAGTCTATAATCATATTAGTTGCTGCAGGCACCATATAATTAACATTCCTTCCATTTATTAATTCTAACCTTACTCCCTCCCTTTCATACTGCTAATCCTGCATAATGCATGGGCATAATGACTTTAAACCCCTCGCCAAACCTCCTACGCATTTCACAAGTAGTATTAATCGCATATCTGCATTTCCCATAAATATGCCTAATTCCCATTGATATGCAAATTATTTTGTCAAGATGCTCTTCGCCCCTCCATCCCAGCATAAATAGTCGCTCCAAGCCTGGGGCGTGCCATTCAGACTCTGCCTTCTCGACAGACCTGTTCTCCACCTGAAGACGGCTGCTTACATTGTGGCCAAAACGTCGTGAGAATTATTTTATTGTTTTATTTTTATTATTTTATTATTTTCCTTCTACGTGACTTTACCGAAAGAACCAAGAAGATACACTCATACACTTGTAATAAAAGACTCAGACGCTTCTCTCTGACTCCGTGTCCTTTATTTGGGTTCTTGTCTTTTCCCTCACGGCACTCTCTTAGAGACACTCTACTTGTAGCCCCTGGCTGCTATCGCTATTGTAGCCTCCTTCCTCTCCTTGCAGACTCGCTGCAGACCCCCGCTGCCAACTCCATATGCAGACTCCCGCTGCCAACTCCGTATGCAGACTCCCGCTGCCAACTCCGTATGCAGACCCGCTGCCAACTGCAGCCTCCTCGCTGCTTCGGGTCGGTCACCGCTGGCCGACAGTGCCGATCCTCGCTCCCCGTGTCCGTGGCGATCTCACCACTCTCCGCTCTCGCCCTACGTGGCCTCACTCGTTCCTGGTCTCCCGTCACTCCCCCTCCTCTTCCGGTTTCTCTCCCTCTATAGACCTGACCCCTCTCCCCCACGTGACCTAACTCCTCCCCTCATGACGTCACTTCCGGAAGGTCGTTTACGCCCGCATTACATCACCCTCCCCCGTAGAGAAAATCCAGCCGACCTCGGCTGAACTACAACTTAACAAGCAATGCGGGTGTAAAGGACCAATACGTTAAAAGACACGAAGCATGCAACAACAATATAACAAGAACACAACACAAGTTAACGAAATGTAAGGGATTTCGAGCGAGTACGGGTAGCTGGGCCGTCCCGGACGGTCGGCAGCCCACCCGCCGAGCGGGAACGTGGCAGGGTTTTAAGGGCGACAGGAGCAAGTTCGTCCATCGCCATTGGAGGCCTGCCACCGTCCCGGTCCCGTTCAGAGGCGTCCCGTAGTCGCGTCCGTGGCGGGGTAAGAAGGGCTGCAGGTCCCGTAGATTCCGCTGCCCCGGTCGGCATCCCGCGAGCGGAACGTCCTCCCTCCTGCGGCGTCACGGCCGGCTTGTCTGTAAGGGGTACGACAGGCGCTCTTGCAAGGTCAGCAGGCACAGGCAAGGGCGAGTCGGCAGCAACAGACCCCGGCAAGGCAACCTCAGGAGATGACGCATCAGGTCGCGGGGCAACGTATGGCTTCAACCGAGATGTATGTACGAACCAGCGCCGCGAACCAACCCGAACACGCGCCGACTGTGGGTTGGGAACCTCAATGAGGCGGACCGGTCCTTGCCATGGTTTATGTAATTTAGGAGAGGTACCTGGCCGCACCTGTGGGCAATGAAGCCAGGCCAGGTCCCCCGTTTTCCAGGGGCACTCCCCCTTTGAACGTCGAGCACACCGCTCGTTCCGGGCCTGGCCTTTGGCCGTAGCCATGCGGGCTCCTTCCCTCGCCTCAGTGACACGGCGAACGTTATCCCGAATATAATCAGGAAGAGGTTAAGCAGGTTCCCTCGCTCCGGTTCCCAACTGCTCATTAATCGGCGGCACGTTTTCATGGCCGTACATGAGAAAACACGGCGAGTATCCAGTAGCCGCGTGCGGCGTCATGCGATACGCCGAAAGCACCCCAGGGATATGCAAATCCCAATCTGATTGTTTTTCACTGACCGTATGGCACAGCATGGCGGACAGGGTCCGATTTAACCGTTCCACCATACCATCCGTTTGTGGGTGGTAGGGGGATGTCCGTATCTTTTTAATTCCAAGAGCCGCACACACCTCTCCCAACAATTTAGACGAAAAATTCCGGCCTTGGTCTGTAAGGAGCCTCTCCGGCGCCCCCTTGTCCATAACATACCCAAATAGAAAGGCGTCAGTGATAGACGCCGCTGACTGGTCAGGCAAAGGCCAGGCCATCGGCCAGCGGGAGAGGTACTCCACCCCCACCAGCAAATACTTATTTCCCCTAGCGGATGGCGGAAAGGGTCCCAAAATATCTAACGCCACCAGTTCATTAACTCGAGATACCTGAATAGATTGTATCGGCGGCACATATGGATGTTTAGGTGGCTTGCGGCGGGCACAATCGGGACACGCGCGAACGTGACCGACGACATCTGTCGTCATGCCGTGCCAATAGTAATCTCGCTGCAGCGTCAATAGGGTCTTCTGCACCCCCAGATGTAAAAGTGTGTCACAATGCAGAGACCTAATCAATTCGTACCGCAATGATGCCGGTACAACAAGACGCCAGCGTTCCTGTATCCCTTCCCTCCACATCAGCAACCCATCTTGGAGAGCGGTTTCCGGTACACCACCCGCACCGAGTCCCCTACTTGCCTTCTCCGGTTGCTTTCGTAACGTTACCAAGGAATCGTCCAACATTTGCTCCCGAATCCACACAGACCTCGGGAGACGCAAAATCCCATCAGCCGGTCCCCCATCAACCGGTCTCGGCTTAAGCGGAGTTTCAGGCACATCAACCGCCAGCACGACAGGCTGAGGGGGGAGCTGAATCGGTCCACACCTATGCGTCCCCGACGCACACGCGCAAGGGGATTGTTGCGGCAACCTGGAAAGTGCGTCCGCATTAGCGTGACGCACACCCTTCCGATGGTGAATTTGCAAGGAAAATTCTTGCAGCGTGTCCAGCCACCTCGCCAATTGTCCGGATGGCTGGTCCATCTTAAGAGCATACTGCAACGCCGCATGGTCCGTGCGGACAATAAACGACCGACCGTACAGATACGGTCGAAATTGGCGGAGAAAAAAAACAATGGCCAAAAGTTCCCTGCGAGTGACGCAGTAGCGGGTTTCCGCGGGAGACAAAACCCGACTACCATACGCCACCACGCGTTCAACTCCACCTTTTGACTGAGACAACACCGCCCCAATACCAGTGTCACTCGCATCAGTATCCAGAATGAAGGGATGTTCAAAATCCGGATAATCCAACGTCGGTGCAGTAGCCAATAGATCGCGCAGGCTCTGAAACGCCCCCTCCTCCGGCGGTCCCCAAGCAAATTTGTGTCCCTTCCCTGTAAGGAGATGCAAAGGCCTCACGATCGTAGCAAAATTCGGAACAAACCTCCGATAATAAGAGGCGAACCCCAAAAACCGACGCACATCACCCACCGTGGCCGGGGTTGGCCAATCACGGACACACGCTGTCTTCTCCGGATCCGTAGCCACCCCGTCCGCACTAACAATATGCCCCAAGTATCGAACGGAGTGTTGCAGTAGGTGACATTTCTTTGGCTTGAATTTCAAATTAGCAGAACGCATTCTGGTGAATACAGCCTCCAACCGCAGTAAATGCTCATCAAATGTGCGGCTGAAGACGATAATATCGTCTAAATATATCAGACATGTCTCCCACTGCAACCCCGTTAATACCAACTCCATCAACCTCTGAAAAGTGGCAGGGGCCGCATTCAACCCCATCGGAAGACAGTTAAATTGGAATAGCCCCTGCGGCGTACGGAAAGCAGTCTTTTCTCGCGAGGGCTCGTCAAGGGGGAGCTGCCAGAAGCCCGAAGAGAGATCTAGCGTTGAAAAGAACTTGGCCCCCGACAAGGCGTCGAGAGAATCGTCCATACGCGGCAGGGGATACGCATCTGCTACCGACACTTTATTCAACTTACGAAAATCAACACAAAATCGCAATTTGCCATCCTTCTTTTTAACCAACACAACAGGCGCGCCCTACGGGCTGTTAGACGGAGATATTATGTCCGCTTTCAACATGTCATCCACTGCCCCTCGAACATGCTCTCGCTCAGCCGGACTCATCTGACGCGAGTTCAAGCGAATAGGGGCAGCGTCCCCTGTGTCGATATGATGATAAAGCAGCGAGGTGCGTCCCAAGTCCAAATCGTCGGAGCTAAACACATCCGAATAACTCAATAATAATTTATGAATCGCACAACGCTGTTCGCCGGAAAGGGCTGAATTCTCCCCACACAATTCAGCGATCCAACGATCATCCACCGCTCCATCGTGTGAAACACCAGCCACCAGCCCCCCGTTGGGCAGATCACTCTGAGCCGTAAACGCCGTAGTGGCATGTGCCACAACGGTACCAGCCGGCACACACACGCTTTCAGTACTCGCATTAAGCACCTGCAAAAATGGCCGCTGATCTGGCCGAACAATAGTTTGCGCCCCCACCAGCGCCAATCCGCCCGTAATAGCGGCGGACGGCGACAGCAAAACCCCAAAAGCTCCCTGCCGACCAGGCACCGGCTTCCGATATCGTAAGGGAATGAGCATCTGCGAGCCAGGTGGAATATCAACAGAAACTTCAGATAACGCCTGCACCTGGGCGACAGGAGCAGGTCGCCCCCAGGCGGACGGTAAAAATGCCATTTTACGGCCCCCCGGTAATTCAATGCAGTTTTCATTGATTCGAATTAGAATGGGCATTTTGGCCAAAAAATCAGTACCCAACAGGCAAGGAACCGCAAGGGACCTCGAAATTAACACGATTCCCGAGGCCGACACTCCCCCGATAGATATGTTAGTGTCCACCTGGCCCACGATGCCCATGCTACCCCCGTTCGCAGCGACGCAGGAAGCGTAAGCTGGCCTCACGGCCCCCGGTGGGATGTCCAAAAGGTGGAATATCACATCCGAAATGATGGTCGCGGACGCACCGGAATCCACCAAAATACGCACGTCCACCCCTTGGATCGACCCGGGTACAGTGGACGAACCGGTAGCGGCCGCGACAACCCGCCGAGCCAGCTTGCGCCACTGCGTTACCGAGCGACAAGGCGCAGATAATGGCCTCCCGTATTTAACAACATCCGCGTCGCACAACAACGGCAATGAGTGAGGTGTCAGGCCTTGCCGGGTGTCTGGTGCGCACCGACTTGCCTGTGCTGTAGGATCTTTCTTGGGAGCGTCCGCTGTCGAGGCCTCCTGCTGGGGCGGACCCGGAACGCGGGCCCAGCAGTCCCTGGCATAATGGCTCCGACGCCCGCAGCGGAAGCACTCAACCTCGTTGCGGCGCGCAGCGGGCACCCCGTCCCGACGCGGCCGTACCGGCGGCGCAGCCCGCGGCCCCGGCCCACCCCGGGCCGGCCACGGAGCAGAGGCAGCTGACAGCTCCTGCTGGCTGCTCCCATCCGGCACGTACACGGCCTTTCTAGGGTCCCACCCTAAGGCACCCCCCTCGACGACAGGACCACCTGTCCACGCCGTAACTTGTTTCCAGCGGCGAAGGTTAAACTGGGCGTCCAGACACTTGGCCGCGGCCCGGGACGTGAGCTTTTCGTGACCGCACACCGGCATAGGAATGCCGAGATCTCGGGACAACTCCAACATTTTCCCCAGGATGAGAGGTTCCAGCAGGTCAGGCTCCGTCTCCGGGTAAGCGGCCATAGCAAGTTCCAACACGGCGCCCCTATACGCTACCGGTGACTCCTCGGGTGCGCGTTGTCGTTGCACGAACCGGCGATGGGCGTCATCCGGCGGCTCGTACGCGTCCGCCATTTCGTCGAACACCTCTCGCAGAGTCTTCTTCTTCGCAGCTTTTATAGAGCGAAAAAAACGAATGGACTCATCATCAAGAAGAGTCGGAAGCACCGCCAGTGCCTCGGCGTCCGTCCACCTTGCTGTGCGTACCGCTGCCAAAAATCTACAGGCGAACGCACTCCAATCGATACCGATGGAGAATTCCTTGACAGTTGTTAGGTGACGACTGCGACTCCTTGGCTTGCTTCCTTCAGCCGCTGACTCCTCCGGTGGCAAATTCAACATGGCGTCGCAACGCGGTGTCGACAAGATGGCGGCTGACCGTCGCGGCGGTCCCAAAATGGCGGCTTCCCGCTTTTCGTCGTGCGCCACGCCCAAGATGGCGTCTTCGTGCCGCGTGGCCGATGGCGGCGCCATCGAAGACGACCCGGGCTCCTGCTGACCACCAACGTCTCCTCCCGACGCCGCCCTCGGCGTGACAAGGTCACACAACTGCGTAATAACGTTCTTAAGAGTTACGAGTTGCTCCGCCATCTGGGTCCATCTTGAATCCACGTCCTTTACAGCAGACGGGTCCGTCGACACGGCGACCTCTTGGACTCCCGGACCCGCACTCGTCCCATCACGGATCTCTTCCTCCGCCAGAGTCAGGCCGACTTTAGGAGGAAAATCGTCGTCGTCGGAAGATGAAGCCGACGCCGGAGACGGAATATTCTTTTTTCTCAGTTGTTTCGCCATGCCGTTTCACTTCTGACTCCAGTGTAATAAAAGACTCAGACGCTTCTCTCTGACTCCGTGTCCTTTATTTGGGTTCTTGTCTTTTCCCTCACGGCACTCTCTTAGAGACACTCTACTTGTAGCCCCCGGATGCTATCGCTATTGTAGCCTCCTTCCTCTCCTTGCAGACTCGCTGCTAACTCCGTGTGCAGACCCCCGCTGCCAACTCCATATGCAGACTCCCGCTGCCAACTCCGTATGCAGACTCCCGCTGCCAACTCCGTATGCAGACCCGCTGCCAACTGCAGCCTCCTCGCTACTTCGGGTCGGTCACCGCTGGCCGACGGTGCCGATCCTCGCTCCCCGTGTCCGTGGCGATCTCACCACTCTCCGCTCTCGCCCTACGTGGCCTCACTCGTTCCTGGTCTCCCGTCACTCCCCCTCCTCTTCCGGTTTCTCTCCCTCTATAGACCTGACCCCTCTCCCCCACGTGACCTAACTCCTCCCCTCATGACGTCACTTCCGGAAGGTCGTTTACGCCCGCATTACACACTTAACCCTTCCCTCAGCCACTCATTCACCTACTGAACCACTCACCCAGCCACTTATACACACACACTCATCCACTCATGAACTCGCCCCTTAAACATCCACCCATCCACCCACCCAATAACCCAGTCATCCACCCACTTATACACCCACCCACCCACTCATCCACCCATCCACCGACTCATCCACCCACCCACTCATTCACTCGCCCACTCACACATTCACTCACCCACCTCATCCACCCACTTATCCACCCACCCACCTACACATTCCCTCGCCCACTCACTCAATTTGGACAAACCAGAGGAGACGGGCTATGCATATGTGAAGGGGAGTGGGAAGATCTGCAACCAGGAGCATGACACAAATAATCTCAATAGTGTTCACCTCTTTCACAGGCTTCTCTCACTACAAGAATGCACGCTGTAAAATATTGTCGAATTGCAAAGAAGAGTGCCTTTTTCATAATCTACAAGTATAATTGATGGTTATGCATGAAGTTATATACATTTATATGTTAACTGTTGAAGATTGCCATTAAAGTGGCTGCCTTGCGTGGCTTTGCCTTCATGCAATGCTTCCCAATATCTTCCCAATTATTAAATTATTATTCCGTTTACTGCACACAGTACACTTGCACACAATTTACAAATCTTACACATCACACACTCAACATCCATGTACAATGCACACAGTAAGGAGACCCATGAATATCGCAGGTTTATTGTTCGCGTTTTTGACCTATTGTGGGCAACTTCTGTGTTTACCAATTTAGCTATTATGGGGGTTCGTTTTGGCCTTTTGCAGGTGTAGTGGGTACCACAGAGACTGGAGACGTTGTCTTTAGAGGCAACACGGTTTATTTGTAACTATGAACAAGACTCCCCTTAACTCACGCTATCTAGGGAGGTACAGCCTCCGGGCGAGCGTGCCCTCACACTCAGTCAACCTGGCTCTTGGCCCCCCCCCCCCCCCCCCCGGTATCTGTGCCCGAGGGGAGGCTAACTGACCCGACCCAGCCAAGGTACGGGTCCTGACCACTGGTCCTGACCACTGGTCCAAGTTCGGCCCGGCCCTTACAAGGACGTCGGGTCCCGGGGTCCCAGGGTCCTAGCTAGGCTGGTCTTCTCTCTTTGTCTACGGAACACTGCCCTGAGCTGTGCTTGAGGTGCCCCTTTCATACACAAATAATTGTGACCTCTCTGGGTAACGGGAAATGGTCCCAAAATGTCCAATGCCACCAATTCATTCACACGAGACACCGTTATGGATTGCAGCGGCACCATGTGCGGTTGTGCGGGTGACTTCCGACACGCACGCTCTGGATAAGCCTTAATGAACAAATACACATTGTTGTCCATCCCTGGCCAACAGAAATCCATATTTAAGGTCGAGAGTTTTCTTGACACCCAAATGTATCAATGTTTTGTGCACCGTGTGTGTAAGTCTGCATCGTAGGCTCGTGGGCACCACTAGACAAACCATTGAAGCTCTACATCCCATCGTAGGAGCCCCTCACCGACCTGCAGAAAAGGGTGCCCCGCAGTACTCATTTGTCAGGAGGCCCGGTGCCTCAAATTCAGCAGGGAGGCATCCTCAACCTGGAGCCGTCCACACTCGCTGTGGTTCAGGCCAAATATGCAGTCGACCGGTGCTTGCTCATCGCTGGCCGGGACAGAGTCAACTACGGCGACCATCTCGGGCGACCATCTCGGGCGACTTCTGCAGCAGCGCTCTGCACCGAGCTGAGCCCATCACGCACCTGCATGAGCCGGACGGCGGCAGCCGGGACAGCGCATCCGCATTCCCATTGGCGCGCCCCTTTCCTATACAGTACAGTAAAGGAGAATCCCTGGAGGATTTCAATCCAATGGGCCATTTGGCCGGAGGGTTGGTCCACACGCCGGGAGTATTGGAGTACTGCGTGGTCGGTACGGACAAGGAAGTCCCTGCAGTACAAGTAAGGGCAGTACAACTGTATGAAATGGACCATGTCAAGCAGATCCCTGCGTGACGCAATACCACTGCTCAGTGGGAGACAAAACGCAGCTGCCATACGCCATGACTCTCTACTCCGTCGACGACCTGGGACAAGACAACGCCTATGTCCATATCACTGGCACCAGTGTCCAGGATAAATGGTTTGGCGAAATCTGGATAAATGAGCGATGGCGCACTGGCCAGAGCGTCACGAAGCGCTGAAAAAGAATAATTTTCCACCTTGTCCCCCTTGGCTGTTAGAGATTGTAGTGGTTTGGCAATTGTCACAAAATCCTTTACAAACCTGCGATAGTATGAGGCGAACGCTATAAAGCTGTAGACCTCCGCCACCGATTTGGGGGTCGGCCACGTGCGCACACAGGCCGTCTTATCCGGGTCGGTAGTGACCCCTGACGCGCTGACAACATGGGCCAAATACTTGATGGAAGTTTGCAACAAATGGCATTTTCGCGGCTTAAAGTTCAAGTTTGCATCATGCACTTGAGAAAAAAAAGCGCAGCCACTGCAAGTGCTCGTCGAAAGTGCGACCGAAGACAATGTCATCTAGATAAATAAGCATGATTTCCATTGCAAACCAGATGGAACCAATTCCATGAGGTGCTGAAAGGTGGTCGGCGAGGAGTGAAGTCCCATCAGGAGACAATTGAAATGGAACAATCCCTGTGGTGTTCGGAACGCCGTTTTAGGTTTAGATTCTGCGTCCAAGGGCAGTTGCCAAAATCCTGACAGCAAATCGAGGGTTGAGAAGAATTGTACACCAGACACGGCATCCAAGGAATCGTCCATGCAAGGAAGCGGGTATGCGTCTGCTACGGAAATTTTGTTGAGTTTTCGGAAGTCAATACAAAATCGCAAGGAGCCGTCACGTTTTTTTAACCAATACAATGGGCACCCCCCCAAGGGCTGGTGGAGGGAGAGACAATGTCTGCAGCCAACATCTCTTCCACAGTCTGACGAATACATTCCGTTTCATGGGGGCTCATTCTGTGTGAATTGTATTGAATGGGAGGCGAGTTCCCCGTATCAATATGGTGCTGCAACAGGGTGGTCCGGCCTATGTAGTATTTACCATTGCTAAACACGTCCTGGAATTCGTGCAAAAGTCGCTGAAGCCGTGCTCGCTGCTGTCGATAAATCCTTGTTTTCCTGACACAACCTCTGCATCCACGTGGGTTCGACCTCGCTAGCAGGCGAGACATTCCCCACAATCCCGGACATGCACGTCATTTGCTCCGTGCATGAGGCCGCCATCACGTGCCAACACAGTGCCTGCTTGGATAACTACCGGAGTATTGCCCGCATTAACCACTTGGAGGAAGGGATCGCAGTTTGCCGGCACGACAGTCAGTGCCCCCACCAAGGAGGGTGTTCGCGATACTGCGTTAGAGGGAGTCAAGAGGATCCCCTCCTCCAGATTTAGCAGGGCAAAACTGCAATGGCACAAGCATCTGCGTGGCTGGCGGAACGCGCACTGTCTGGCTAACCGTAGCCTGCACAGGCGCTGCCCCGATGACATCTCAATACACCCCTGGTCCACCATTATTTTGAGGGGCATCCTGCATAATAAATCCATGCTCAACAAGCAGGGTACTGGCAGTTTTAGAAATCAACACAGGCCCGTCCATTACCACTTCTCGTATTTGCACTGTTGCGATCATGCGACCGACTATCCCAAACTACCCCCATTCGCCGCTACACATGGCCCGTCAACCTGCTCCAGAGGCCGAGGTGATGCTGGCAACGAACGAAAAGTAGGCAACGAAATGAGCGTGGCCGAGGTACCTGTATCGATCAACACCTGGACCTGCACCCCCTGGAAAAGGCCCATTACATCTGACGATCCTGCCGCGGCACCGACCACTTGATAGGCCAACAGACACCACTGCTCAATGTGTTGCAGACCCGCAGCCAACGAACCAACATGGTAAGCTTCTGACGCAATGGGATGAACAGTAACCGGGTGAGCGAAAGTTTTTCACTATAAATCCTTCATATGCGTGGCGGCTAGAGTCCTCTCGTCCTCTGGCTTGAGATGGCTGCCACTTATGGGTCAGATGATTGCATTGCACCATTAAGCAATTGGTAATTAAATATAATATTTTTGTCCTAAAAAGTGTAAAATTTTGTAAAAAAATTTTCACCAACATTAATTGTCACGCACAACGAGTCTGTGTGGAAAATGTCAGCTCGATTGGATCACGGGAAGTGGGTTAAAAAACGACCGAAAGATTTGCACGGTCCTAAGCAAGCAAGCGAACTTAATAAAAAGGATTTAGAAATATATTCGCCTGTGGAGGACGCTGGGATCGATCCCGCGACCTTTGGCATGGGAAGCAAGGGCGCTACCAACTGCGCTACTCCGCCACGGCCTGTGGAGGTGTCACGCTCTGGGCTCCTACACTGTGACGTTCAGCCAAAGCCATGAATGAGTTCTATTTGAATAAATGTAAAATAAATTTTTTTTGCCTAAAAAGTGTAAAATTTTTGAAAAAAATTTTCACGAACATTGTCTCGCACAACGAGTCTGTGTGCAAAATGTCAGCTCGATTGGATCACGGGAAGTGGGTTAAAAAACGACCGAAAGATTTGCACGGTCGTAAGCAAGCAAGCACGCAAGCAAGCAAGTGAACTTAATATAAAGGATTTAAAAAGGATAAGAGTGAAGGAGACCGTGTTTGTGTATAAGTAGCTCTGTGGTGTAATGCGGCTTTTAAACTAATGTGGAATTTTTTAATTGTTTAAATGGCTCTTCTTCTTTGAAAGGTTGTCGATCCCTAATCTGTCATCATTATTAGACCCCATGCATAACAGGTGCTATCGGCTAGTCACCCCTGCTTACTGTGCAGCAGAGGGCAGTGTAGAAAAACCCATCATTATACTGCACTTCTATGAAACCCACGTCTATGCTGTTCCCTGACCTTCACACCACAGGCGAAGTATGGCCAAGTAACTCGTCAGGTGGTCTAGGATCTCATCTAGTAGTGGAGTGATACATATATATTTTCGTCAACTTACAAAAAAAATGGCTTTCTTCTTCTTTGAAAGATTGCCGACCCCCCCTAGATGCAAATTGTTCCCTTTGGTCAGCACTCACCCCTGAGCAGAAATACGGAGACTAAACTTGGATAATAGCAAAATCTTAATTTCATATACACTATACTACTGTAAAGAAGCTCTTTCTCAGGCCCCATTTTCTAGACGATTTATTTTACAGTAACGTATTTACAAGGCAAAAGTATGACTAACATGTTCACAAGGCTATGACTATCTGCAGCCCCAGTGGTTCCCACTAGATTCATCTCGAACAGTCTTTCTTGATGGGTTCCACCATGTCCATCTCGAACAGTTGGCCCGATGTTTTCCACAATGCCGATGTCCAACAGTCGGCCCCGATGTCATCCACCTGCAGTCATCCTTCAGTCCCCGAGCCAGTGCCCCGATCGCGGGCCTCGCTCCCCCTTATATAACCACTCGGCTACGCCCTGGTAACTTCCAGCACTTTCCCCTGGTAGATTCTTCCAGCAGACGCTACCATCTTCTACTTCCCTTCTTGAACCTTCCCTCGATCAGTACCCTGCACCTGTTTCCACCCATCTCCACTGACCCCACTATAACCCTTGCCATGTACAGTACCCTACAAAGGAGCTCCGCTCTAATTTCTCTCCCATGCAATTCCCTCAATATTATAAGTCACCAATGCGGACTTTTAAACGTGCTTTGACGGCGACAGAAAGATGGACAAATAACTAGATCCGGAATAGATAATCTTAACAACAGTTAGAATTGATTAACTGTGCCTTTGTTAATTATGCACTATTGACGCACTATGCACAAGGACACAAACCAACTGTGGCAGATAATTTCTCAACCGTTAAAATGTGACATCTACACAGCGTCACCGCACGTCAAAGACAACACAGAGGACAAACAACTCTCAAAACTCTCGGCAACATTAACAGCATACATCAGCACAGCATCCCCTCGCGTCTACGATTACAAAACACTGAGTATAACCAACTCTCAAAACAGCACACATCTGCACAGCTCCCCTGCACGTCCACAAAAACAACACCGTGGCAAAAAACCATACAGAATAACGCGACGACTGGTCATACCAACCCTCATGCACGATCCACTCTTGGGTAACGAAACAATGCCACTGCTATTCAGTGGCCTAAAATAAAATGTTTCGCTCCGGATGATCGCTGCAAAGTATAACCTGTGTTTTGATTTAGTGTGCTGATCTTAAAGGTGCATTGAAAAAATGTGATACTCCGACTGATGCTCCTGCTGTTGTGGAGTGACTCATGTTGTTTGTCGTTTATTGTGAAAATTCTTTTCGAAATCACCAAAATAAAGCCATAAAAGCAATGAAAGTGATCTGTTTCATTGCTTTTATGGCTTTATTTTGGTGATTTCGAAAAGTTTTTTGGTTTGGCCATGTTTGTTGTAGTATGGAAGTTAGACTGATGGCCTTAATCTAAGTTGTCTTGTGGTTGCTGTTGTTGTTTGACTTGCATCCCACTGGGATTTTTGCACACAGCGTTTGTGTACGGTGCTTTTTCTGCAATATTTTGCTGTATTTTCTTGGATTTTTTGTTTGCACATAGTCACATAGTCACTTTAAGATGTTTTCTTGATCATGTTTTGTTTTTAGTTTTTTGCGGTTGCACCCGATTCAAGAGGCGAATGGCTCAGGGCTATACCTAATAAATGAACTTGAAATTGAAGGGAACATAACGGCAGTCTCAGAACTTGGCTGGCATCTTCAACAGCACTCTGAGAAATTCAACACAGTTGCAGTTTAGGGACTTGGTTGGAGTTATCAACAGCGCGTTGAACAACTTGACGCAGTTGAAGTCTGGGGCATTTATTGTGGAGCTTCCAAACAGCGCTCTAAGCAACTTCGCTCAACAGCCGACCAAAGCACCAACTCGGCTCTCCCTGTAGCACTGCACAGTGACTCCACTCAGCAGAAGCACCGCGCACCAAGCAGTCCACACAACTGCAAAGGCGCCCACAATGACGCATACATCAGCGTCCCCTAGTAACTGCCCCCACCTTGGGAGTCCCCCCCAGGTCCCGACAAACACCACCTCCTGTACACGCATAGCATTCACCTGAATACTAACATTGTATCCCACCCTCACAGCATCTCTCTCTACCCTCCCTCGTCGGCAATCGGCTGCCTGTTGCTATGTCGCCTACCTCTATCTCTCGCCCCTCATGCCCTGTGAATCAATTTGGCAGGTACAGCGTCTTCCAATCAGAACCTCGTAAATTCGTTATATTTAACCTGATTTTCTTGGCAACACTAGCCTTCAATCACATATAGCCCCACCGACTCTCACCCCACGCCAACTGGCCTGCCCGGACTGGCCAATTCATGTCCTGCCCCCAATCAAAGCCAGACTTAGTGGCGTCGTTGCTTCTGGCATCGTTGAGGGTCTTAGCAAATTATTCCCCCCATAACTGCTCACCCCCCCATTACCTCATGTAACCTCAGTCACCTCGGCTCACCCGGGCTAGAAAGCGCTTGTACACACCCACACCGTTACAATTACACTACTGTACACTACACCACTATATACTACACTACTAGGCAATAACAGCACCACTTTATTAACACGCCAAAAAAGCACAACTAAATGATGACGCAGTGGCGAGATGTTAACTACCTCTCTCCTGGTGTGCAGGTGGTGGTGGGTTTGATCTCGACCCTGACGCCTACTTTATATTTGGAGTTTGCATGTATCTCTCTCCTTGTGGTAGTATGGATTTTTCCCTGGGTTCTCCGGGTTTTCCCTCCACATTTAGAGACATGCATTAGATTTTTCTGCCATAAAGGTCCACATGTCACCTTATCATGCGAGTGGTGGTGCTAGCAGTCACAATTGAAAATATCTGCCATTCTGATCGCGTTGTGTGCTGCCCAACCTAATTGCTTCACTGCGCTGTATGTACTGTATACACAGTACTGTACTAATGTATAATATACCCTAAAAGGCCCCACTGCTTCTCGACAATCAACTTGGGATGCTTTACAACTGACTGGTGAGTACCTCGGTAAAAGAGTAGAGTATTTCTTATATCATAGTTAAAAGGTATGGTTAGTTTATTTCTTTAAAAATGTCATGTACTTGGAAAATTTGATGAACCATAAGTATAACTCTCAAATAACCGGCATATTGATTAACCAGCACTATCAATTTCCCATGGATGTGAGATCAGTTTTTGCTCTATATGTAATTGTTTTAATAATATGTGTTCATCAAATTATAACTCTAAGTACTCAAAAGACATAGCGACAATATTGATTTACTGTAATCACATTACATAGTGTTCACTGCAAATATATTAACCAGCACTATCCATTTCCCATGGATGTGAGATCAGTTTTTGCTGGATATGTAATTTTTTTAATAATGTGTTCATCAAATTATAACTCTAAGTACTCAAAAGACATAGCGACAATATTGATTTACTGTAATCACATTACATAGTGTTCACTGCAAATATATTTTTGACTCGATGATGCCTACACCTGCATGCATTCTCAGAATGAGAGAAGCCAAATGGTAGCACGTTTGATCTTTGTTGAAGAGGTTCACAGTTCAAATCTGTCAGGCAGCCCTTATGATTACTGCAGAAATATTAACCAAAAATGTGTCATCTGCTTTACAGTGGATGTTTAAAAAACTTTGGCTCACCAAAATTTTGCTAAATTAGAAAAATTTGCCACAAATAACCCAAATGGGATTACATATGAATCATCTCCCCACCCTACTGGCAGTCTCTAGCCCATATGCATTGTTGGATATGTAAAATGCGAAAGTAAAATATGCATATATTTATGTCAGCACCATATACATGTCAAGATTATTATGATAAAAGGTGAATGCTATAGAGGTTTGTTTGTCTCGTGCTCCTGTATATAGGCCTTCCCAACCTGCAGGTCGACACATTCTGGCTGCTCCTATTCTGCATTGTCCAAAGAGTCCACATCAACATCCACAACCTGCTGGGGTTCATCTCACTCTCCCTTAAGAGTCCAACCTCTCCAGCTTCATGCTGTCTCCATCGACAACTTGGAAGTTGAACCTTGGAGTAAAATCTTCAACTCCACACATTTGTAATGAGAAAAACCAGTGAATAATGTGGATGAAATGGAGCTTCTTTGTCTCAAGCTCAAGGTGACACATCTATCTGGTCTCCATTTGATTCTGTATTGCCTGAAAATTCCACCCACACCTCCACATCCACAAACTGCTGATGGTGGCCTCGCTCTGCCTCAGAGTCAGAATTCTCCTCCTGTTTCACACTGCTTCCATTGATGTGATGGTCGGATTTTGGAGTTGAATTTACATGTTCACATTTCACATTCACTTCTTCACGCTTCACCATCAGATCACATTTCACCTTCACTTCTTCACTCTTCACATTCACTTCTTGATATTTTATTCTTGCTTCTTGACATTTCACCTTCACTCCTGGCCACGTTTCATATCTGGAATGTTTTTCTGATTCTTGTTTTATGAGGTATGAGCTCATTCCAGAACGTTGACTTTCACATGTCAAGTTCTGATTAATTTCCTTGTGAATCTTTTGATGCCTGTTTCGAATCCCTAACTGTCGAAACGCCTTCCCACACACAGTGCACTGGAAGGGTTTCTTTCCGGTGTGTATATTCCGGTGGTTGTGAAGAACTGATGACCGTGCAAACGCCTTTCCACACAGAGTGCACTTGAAGGGTTTCTCTCCTGTGTGTGTTCTCTGGTGTCTGTGAAGATCTGATGACAGTGCAAACGCCTTCCCACACACCGCGCACTTGAAGGGTTTCTCTCCTGTGTGTGTTCTCTGGTGTCTGTGAATATCTGATGACAGTGCAAACGCCTTCCCACACACAGCGCACTTGAAGGGTTTCTCTCCTGTGTGTGTTCTCTGGTGGATCTTAAGATCTGATGACCGTGCAAATGCCTTCTCACACACACTGCACTTGAAGGGTTTCTCTCCCGTGTGTATTCTCAGGTGCCTTTGAAGATCTGATGACCGTGCAAACGCCTTTGCACACAGAGTGCACTTGAAGGGTTTCTCACCTGTGTGTGTTCTCTGGTGTCTGTGAAGATCTGATGACAGTGCAAACGCCTTCCCACACACAGTGCACTTGAATGGTTTCTCCCCTGTGTGTGTTCTCTGGTGCTGCCTCAAGCTTCCAGTGTGATCCGTGCTGTATGGGCACTGGTCGCACTGGTGTATTTTAGTACCAAGTTGGGCTGAGTGTCTTGGCTCCATTTGAATGATTCTGCAGAGCAAAGTGGCAGAGGAACTGGGAGCTGCAGACAGAACACAGGAATATCCACACGATGTAAGTGAGCATAGATGCACACAGGTATACACATATATACAGTTACACATTACATTCACCTATGACATACACATCTATACTGAAGCATTCACGAGAAATAAAAAAAAATCATCCCCAATGCACCATACAAGCTCATTTAAGGCTCGATATGCTATTGACAATCACCTATTGACCTGGCACAGCAGACAATGTGAGTGCAAGTGGTCAGCATTATACCTGGAGGTCCCTTGTATCTTCAATAGCAATGCTAATCCATAACTCAATGTACACAATTTCGGTTGCGTCTGGCTACTGAAGAAATGTTGACTTTAGCAACTTTCTGCTAAAAATAAAGGGTGTTAAAAATAAAACAATTTGCAATGGGCAAATAATGTAGCAAAATGGACAAAGTAATGTTCAATTGCAAATTGGAGGTCCAAAGCCAGGATCAGTTTTGCTGGAATTCTCGAATTGACACTTGTTGCTTTAGCTGTGTATTTGCTGTGTTCATATCCTGTTTCCATGCTTGTAAAACATTGCATGGAAGAAAAAAAAATATCGCTTTCATTAAACCTTGGTGTTTAATAGAGTCATCATACTTTACAGCAAATACAAACTTTAGACTCTAACACACTGGCACGATGAACAAGGTGGTGGTGTGGTCAGAACCATGCTTGGCTGCCTGTATCTGCTCAGTACTGACGCTCATTTCACCAAGCAATTAAATGACGATCAATCAACCCAGTGGAGGATCACAATAAGTTATATCACTTGTCAATAATGTCTACTGTTAGCAATAATCCAACTCTGATTGTTGGATACATAATGCAGTGGACTAACAACTTCGCCTCGTTCCCCATGTAGATATGCCCTTACGTAAATGTTTCACATGGATAAATAACGTATAAACAAAACAGCCACCATTCAACACTAATTGGAAGCAACATCATCACAGTGCTCATGTCAGGATAGGTGCAATTGAAGGCCATGTAAGTGTGGAAAACTTTCCAGCAGGTCATGGGAATTATACAGGTATCAAGGGATGATCGACTAATATGACTGCCAGATGCACCACCTGTGCTCCCCACTGTGGCAACAATGCGTTTTAGCCACTCAGTGCTCTGGCTATTGATGTGGGCATCGCTCCTCCGACCTCGTTGCAGGGCAAATGCCTCCAACTGGCCTGCAGCATTCTTCACGAGCCTCCTCCACAGAGGCCGATCTTGACACCGCTGGATAAAGTCTTTGGCAAATCCACTCAGCTCCAGATCCTACTACTGTATACCGTATCAGTTCATCTCTTTTCCAGCCCTATCATGCCCGTTTAGCCCCCTTTATCCAACCAAGCAGAGGCTGCTTGGGCATGCAGACATGATCCAGAAAACAGACCTTTGCCCGCTGGAGCTCACTGATGGGAATGTGTCCAGATATTTCAAGGATTTGTGAGCTCCTCACACAATCCAGCCTGGTTAAACTCAAGATGGATGGTAGGCAGGCCAGCCTGAATGGATCCTAAATCCTCTCTCTCCCATGATATAAATAGCAACCCTCAGAGTATACACACACAGTGTACATACACGCACTGTACACACCCACTGTAGATACACATAAAGATCCCCCGTATAGCTTTAACAGACTTCATATTCTTTGTTCTTTCGATAAAGTCACGTAGAAAGAAAATAAAAATAACATAAAATATAAATATTATTTTAATTGTATTGTTATTTTAATTGTAATAACATTTACTTTAATACAATAAAAAATTGTAGTTATTTTTATTTTCTATCTACGTGACTTTACCGAAAGAACCAAGAATATGAATTCCTGCAGTCACAAAAGTTTTAAGTCAAAGCCTTAAGACTGTTGGGGAAAGTGCTGTTAGTATCTATGAAGGCCGGTACAGTTCACGTGGGGGTGGGTGGCCAGCACCACACCTGACCGCCTTTGTCTCCCCAGTTGTGTTTACATACCACACCAGGCACTCATTAGAGGCGGAGTCGACCTAGGGGAGGCCCAAGAACCGGTTCAGTTAATCGTCACTGTGGCCATGAGCTCAGGTCGCCGGGTGTGCAGCACAGCGCGCTAACCACTGCGCCACGCACAGTGCAGACACACAGTGTCCATATAATGGATACACGTTGTACAGTGTACACAACGTAATGTACACATACGCATTGTACATGCAGTGTAAAGTACGCAGTGTATACTGTATACAGTAAACACGAAGTGTACAGTGAACACTTGGAACATACACGCGTACAGTGTACACAATGTTCACGTTGTTGTTGAACTCACGCACTCAAGGGATCTCTGTAGAATAGAGGAATTTAGGATTAATATAAATAAATGTAAACGCTAAATCCACTGCTCACCACACCACTTCACACACCCCGATTTCTCTCTCGCTCAGTCTCTGACGTCACTACACGCACGTCATCAGCCCGAGACGGCTGGGGGAGGTGTACCCTGCTAGTGACGTCATGTGATCAAGTAACTCCACCCCTCACGCGTACCAGCGCGTGACGTCATGTATGTTTGGTCCATGCCGAATGCCATCCCAGTAAAATTCTAATTTGGGCAAAGCCACGCCCATTCATCTCATTAACAATTTATTTAAATTTCGATTTAAAGCTTTCGTGACTGCAGGGATTCATCTTCTTGGTTCTTTCGGTAAAGTCACGTAGAAGGGAAGTAATAAAATAATACAAATAAAACATAATAAAACAATTCTCACGACGTTTCGGCCACAACGCAAGCAGCCGTCCTCAGGTGAAAACCAGGTCCGTCGAGGCGACAGAGTCTGAATGAAAGAGCACACGAGCTTGGAGCATATATATAAGCTGGGCGCATTGACAAAGGAATTTGCATATCAAAATGAATTTAGCATATTTATGGGAAATGCAGGAATGTGATTAGTACTGCATATGCATGTGCATTATGCAGGATTAACAGCATCAAAGGGAGCTGCAAGTTACTGCTGCTGCTGCAGTTGCTGCTGCTGCTGCACTTGCTGCTGCTGCTGCACTTGCTGCTGCTGCTGCACTTGCTGCTGCTGCTGCAGTTGCTGCCTTATCCATTTTAATATAACACTATGTATTATTCTACCCACCCTAATGTGTATCACACTGCTATATGTTTACTATACAATTACGACACCATACATTACTCTGCACACTGCACCATGCCAGTGAGTGGAACGCGGTCTGAAAGTCACTGTAAACGTGAACAATCAGTTAAGATCCGAAATGGTTTATTACGTCCTTCCAATGATTGCTAAGCCAGAATCCATCTTCTCGGTTGAAATTGTCTCTGTGTTTGTATATGTGGATCGCCTCATGAACGAATCTCTCATGATAGCCAGATGGCTTGCAGAGAACCTCTGTCTTGGAGAAGTCAATGTCATGTGAGCCCACTGAATTGTAACAGTGATCTGCCACGGCTGAGGTGTTTGTCCTACCGTGTTTCAGGTCTGCCTTATGTTCACGGATGCGGTCCGAGACATGTCGTTTGGTTTCTCCAATGTAACTGCTACCACAGAGGAAACTTAGTTTGTAGACGCCAGGGTACGGTATGTCTGGAACCACATCTTTTACAGACGGGACCAGATCACGGATTTTATGTACCGTGTTGAATCGGACCTGGATCTTGTGTTTAATCAGGATTTTGGAGATCTTTTTTGTGACCCCAGCAATGTAGGGTAAGGTGATGGTCTTGAAAGGCTCCTCAACAGGATCCTTCTTGATGGTTGGAGTGATGGCTTTGCGGATTGTGTAGTCGGAGTAACCATTAGCCTTAAGAGCTTGGCGTACGTGTTTGAGTTCACTGGAAATGTGTTCATGGTCGGAGATGCATTGGGCTCTATGATATAGAGTCTTGATGAGGGAATTCTTCTGGGATGGATGGTGGTGGGAATCCGGTTTTAGATAAGCATCCGTGTGGGTGGCTTTCCTGTAGACAGAGTGGCTCATTGAACCATCAGGTCTCCTTTTGATTAGGACATCCAAAAAGGGTAGCTTGCCATCATTTTCGACTTCCATGGTGAATCTGATGGCTGGGTGTATGGAATTGATGTGGTCGAGAAATTGATCTAGAGCAGGCCGGCCATGTGGCCAGATGACAAAAGTGTCGTCTACGTACCTCTTCCATAAGGTCGGGCGTAGAGTGGCAGTCTGGATGGCGTCCGTCTCAAATTTCTCCATGAAGATGTTGGCTACAACCGGAGATAGGGGGGAGCCCATTGGGGTGCCCTCAATTTGCTTGTAGAAGGTTCCATTCCAGGTGAAGTGTGTATTGGTTAAGCAGTGTCTCACCAGGGGGGGTACCCCAGCATTCAGTCCTTGATGAACCAAGTCTTCAATGATTGCGATGGTGTCAGGCACAGGCACCTTGGTGAACAAGGAAACCACATCAAAACTGACAAGCAGGTCGTCTGGGGACAGGGCAATCCCCTTGACCTGGTATCGACAATCAAGGGGATTGCCCTGTCCCCAGACGACCTGCTTGTCAGTTTTGATGTGGTTTCCTTGTTCACCAAGGTGCCTGTGCCTGACACCATCGCAATCATTGAAGACTTGGTTCATCAAGGACTGAATGCTGGGGTACCCCCCCTGGTGAGACACTGCTTAACCAATACATACTTCACCTGGAATGGAACCTTCTACAAGCAAATTGAGGGCACCCCAATGGGCTCCCCCCTATCTCCGGTTGTAGCCAACATCTTCATGGAGAAATTTGAGACGGACGCCATCCAGACTGCCACTCTACGCCCGACCTTATGGAAGAGGTACGTAGACGACACTTTTGTCATCTGGCCACATGGCCGGCCTGCTCTAGACCAATTTCTCGACCACATCAATTCCATACACCCAGCCATCAGATTCACCATGGAAGTCGAAAATGATGGCAAGCTACCCTTTTTGGATGTCCTAATCAAAAGGAGACCTGATGGTTCAATGAGCCACTCTGTCTACAGGAAAGCCACCCACACGGATGCTTATCTAAAACCGGATTCCCACCACCATCCATCCCAGAAGAATTCCCTCATCAAGACTCTATATCATAGAGCCCAATGCATCTCCGACCATGAACACATTTCCAGTGAACTCAAACACGTACGCCAAGCTCTTAAGGCTAATGGTTACTCCGACTACACAATCCGCAAAGCCATCACTCCAACCATCAAGAAGGATCCTGTTGAGGAGCCTTTCAAGACCATCACCTTACCCTACATTGCTGGGGTCACAAAAAAGATCTCCAAAATCCTGATTAAACACAAGATCCAGGTCCGATTCAACACGGTACATAAAATCCGTGATCTGGTCCCGTCTGTAAAAGATGTGGTTGAAGACATACAGTACCCTGGCGTCTACAAACTAAGTTGCCTCTGTGGTAGCAGTTACATTGGAGAAACCAAACGACATGTCTCGGACCGCATCCGTGAACATAAGGCAGACCTGAAACACGGTAGGACAAACACCTCAGCCGTGGCAGATCACTGTTACAATTCAGTGGGCTCACATGACATTGACTTCTCCAAGACAGAGGTTCTCTGCAAGCCATCTGGCTATCATGAGAGATTCGTTCATGAGGTGATCCACATATACAAACACAGAGACAATTTCAACCGAGAAGATGGATTCTGGCTTAGCAATCATTGGAAGGACGTAATAAACCATTTCGGATCTTAACTGATTGTTCACATTTACAGTGACTTTCAGACCGCGTTCCACTCACTGGCATGGTGCAGTGTGCAGAGTAATGTATGGTGTCGTAATTGTATAGTAAACATATAGCAGTGTGATACACATTAGGGTGGGTAGAATAATACATAGTGTTATATTAAAATGGATAAGGCAGCAACTGCAGCAGCAGCAGCAAGTGCAGCAGCAGCAGCAACTGCAGCAGCAGCAGCAACTGCAGCAGCAGCAACTGCAGCAGCAGCAGAAACTGCAGCAGCAGCAACTGCAGCAGCAGCAGTAACTTGCAGCTCCCTTTGATGCTGTTAATCCTGCATAATGCACATGCATATGCAGTACTAATCACATTCCTGCATTTCCCATAAATATGCTAAATTCATTTTGATATGCAAATTCCTTTGTCAATGCGCCCAGCTTATATATATGCTCCAAGCTCGTGTGCTCTTTCATTCAGACTCTGTCGCCTCGACGGACCTGGTTTTCACCTGAGGACGGCTGCTTGCGTTGTGGCCGAAACGTCGTGAGAATTGTTTTATTATGTTTTATTTTTATTATTTTATTACTTCCCTTCTACGTGACTTTACTGAAAGAACCAAGAAGAATTTATTTAAATTCGATTCATATTCTTTGGTTCTTTCGGTAAAGTCACGTAGATAGAAAATAATAATAAAAAATAAGCTAAAAATAATTTTATTATTTTCTATCTACGTGACTTTACTGAAAGAACCAAAGAATATTAATTCCTGCAGTCACGAAAGTTTTCAATAAAAATTTTACCGCCTCTACGGGGAGGATTTCCACATAACCATAATATCTTTTAACAAACTCCGAGACAAGAAAGCTCATCTGATCGAGTCACTCACATTTCTGAAGAGATGCCACGACTCTAAGGTAATACCGATCTCATTTACACTTGACTTCTGCTTCCGTCACATCTTCCAATGCCAAACGAATTTTCTTCAGACCTAGCTTAGCCCTGATCTCAGAGAGAATTACACTGATCCGTACTGAACTAGACCATGTAGACAAGACACTATTGAAATCACACTTAACATTGATGGAACAAATGTCTACAACAGATTGGGAACATGTAAATAACATGACCGCTTCATCAGCCGCTACAATGTCAACTAAATGTAAAGATGACTTGATTTCCAAGTTCAACCTCCTTTCCAAGAAAAAAACAGATCCACACATGAAAAAGTTAGACGTTGACAAAGTTACATTTTGACTTAAAACTTTCGTGACTGCAGGAATTCATATTCTTGATTCTTACAATAAAGTCACGTAGATAGAAAATAAAAATAATAAAATAAAAGCACGACGTTTTGATTGCAACACAAGCGGACTTCATCATTTTTCTCTCCGCCTGATGAAGACTGCTTGTGTTGCGATCGAAACGTCGTGGGTTTTTTGCTTTCATTTGTATTTTATTTGAAATTTTATTTGTATTTTATTATTTTTTATTATCTCCGTGACTTTACCGAAATAACCAAGAATATGTTGACAAAGTTATTATATTCTTTGGGTCTTTTAGGAAAAGTCACGTAGATAGGTTCAAAGAAAATACAATGTACAAAAAACTACGACGTTCCAAACACAACACAAACGTTCGTCATCAGGAAGAGGGGGTTAGCTTCTAAAGGTAAACTGTTTATAAAGGTGTAGTAATGGGCTCAAAAATAGGCGCTCACAACTTCTTGGGAGGCAACACTATTTATTAACACAACGTTCCTTAACATAGGGTGGTGACCACCGACCTATCCTGACTAACACACACCATCTCTCACTAACACGGACACTCAGATACAACTAGCGTGACCCAGTCAGGAGGGCTACTGGCTGGTCCGCTGACTGTAGGCTTGACTCTTCACGAGGCGTCTTCACGATGCATCGTCATTCTTGACATGGGCAGCCTCGAACCATGTGAGGGGGCTGCTTATATGGGCCTCGGCGTGTCCGGGCCCCACCCCGGCCCCGCCTTCCTTCGAAAACCCTCTTAAAGCTCCTCGGCTGTACACGTGGCCCCCCAAGGTGCCCCCGGGCCCCCACCTTGATTCAGTCACGTGTCCAGCCTGGCTCACTCAAGAGTTCCACGGCCTTACACAACCTACGTGGCCTCACCCAAGGCCTCCAGATCCCTGAAACGGCCCTGACATTATTCCCTCCTCCAGACGGGATGACGTCATGTGCGTAGACCCGCGTGGTAGTGACGCTCCCCGCGTAGTGACGTCACACGTTTGCATGTGTGTACACAGTAGTGACGTTGCTAGTTGCTTCAAAGGTTTGAAATGGGTGGAGCCAAAATGTCAGCAGCCAATGTGGTGGGCAGCGACAGTGGTGGGTTTTCCCACCAAACATAGGGCTGCCCAGTAAAAATAAGCATTAAAATGTAAGATCGTTGAGAGGCCTCCACACCCTGAGGTGCCGATATTAATGTGAGAGATTAGCATGTTAATGGTAGATTGCAAAGCAAAAACCTCGAGCTCGGCGAGCAAGGTAGCTGTTAGGGTGAGAAATGTTTATTGTTATTTTTTTCTTTGAACCTATCTACATGACTTTACCGAAAGACCCAAAGAATATTAATTTCTGCAGTCACAAAAGCTTTAAGTCAAGTTTTAAGGTTGTTATTAATCTGAGTAATAGCTCAATTTCCGATGGTCTAAAATCGGTTTTGGCTAAAGGGTTAAACTTTGCAGTCACACCCAAACACATACCCGTGGATGACATTATTGCCCAGATCGATGTAGCTCTTAAGAGTTTGAGACACATCGCTGCAGACGTGACAAGATCGGGAATCGCTGCAACCCTCAAAAGCGCTAAGATACCAGTCAGCAACATCAGTAAAGATGAGCATTTTGAGTTATCTCAATTGAAATAGAGGGATGATATCGTCATCCTTTCAGCCGACAAGGGCAATGCCATGGTGATCATGGACAAAACCGTGTACAATAGCAATATTCAGGACCTACTTAATGATGGTAGCTACACAAAAATAAAAAAAAAGATCCCAACAATAGCCTCGTTACAAAAACGAACAGTATCATTACTGATTCAGCTTGATTAATTGAACAGACCAAACGGTTTTCTTTAAAACCTTCTGCTGCTAGACCACCCAGATTATATAGCTTACCAAAAATTCATGAAGGTACACCCCTCTGTCCCATCGTCTCCACCATTAGCTCACCCACCTACAAACTGGCCCGATATCTGTCTGAGACCTTGCAGCCATTCACTGGTAAGACAACCTCTTCTGTACATAACTCAGCTCACCTGGTATCGTCAATTAAAGACATCTCACTGTCCCGGGTGATTTCCTCGTTAGTTTCGATGTAGTTTTTTTGTTCACCAAAGTTTCTGTGCCCGATACCATTGCAATCATTCAAGAATTGGTCCAACAAGGATTGAATGATGTACCGGCCCTGGTGACACACTGCCTCACCAATACATACTTCACCTGAAATGGAACATTCTACAACAAAAACTGAAGGCACCCCAATGAGTTCTTCCTTATCTCCGGTTGTAGCCAACATTTTCATGGAATAATTTGAGACGGACGCCATCCAGGCATCCACTCTACACCCGTCCTTGTGGAAGAGATACGTGGATGACATGTTTGTCATCTGGCCACATGGTCGACCAGCTCTGAACCAGTTCCTCAACCACATCAATTCCATACACCCAGCCATAACACTCACAATGGAAGTAGAACAGGATGGCATGCTACCTTTCTTGGATGTCTTCAATCACTTTGGGTAATGGATTTGATTTGTAATTTCTTGTCAACCTCCACCTGGATGTGTGGAGCGAGGTACAATGCCTCCCATCTCTACCTCCTCTCTCTCCCCCCATCTCTATTCCCCCCCTCTCTCTCCCCCTATCTCTACCCCCCTTCTCTCTCCCCCCCCAGCCCCATATCTCTACCCCCTCCCTCTTCCCGTATCACTACCCCCTCTCTCCCCCCTATCTCTCCCCCCCTCTCTCTCCCCCCTATCGCTGCCCCCTGTCTCTGCCCCCCTCTCTCCCCCCCCCATCTCTGCCCCCTGTCTCTCCCCCTTATCTCTCCCCCTCTCTCTCCACCTATCTCTGCCCCTTCTCTCTCCCTGTCCCTGCACCCTCTCTCTTCCCCTATCTCTGCCCCTTCTCTCTCCCCCAAGCTCTGCCCCCTCTCTCCCCCCTTTGTCTTCTCCTGCAATAGCATTGCCTGCCCCGCCCATGCTGCTGAAACACTTGGATGCGCTGCTCGCCGCTCAGGGCTGGCTTCACGACTCTTGTGCCCCGCCCACTCACAGCTTTGGCTCGTCCATTCATCCTGCCCCACAGCACTTGTCTCCACTAGCAGTCGCCGCCCGCTTCGCGGGCGGTGTGTATATGCTTGGTTGGTGGGGCGTTGAAAGTGGCTGGACACAATAGACATGTTTTGGTGATTGTTTTATGTTTATTTTTGTGAGGTTATATGCATTTTTATGAGACGCTCAATCGACAATATTAAAGAATGCAACTTATTCAAATATAGAATGCAACTTATTGAAATAGCTGGCGATACACGATATTCTTCGTGTACACTCGGTCTTCCTCCTCGTCGTCAGGTCCCTCAATAAGCGCCTTGATGTTGGATCTTGCCGTGACTCGCGATAGTGCCACGTACAGTTGGCCGTGCGAGAAGCATGGCGTTGGTAGATATAATCCCAGGTTGTGAACAGTTTGCCCTTGCGCCTTGTTGATGGTCATCGCGAAGGCTGGGACAATGGGGAACTGTTTGCGCCGAAGTCGAAATGGGAAGTCCTTCGTGTCCAATTCGCGGCGGATATGGTTGTTCTCAAGCAGCGAGTCCAAGACCAAGTGTGGGTACTCGGAAAGCTGCGGGAGGTCGTCAAAGTCCGACAGAGCCATCCCACCTGCCGTGAGGAACTCGTGGAGACTGTGAAGGGTCTTGAACTTTACCATTTCTTTTATTTTCTTTGATGCTGCTAATCCTGCATAATGCACGGGTATAAGTAGTACTAATCACATACCTTCATTTCCCATATACCCTCCCTTTGATGCTGCTAATCCTGCATAATGCATGGGCATAAGTAGTACTAATCACATACCTGCATTTCCCATATCCTCTCCCTTTGATGCTGTTAATCATGCATAATGCACGGGCATTAGTAGTACTAATCACATACCTGCATTTCCCATAAATATGCTAAATTCCTTTTGATATGCACATTTTTTTGTCAAGGCGCCCTTTCCCCCCCTTCCAACCCAGCTTATATATATGCTCCAAGCACGTGTGCTGTTTCATTCAGACGCTGTCGCCTCGACAGACCTGGTTTTCACCTGAGGACGGCTGCTTGCGTTGTGGCCAAAACGTCGTGAGAATTATTTTATTATGTTTAATTTTTATTATTTTATTACTTCCCTTCTACGTGAATTTACCGAAAGAACCAAGAAGATTTACCATTTCTTTTTTGTTGGTCAGCTGGCGGTACTGGTACTCGTAATCGCGAGCCAATTCGTCGTAGAATTTATCCTAGAGAGCCTTCGTATCTGCTGGCATGGAATACAGCAGAATCGTAGCGAAGAGTTGACGAAGCTGGTACGGCATCTGAAAGAGCGAGGCTTCTTCCAGACACGCAATCCATTCGCAATCGCTCTCAAGGTAGCCTGCTCGCATGGCTGCTTCCAGCGGTTTGTTTTGTTTTATTTTTTTCGTAACGCACCATCCATATGCGCTCCACCATCAACCATGCCCTTGCATCGCAAAGACACAGCTCCGGTGTGCGTCAGCGTGTGCGCCATCCACAGTGACATTGGTCAGCAATTGCACCGTTCCGATCGCACACAGGTTGGCCCCTGCATCCTCCGTCTGTATGTACACACACAGACAGATGCGCTATGGGGCCACCTATTTTTTTCTTATATTGAAATGTATTTTGTTGGTGTTTTTACGTTGACGTTTACGTATTCCCATTGTGGGTGTTTTACGCATGTGTAGTGGTGATACGCGCTGACAGTAGGGATCGTGTGGCAGCGCGTGGTGATTGGCTGTGTGTCGGTGACGCGCGCTGACGGTGAGGGATCATAGGGCAGCGCGGGGTCATGGGTTATGTGGTGGTGATTGGCTGTGTGTTGGTGACGCGCGCTGACAGGGAGTGATCGTGTGGCAGCGCGGGGCGAGTGGTTGTGTGGTGGTAATACACGCTGGGAAAATGGATCGCAGGGCAGCGCGTCGTGATTGGTCGACTAGTGGGTGCTCACATCGCGGTCCGCATAGACTCCGTCTCCTCGGGAGCGGAGGGCTATATAAGGCGGTGCGCGCGGGCGCTCGGGGAGTTGGTGACCAGTGAAGACAGAAGACGGAGGAGGAAGAGGTAGGGCCCTGAGACCCCTAGTCCCGCTGTCCTTGTAAGGGCCGGGACCCTGTGTGGCTCAGAGGCGGGACCTTGGGACCCGGGGCCGGACGTCCATGTGAGGGCCGGGCCACGGGACCCAGTGGTCGTGACCCATACCCAAGCTGGGGTGGGTCTGTAGGTTCCCCTGGAAGCTACGGGGCTGGAGAGCCCGTGTGTGTGTAGCCGGGTGGAACGTGTAGCGTGAGCTGTAGTGTCCACACGTGTTATTGTGGCTAAGGAAGAGCTGTAGTGTCCACACGTGTTATTGTGGCTAAGGAAGAGCTGTAGTTGTCCACACGTGTCATTGTGCCCAAGAGAAGAGTTAATAAAGTGTGCTACCCGTCAAGTGGTCTCCCGTTGTAATTTACAATACTACAACTGGCGTCAGGAGTGAAACAGTCTTCCTGCCATGGATACCAGGAAGACTCATCGGACTCACGAGCATGACCGGGAGGAAAACCACGACGACTCGGGCCAGCAGGCATCGGGGGGAGAAGAGGAGGACATGCCGGCGCCACAGGACCCCTCATGGGCGCCCAACGAGCCGCTGGGGGCTGATGCCGGACTCTGCGACGCGCACTCCCGCCTGGCAGAGCTGCTACTCGCCGCGGCGTCCATCCTAGCGGAGATCACCACGGCTGGAGGAGCGAGAACGCCGACGGACCTTGAAAGGGGTCGCGTTGCAGATTCCCGCCAAAATAACTTTGAAATTCCCGCCATTTCTGCCGATCGACCATCTGTTGGCGGGAATCGCGAGCAACACGTGGCGGGGGTCCTCCAGTCTCTGCTGCTCACATCATCAGCGGACGCTACGGGCCGCCATCAGCCACCCGCCACAGGGGCCGCCATTTTGCATGTCGACGGGGCGGCGCGGGAGAGTCACGAGGCGGAGGACGACATTATTTTCCAGCAGCGTCTTCCCGCGTTGACAGCCTTCAAAGCGGAAGGGGGTGACTGGGGCACATTCCAGCGAAGATTTCTCGCCCATCAAGAGATGTCGGCCTGGTCCGACGCTACGGCGCTGCGGGCTCTGCCTGCCATGTTGGACGACGACGCGCTCGCGGCCTTCGGGTCCGCACCGAGATCGGCCCGCTCCACGCTCAAGGCTGCGCTGGGCCTCATGGCCAAGGTGTACGGCCCACCATCGGCCTGCCGCCACCAATTCTACGAACGACGGAAGGCGGACACAGAGACCGCGCTCGCCTACCGCACGGCGTTGTTGGCCCGCGCGGACGCCGCGTTCCCTCGTATGGACGAGGAGGGGCAGGACGCTATGGTTTTGGAACAGCTGCTGAAGTTGGCGCACGACCTGGGGGTCCCCATCAACACAGCCGACGAAGTCGACATATGTTCGTTGCGTGTTGCAACGAGTATCCAGGCGCACGAGGTCCTGAAACGGAAACAGGTGGTCGTCTGCACTGCTGCCGGGGTCTCAGCTCCGGCCACGGTGGTCACCGAGCCCCAGGTCGTTCACCCACGGGAGGAGGCGTTCGCTGAAGCACGACCGGGGGATTGGAGGTCGGGGGGTCGTTTGCCTCTGCGATCGGCCCGCAAGCTGGAGCAACCGAGACCTCCGACGTCCCTCATCACGTGCTACAACTGCGGCCTTCGGGGCCACGTGGCGTCCGGGTGCCGCGCTGCACGTCAGCGTGCCACGGGATCTCGGCTGGACGACGACCAAGGCCCCAAGTCGTCCCAACTACCCCTGGCAAGTCGCGGCACTTCACATGCTCGGCCTACATACACGACACACATGGGCCGTCGCTTTGCGGCGGAGGATTGGGGGTCGGGGATTCGGTTCGGAGAGGGGGGTTCGTACGGGGCCGGGGGGACATTAAATGGTCCGAGTTGGGCCACAGAATAGTGGCTGCGTCGGCGGGTTCCTCGGTCGTTACGGGATTCATAGACGGGGTCGAGGTCAGGGTGTTGGTGGACACGGGAGCGTTGGCGACTTTAATTTCCGACCTCATTTATAACATTCTCCCCATCCAATGTCGACCTCTGCTTCCGGTGGACGTGCCATTTTACGCTGCAAATGGGGGCTCATTGGGTATTATCGGTCAGATTCGGGCGACCATTTGCATAGGGGATATTAAATTGGCGGGACCTGTTTTCGTCTCCTCTTCCCTAGCAGTTCCTTATCTGTTGGGCACAGATTTTTTGGCTAAGATGCCCATTAAAATTCTCGTGGATCAACGTTGTATTGAGCTGCCATCGAGTCGCCGTATTTCATTTATGTCTAATCCTACTGAAATACGGACGGCGTGCGCGACGATCCAAGTGCTAGCGACACAGACGGTGCACGTGCCCCCGGGTTCGCAGATGTTGATACCCCTCCGGTTGCGGAAGCCATTGGGTGCAGAGACTGCGGGACAAGGCGTGCTTTTGGGTCCATCGAATAGAGCTGTCGGCGGTCTGGATTTGGCGGTGGCTCAAACGTTGGTTCGGGCTGACGAGGACCCGTTCGTTATGGTTTTAAACGCTGGTTCGCGGCCGGCCGTTATTCCGCATGGCACCGTGCTTGCTCATGCGTCACGGGTCCCTGCGGAAGAGCGCCTTATTGCACATGTTGATCCCGTCCCGGCGTAGAAAATTCTACCGGGTGATGACCTTGGATGGGTCGATTCGCTGTGTGCGGACTCCACTGATTTGTCAAGGGTGCAATTGGGTGCGCTGCGTGCTCTGCTGATCGAATTCTCCGATGTGTTCAGCAAGCACAAATATGATATTGGGTGCACGGACCTGTTACGCCACCACATTGAAACAGGTGACGCGGCACCAGTCCGGCAGAATCCCTTCCGGCTGAGTCCTGCCGAGAAGGAACACGTTCAATCGGCCGTCAATGACATGCTGACGGCCGACATCATTTTGCCCTCATCCAGTCCGTGGGGAGCACCTATCGTGCTGGTTAAGAAGCAAGACGGCTCCTTGCGTTTTTGTGTAGATTTCCGTCGCCTTAATAAAATCTCTGTGGCTGACGCATATCCGCTCCCTAGGATGGATGAGTCCCTGGACGCATTATCCGGGGTGTGGTATTTTTCTACGCTTGACTTACTGTCGGGATTCTGGCAGTTGCCACTCGACGATGAGTCTAAACCTAAGACCGCATTCCGGACCCCAGGGGGCCTGTTCCAGTTCAACCGCTTGCCCATGGGGCTCCATTCCGCTCCCGCGACGTTTCAGCGCCTCATGGAATTGGTTTTGTCGGGTCTGCAATGGGATACTTGCTTAATTTACCTCGACGATGTAATTGTTTTCAGTAAAACTTTTGAGGAACACCTCCAGCGATTGAGAGGGGTGTTCTTGCGGATGCGATCGGCTAAGTTGAAGTTTAAACCGGCGAAATGCCACCTTTTGCGGAAATCCGTAAGGTACTTGGGCCACATTGTCGATTCTTCAGGGATCTACACCGATCCCGCGAAGACGAACTGTGTCAGTTCATGGCCAACGCCCACGTCGGTTTCTGAGGTCCGCAGCTTCATTGGTTTTGCTTCCTACTACCACCGATTCGTTGAGCATTTCGCCACCATTGCCAAACGCTTGCATGCTCTAACAGCCAAAGGAGTCAGGTTTCGATGGGGGCCAGAGGAGGAGGCCGCGTTCTGCTCCCTCCGGGACGCCTTGGTGGGTGCCCCGCCCTTACGTTACCCTGACTTTACGAGTCCCTTCTTGCTGGATACTGATGCTAGTAACACGGGCATTGGGGGGGTGCTTTCACAGGTCTTTGGGGGAGTTGAACGGGTGGTCGCTTATGGTAGCAGGGTTTTGTCGCCTGCGGAACAGCGCTACTGCGTCACCCGTCGCGAGTTGCTGGCTATTGTTTTTTTTGTACAGCAATTTAGACCTTATTTCTATGGCCGTCATTTTACGGTCCGGACGGACCACGCGGCGCTTCAGTATTCATTGAGGGTCGCCCAACCCTCAGGCCAAGTGTCACGGTGGTTGGAAGTCCTCCAGGACTATCAATTTACGACCACTTACCGTAAGGGGTTGCGCCACACCAACGCGGATGCCCTGTCGCGGTTGTCGCCTCGTCCCGAATGTGCGTGCTTGATGGGGTCGGCGTGCTGTAAACTGCCAGGTGCTGTACCTGAGAGTGAGTTGGTCGCGGCCGCGAATGCGCCGATGGTTGACGTTCCCGCTACCCCTGCGGGCGGGGACTCGCTGCTCTCACTGTCTCTCGTTGAGTGGGGCCGACTCCAGATGGCTGACAGCTCCCTGCTCGCGTTGCGTCGCAGGGCGGGGGGTCCCGAGGAGGGTCGAAAGCAAGCTGGCTCCTGGCTGCTCAAGCAGGGCCTGCTAATGAGATGGGACAATATGTCCCGGCGGCACGCACTCGTCGTGCCTTCCGCTATGCGGGGCAAAGTCGTTCTGGCCGCACACGAGCGCCTCTTGCATTTGGGTGTAAACAAAACGCTCGCTCTGCTCCAGCGTGACTATTATTGGCCGGGGATGGGGATCGATGTGGTCAATATACTGAAGGGGTGTGTGGATTGCGCCAAACGGAAACCACCGCCCGTTGCGCCGAATCCACCGCTGCAGTCCATTCAGGTCTCGCGCACTAACGAGCTCGTTGCGCTGGATATTTTGGGGCCTTTTCCTGTCACGCCTAGGGGTAACAAGTACCTGTTGGTTGGTGTGGAATACTTTACCCGATGGCCTATGGCGTGGCCACTCGCCAACCAGTCGGCAGCGGCCGTAGCAGACGCCTTTGTCCAAGGCTACGTCTTGGACAAGGGGGCTCCCGAACGCTTGCTGACCGACCAGGGAAAGAATTTTTTGAGCAAATTGCTGCAGGAGGTGTGCGACCTGTTGGGTACAAAAAAGGTGCGTACCTCCCCGTACCACCCACAGACTGATGGGATGTTGGAGCGACTCCACAGAACTTTAACTTCCATGTTGTGCCAGCAGGTGTGCGAGGCACAGGTTGACTGGGACTTGCAGGTCCCGGGGGTCCTCGCCGCGTACAGAATGGCCCCCCATGCAGCAACGGGATTTTCCCCATTTTATCTGATGTACGGTCGGGAGGCCGATCCGCCCATGGAGACTCAGCTGGGACTTTCCGTGCCACGGCCTAATTCCAAGTTGGCCGACCATATTAAATTTAACATTGCAAAACTGGCCGAGGCACGGGAGGCCGCACGGCTTAATTCGAGGTCTCGCCAAATCGCCAACGAGCGTTTGCGTGCACGGAGGGTGTCCGTGCACGATTGGAAACCGGGCGATAGGGCCTGGCTGCATTGCCCTCATGCACCTTTGGCTACGTCGCCTAAATTATTGAGGCCATGTCGGGGACCCGTGGAGGTCGTGCGGGTTGCACACCCCCAGTGTGTGCAGATAAAATGGGGAAAGCGGCGTTGGTACGTTCACCCCTCCCGGCTGAAACCGTTCTCGCCACCATATGGCCTTCCTTTGTGTCGGGAGGACCGAGCATGTGATGTGACCGACGACCCGGGGAGGGAAATGTCTCCGCCTGATCCTCACATGTTTTCGCCTGATTCGCTCCCAGGTGTCTCGGAACTGACGGCTGCCGACGACCGGCGACCGGATCCCCGCGGCACGGACAGTTCTTCCAGGCCCGATCCGTGCCTTCCTGGGCTGCCGGAGCCACCGGACGGTCGACAGCATCCTGTCCCGTACGACGGACCGGCCAGGCGGACTCGCGCTAGATCGCGCAACTTTTCCTGACCCAATAAATGAGGTGGAGGTGCGGGACGAGTCGCCCGGATCGTCTCGTTACGGCGTTCCCCGTCCGTTCGACCACTCTATCGTTCCGTTCGAGGAGCAAGCGGGAGGGAGATCGGGTGTCGAGGAGACACTGGACTCGTCGGTCTTTTCCAAATAACTTTTATTCGGTTACTCGTCGGTTTGTACATAGTTCGTTCTTGTTACTAGTAAACGTTCAGGTGTTGTGTTGTTGTGTTGTGTTATGTTGCTGTGTTGCATTGTGGTTAATGTTACGGGGCACACTTGGTGAGTGGGGTTTTTTGGTTTTTGGCAGCCGGGCCGGCTGCGAGCTATGTGGGAGGGGGTGATGTAGTGGTGATACGCGCTGACAGTAGGGATCGTGTGGCAGCAAGTGGTGATTGGCTGTGTGTCGGTGACGCGCGTTGATGGTGAGGGATCATAGGGCAGCGCGGGGTCATGGGTTATGTGGTGGTGATTGGCTGTGTGTTGGTGACGCGCGCTGACAGGGAGTGATCGTGTGGCAGCGCGGGGCGAGTGGTTGTGTGGTGGTAACACACGCTGGGAAAATGGATCGTAGGGCAGCGCGTCGTGATTGGTCGACTAGTGGGTGCTCACATCGCGGTCCGCATAGACTCCGTCTCCTCGGGAGCGGATGGCTATATAAGGCGGTGCGCGCGGGTGCTCGGGGAGTTGGTGACCAGTGAAGACAGAAGACGGAGGAGGAAGAGGTAGGGCCCTGAGACCCCTAGTCCCGCTGTCCTTGTAAGGGCCGGGACCCTGTGTGGCTCAGAGGCGGGACCTTGGGACCCGGGGCCGGACGTCCGTGTGAGGGCCGGGCCACGGGACCCAGTGGTCGTGACCCATTCCCAAGCTGGGGTGGGTCTGTAGGTTCCCCTGGAAGCTACGGGGCTGGAGAGCCCGTGTGTGTGTAGCCGGGTGGAACGTGTAGCGTGAGCTGTAGTGTCCACACGTGTTATTGTGGCTAAGGAAGAGCTGTAGTGTCCACACGTGTTATTGTGGCTAAGGAAGAGCTGTAGTTGTCCACACGTGTCATTGTGCCCAAGAGAAGAGTTAATAAAGTGTGCTACCCGTCAAGTGGTCTCCCGCTGTAATTTACAATACTACACATGCATCAGATTTTTGGGTTCCTCACATATGGTATCAGAGGTGTGGGTCACTCTCAATCGTACAATAACGGGGATCGTTTCAGTTATGACAGCTTGCAGATAGAAACATTGCATGATCGTATACTAATAATGACAGAATTTGTACCCCAGTGGAGGGCATCCCCCACCCGGCGCTTCTTACCGTTACTGTGAGACTTACAAATCCAGACCTCTCCTCCTCCTGAACCGTTCACAATACCCTGTGGTAGTACCATAATCATCTCAATAAAGTGATCACTTTCCAATGGCCATTTTGATCCCGGGAGTTACCCGGGTGGTGTCACACTGTACTCATTGTTTTAGCATGTCGCAAATTCCGATATGGGGGCCGGGCTGCAACCTTTTTAGACAGTTTATTACATTTCAAAGTGCATGGGATTGGCACTCCAAAACATGAAAAATGTACAGTAATGCCAACTGCATCCGTGGCAAACATGATACGCGGACACATGCTGCATATTATGCATATTATGCAGCATGTGTTACCAGCAGTTTACACAACCGAAGTAGACAGCAAGCCGTCCATGGAGACGTGATCAACGTCAATACATAATAATGGTAATAAGCCGGATAAACCAAAAAGTACCCATTGTACCCATCAAACAGTCAGCTGGGTTGCCCCATGGGGGTATTGACCCATGGGCGAAACTGTAGGGGGCGCTACGCAACTGGCCGTGGTCCCGGCAGGTGAAGCTGCCAGCTCAGTACGCTAAGACTCACTGTATAGCGACCCCTGCCTACTCGTAAGGCAAAGTTGTTTGGGGACTCCACTAATCGCAGCACGCAGCACCAATTTTGTACATAAATAAACGTAATATTAGCGTAACTACCATTCGCACACTTGCATACACACCACACTCACACAGCGCAGGGTCTGCGCCCACAGTGCATTGCACCACTGCGGCGCAGACCTTGGCAGACCTATGCTTTCGCGCTCAGGCGGCAGTTTTATTTATTTATTTTTATCGATTCAAAGTGAGCTTTCGCTCTCTTCCGGCTGTTTTATTTTTATCGAATCAGAGTGAGCTGTCTGGGCGGGCCCGTAAATAAATAATTAAACGTCCAGACACGCACGCAGACGACCAAACCAGCGTAGTTGTTTAAGATTCCTTCTGACACTTGGGCTGCGCCCATTTCAAGCCATTATAAACAGTTGCATGTGGGGGCTTGCCCCCCTATTCTCTCCGCATGATGACGATCCCTTGTGTTGTGATCGAAACGTCGTGAGTTTTTGGTTTTCATTAAAAAATATTTTTAAATTTTCTTATTTTCATTTTATTATTTTACATCTACATGACTTTACCGAAAGAACCAAAGAATGTTTCGATTTAAAGCTTTCGTGACTGCAGGGATTCATCTTCTTGTTTTTTTCGGTAAAGTCACGTAGAAGGGAAATAATACAATAATAAAAATAAAACATTATAAAATACAATTCTCACGATGTTTCGGCCACAACGCAAGCAGCCGTCCTCAGGTGAAGAACAGGGCTGTCGGAAAGACAGCGTCTGAATGAACACCACCAAGCTTGGCAGCGTATATTTAATCTGGGTTAGAGGAGGAGGGCGCCTTGACAAAGAATTTGCATATCAACAGAGGAATTTAGCATATTTATGGAAAATGCAGATATGGGATTAGTCACTACTTGTGAAATGTGTAGGTGGTGGGGGGGGGGGGGGGTCTCAAAGTCATACTATGCTCGTGTATTATGTAGGATTAGCAGTAATAAAGGGAGGAAGTAGGATTAGCAGTAATAAAGGGAAGGAATTTTAATAGTAAGGAGCTGCAGCAACATGCGTTTTTCTGGATTTTGTTGTTGTTATTCTGTCTCTCACTGTTCAAATAAACCTACCATTAAAATTAGAGACTGATCATTTCTTTGTCAGTGGGAAAATGTACAAAATCAACAGGGGATCAAATACTTTTTTCCCTCACTGTATATGTGTAGGGGTGTTACGGAGGGGCTGTATACAATGGGATCAGATGGGAAAGAAACACAGTGGGCGTGGCTATGTCGGTGCACGGGCAGGTGCTCCCAGCGACGTCCGCATCGGGCAGCCTGGGGGGCTGACTCGGAGCGGGGGGTTTTGGTATAAAAGGGGATGAGCCGGAGGGCTCGGGGAGAGATGTTAAGCTAAACCAGTGAAGACGGAAGATCATCATAGATAGAGCCCTGGACTCCCCTGGATCGCCGCCCTTATCAGGGCCGCACAGGATCGAGCCAGTGGCGTGGTCCCGAGAGCCAGAGCCGGTGCTCTTGTCAGAGCTGGTCTGGGACTCCGGGTACCGTAAGCCCGACTTACCAGTGTCGGGCTAGCTAGCCTCCTCTAGCCCATTAGTGGAGGACCCAGAGGTAGGCTAGGTGTAGCTAGGGAGTGTATCCCCAGTTAGACGGGTGAGGGGGCTGATACCCCCTCCAGTGTTGTATGTCAGTGCTGTACTGTACCGACACGGAATAAATACGTGTGCCTCCAACCCCGGTGTCAAAGTCTCCTGGAACATTATTACACATGTGTAGTATTGTAAATTACAGCAGGAGACCACTTGACGGGTAGCACACTTTATTAACTCTTCTCTTGGGCACAATGACACGTGTGGACAACTACAGCTCTTCCTTAGCCACAATAAGACGTGTGGACACTACAGCTCTTCCTTAGCCACAATAACACGTGTGGACACTACAGCTCATGCTACACGTTCCACCCGGCTACACACACACGGGCTCTCCAGCCCCGTAGCTCCCAGGGGAACCTACAGACCCACCCCAGCTTGGGTATGGGTCACGACCATTGGGTCCCGTGGCCTGGCCCTCACACGGACGTCCGGCCCCGGGTCCCAAGGTCCCGCCTCTGAGCCACACAGGGTCCCGGCCCTTACAAGGACAGCGGGACTAGGGGTCTCAGGGCCCTACCTCTTCCTCCTCCGTCTTCTGTCTTCACTGGTCACCAACTCCCCGAGCGCCCGCGTACCTGGTGTGGTGTGTAAAACATTGCCACTAGGGAGACAAAGGCAGTCGGCCGTGGTGCTGGCCACCCACCCCCTCGTGTACCGTTCCGGCCTTCATAGGTGCTCGCTAACAGCACTTGCCCCTACAGTCTACTAAGGCTATATGGGGGATCTTTGTCTTTGTGTGTATGTGTAGAACTTTGCTGGTAGCGCGCTGAGCTACGAACCCAGCGATCTGAGTTCAATTCCCGCTCACGACCAACCCCTGTGACGAATATCTGAACTTTTCTTGGGCCTCCCCTAGGTCGACTCAGACTCAAATGAGTACCTGGTGCAGTGTGTAAAAATCGCCATTGGGGAGACAAAGGCGGTCGGGTGTGGTGCTGGCCACCCACCTCCTCGTGTACTGTACCGGCCTTCATAGGTGCTCGCTAACAGCACTTGCCCTAACAGTCTGTTAAGGCTATACAGGGAGGGGATCTTGTGTTTGTATGTATGTGTGCATGTGTATGTATGTACACGCATGCATATGTACGTGTGTGTGTACGTGTGCGTGTACGTGCGCGTGTATGTGTGCGCACGTACGTGTGCGCGTATACTGGCATGTACGTGTGTGTCTGTGCTTGTACGTGTGTGTGTATGTACGGATAATAAGGATTATTCAACATTGCCTTACCAGGTGATGTTGAATAAATGCCATATTTTCTGTCCGTCTCCTACAGCAGAAGTGTAGGAAATTCCAACAGGACCTACATCTCTGCTTTATTGACCTGGTCAAGGCCTATGATACCATCAGTAGGCCTGGGCTCTGACTCGGCTCACAATAATTAAGGACCTTCATGATGGTGGGCAGACCCGGGTAAAACTACGTGGCTGGGAGTTGGAGCCATTCCCTGTTCGCCTTGGGGTGCGACAGTGATGTCCTCTGGCTCCCAAATTATTTAACATCTATTTCGACCACGTAGTTCATGAAACCTTCGATGGCTGGACCAGAGGAATTTCCATCTGATACAGAAACAATGGACGGCTGATCGATGACGGGTGCGGTCAAGAGATTGCTCCTTGTTGGTCAACCACGTTATGTATGCTGATGATCTGGTGATTGCTGCTCACTCAGAGGAGGAATTGGAAGTGCTGCTGCTGAACCTGGAGCATGCCACGAAGAGGTGGGGCCTTATCATCAGCCCAACCAAAACTAAGCACCTGCCTGGGTATGCTGTGCTATCAGACACTTAACCCCCACAACTTCCAATTGGTGATGGGGCAGTTGTGGAGAAAGTGGAGAGTTTTCCATACATGGGCAGTGTGCTCATGACTGGCTCCGGTTTGACAGGAGAGGTCTCACTCCAAATCAGTCGAGCGGCATTATCTTTTCATCGGCTGCGTAACGCTGTGTGGAAGCTATCTGGTCTGTCGCTCCACACGAAGCTTCGGGTCTTCTCGGCCACGGTCATGCCCTCCCTTCTTTATGTTTGTGAACCATGGACCCACCTAATGGAACATCTTTCCCGGTTACAAACATTTAGGCTGGTCGGTTTACGATCAATCCTGGGTTTAACCAGGCTGGATTGTGTGAGGAGCTCACAACTCCTTGAAAGATTTGGACAAAGTCCCATCAGTGACCTCCTCCGGCAGGCAAGGCTGCGTTGGCTGGGTCATGTAGCCCAGATGCCCAGGTGGTACATCGTCCAGTAATCTGTCAGTCGACCCATGGCACCTGGGTCTGTCCCGTGACCTCCTGCCAGCGGGCATTCGACACTTCACGTGAGCTTACCATGCACATAGCCTGGCACAAGCGCCGAGGTGACGTCACCGCCACTTAGTGGTGAATGACGTTCGTTGTTGTTGGTGTGTGTACGTGTGCGTGGGTTCGCAGATTTTTAAGAGCGCAGGCAGAGCGTCTCGCCTTTACGAGCTCCTGGACGAAGTGCGTGTCTTTGCTGGAGAGCTCCGAGGACAGATGCTCTGCTGCACCTCCATGAGCTGCGCTGCGTCCTTGCTCAACTTAATGCCGATCCCAAACTCGCGCCTCCTGCACTCTGCCTGTAAAGACAGGCATCCCTAGCCAAGGTAAATGGCCAGGAATGCGTTCCCCTATTAATCAAATTAATTAAAAACATCCGAAACTGCATGGCTTACAATATTTTAGGATTTTTTTAAGACAATTACAGAACAATTTCGGATTATTTGGACTGTGTGACCATTTACCGTGTCTGATAACAAGTGACGTCACCCAAGGTCATGTGACCCCACTATTGGGAGAAGCACAGAAGGGACATCACATTTGCCAGATTATTTTCTGAGGTGCTTTTGGATCATCCGAACACTATTGCAGAGATTCAGATATTACATCTGAATGTCTCCAATACATCTGACCATTAGCAGAGATCGTTTTTTTTGTGGATTTTTAGGCTGAAATGTGATAGGCCAAAGCCATACACTTAAGAAATGGAGCCCATTCAGATGTAGCAATAAATATATATTTTTCTGTTTATTGACATTACTCATGAACTGCTTTTTGTGTTTAGTTTGTTGTCCTTCCCCCGCACCTCCGATTAGCACGGTTGTCTATGTACGGTGCGAAAGAAGTTCAACATACGTACTTGATCCTCTGCAAAGGCACAATGCACTGTCCAGCTACGTTAATTAAGCCACAGTACACATGACACATATCATCATCATAATGTGGACTCAATCATTGTGAGTCTCAAGAAACCTTTTTCACAAGGAGAGTCCTGCACCTAATTGTTTGGCCGATCCTGCTGCCGAGCGTACGGCTTGCTCGGTTGCGATGCGCGCTGGCGTGGAGGCAGCTCCTCACCGGATGTCCTCCACGATGGCTCTGCACGGATCCTCCACCGTTGGCCTCCTCCCCCTCCCCCACGTCTCCGTCGGCGTTTGTCGTCTCGGCTGTCCCCTCACCCTCGGCCACTATGCCCGAGGCGACCTCCTCCAGCACCTCGTCTTTCTTCTCCTCCGCCTCGTCAATGTTCCCCTCCACCTCGTCAGTCTTCTCCTCCACCTCGTAGGTCGAAGGTGCAAGGGCGAACTTCTGACAATCCTCTTCATCTCCTGGATTTCAGTTTCATTCGGTTACAATGTCATCATCATCGATCATCACAAACCATGGTCTGAGCAGCAGGCATGCAATCATGCATTAATCCATGCATTTAAAAATACTCTTTATGCTTATTATACATTCATTGAGGTGTCCTTTTGAGAATACATAGGTGACGATTTATGCAAATCAAGTTCAAATGATATGTTACACTTACGGTAATGGTTACAAACATAACGGTGCAACAAGATGGGGAAACAATGAGCAACAATACAAATGAGACAAAAATAAGAATTGACTCCTGAATTAAATCACGCCAATCCATTACATTACTCATGTAGTAGGTTCAAGGAGACTTGGACGACGTAGTCGGAGGCACACTTATTTATTGAACTACAGTTGTTAATTACAGGCCGAGATATACAACACTCGAAGGGGTATCGGCCCCTTCACCCGCCTAACAGGGAGATCCCACAATCTCTGTCCCGGCTAGCCTACTCCCAGGTCCTCCACTACAGGGCTAGGGGAGGCTAGCTGACCCAGCTCTGGTCAAGCTGGGATTACGGCACCCTGAGTCCCCAGACCGGCTCTTATAAGAACATCGGCTCTGGGCTCTCAGGGCCACGCCACTGGCTTGCCCTGGTCGGTCCTGAGAAGGACGGCGATCCAGGGGAGTCCCAGGGCCTATCTAGCCAGTCTTCTTTCTTCGCTGGTTTAAGCTAAACACTGAACCCCGAGCCCTCCGGCTCACCGCCTTATATAGCAACTCCCCCACCGAGGGGTGGGACCGTGGGGGATCCCAGCGCCGTATTAGCCCCCCAGGCTAAACGGTGCGGACGTGGATGTAAGCATCCTTCCGCGTGCGGGCATAACCACCCCCGGTGTGTTTGTTTGCCCTCCCGTAACACCTCTACACTCATAAAGAAGGAGGGAGGGAGGGGAGGGGAGGGAGGGAAGGTCAGGGGCAGTCATTGGTTTGGGGGGTTCAGACAATGAGCTCTCTACACTTGGGGACCTGATTTCACCTCTTGTGAAAGCACGACTCTTGAACCCAGTAACATCTCTGTGATGCGGTGCACTAAAGCAAGCGATGCACGAGCTCTGTGAGCAGCACTGCTGCTCCCTGAGTGCGGCTATATCAGTGTCATAGCTACCGGACGAGTCGGAGGTCTCTTCATCCTCGGACTCAGAATCTGACTTGGCTTCGGACTCCACGGATCCACTCTCCTCCTCCTCACTGCCATTGGTCACGTCATAGTCTGAAACAGTAGCAGCAGCAGGTTTGAATGCCTGACAAACGAAAGACAAAAATAAATAAATAAAGCTCGATATATATTTTTTACATTTTAAATAAGATTGTTTTCAATTTGTGTGCCACATTATATTTGCTCTTATATAACGTGCTATACTATTGTAATAAAGCTCGTTGAGACGACTGCTGGAATCCGTCTTTTATTCAACTTATGTTACAGTTACTTCACGCTGCTGGCAGGCAGCATGAGAGGGACAGATAGACAAAGAGAGACGCACTGCCACGTGGCAACTCGGAGCCCCGCTCCCGCGTGGCCCCCTTCCTCTGTTCGTTCCCGTTTTGACCCTGTGTCGTTCGTCTCCACCCCTATTTAATACCCGGGTCACGTGGTACGTTTCCGCCAATCCTCGTTAGCCTGCATCGAATCTTCCAGGCTCCCTCGTCAGCTCCCGGGACCATGCCCCTGACTCATCTCCCCATTGGCTGAGGCCAAAGCCAGCAGAACCAATCCTTATAGCTGTCACCTTTCCATCACGTCAGGGCCATGCCCCCAGGCTTCCCCCCATTGGCTGTAAACCAGGACCGGCAGAGCCAATCACCATGACGAGTTGTGATACGTCAGTGAGCCGGATATATCCTCATATTACATCACCCCCCCCCCCCCGGGAAAAGGGTGACAAGCCGAATCCAATTTAGATAATTATTAGGGCATCTGAGACGCATTAACAAAGTAAGGGGGGGAGTAGGCGTCTACGCGCAACACACGCGTCATTAACCGGACGGATCCGTGACGTGGGAATAGACAGGAGATGAAAAATGACATCGGAAATGATGGTGGCAGATGCGCCTGTGTCCACCAAAATACGGACATCGATCCCATCGATGGTACCTCGTACCGTCGATGAGCCCGACGCGGCAGCTACCACCCTACGGGCCAATTTTTTCCATTGTGTCGTAGAGTGTGGCATCGACACAGGTGTACAACAATTTCCGTCCGGAGCGCAAACATGTGTGCGAGTGGATGGGTGATGTGACAAGACCTGCCGGGTGTCCGATTTGTGCCGACTCGCCCGAGGGTGTCGTGGATCCGCGTCCGGTGGAGGAGGTGGAAGCCGACCCGACGGGAGCTGAGAAGGCAGAGGTCGGCAGCGGCAATCCCGGGCGAAATGGCCCCGTCGGCCACACTTGAAGCACGTGGCCGTCGTCGCCTGGCGGTTGCTCGTCCCGGGCCCTGCATGTGGTCGACCCGTATCATCACGCTGGTTGCGCAGCCGGCGTCTCGGGACCCAGCGAGGAACAGCAGCCATCATCTCGTCATCGCCGGAGTCATCGGAGCAGTGGACGACCCGCCGTGGAGACCACCCCAACGGTGGACCGTCTATTTAGGGATTCCCCGTCCATGCCGCCATCTGATCCCAGCGCTTCAGATTGAACTTAGCGTCCAAGCAGCGCGCCACCCATCGCGACGTGAGCGGTTCGTGGCCGCATACCGGCAACAAGATGTTCAGTTCCTGGGATAGCTCAAGCATTCGGGAAAGGATGAGATGATCCAGGAGATCAGCCGATGAGTCGGGGTAGGCGGCCATGGCCAGAGCTAACAGCGCCCCCCGGTAGGCCAAGGGCGATTCCTCTGATCCTCGACGACGTGACATAAATTTTCTGGTAGCCGCCGTCGGCGGGTCGTAAAACTCCGCCATTTCTGTGAAAGCATCACGAAGCGTCGTCTTCTTGGTCGCCGGGATGGATCGGAAGACCGCCAGGGAGACATCATCCAGCAGCGTGGGCAGCGCCTCCAGTGCCTCCGTCCATCGAACGGATCTAAAGGCCGACTCGAAGCGCCACGTGAAGGCACTCCAATCGCCCCGGCGATAAATTCCTTGATTTGAGGAAGGCGATGTCCGCGGTGAATGTCCGACGCCTCGAGCGTCTCCATTCCCGCTTCTCGCGTTCTTCGCGGCTCCGTCAAAATGGCGTCTGGCGGCTGCATGGCGACAGCCCCGCCCAAGATGGCGTCCGGCAGCCGCCTTGCAGCAGCCCCTCCCAAGATGGCGTCCGGCGGCTCCATCGCAGCCGCCCCGCCCAAGATGGAGGCCTCTCCCCGCGCGGCAGGAGCAATGGCGGACATCGATTCCCGCTGAAAATCCTGGTCATCGGCACTCGGCTGAAACCCACGCGGCTGACCAAGGGCCGCTGAGGATGCGACCGCCGTCACCAAATTCAGCAAAATCGCGCGGAGCTCCTCGATCTGCTCCGCCAGTAGCCGCCATCCCTCGTCCGCAGTCGAGGCCGTCGCTTCTCCAGCCTGTAGGCGATGAGCGGCGCCGAGGAGAGCAGCAGCCGGAGGCAGAGGACCCGCAGCTCCCAGCAGTTCGTCCTCGTCCGCCTCAACTTGGTGGGTTCTTCTTCCTGAGGTGCTTGGACATCTTGAAGGATCGTCCAAACGGTCTCAGAAGATACTTCTGACACCAATGTAATAAAGCTCGTTGAGACGACTTCTGGAATCCGTCTTTTATTCAACTTATGTTACAGTTACTTCACGCTGCTGATAGGCAGCGTGAGAGGGACAGATAGACAGAGAGAGACGCACTAACACGTGGCAACTCGGAGCCCCGCTCCCACGTGGCCCCCTTCCTCTGTTCGTTCCCGTTCTGACCACGTGTTGTTCGTCTCCACCCCTATTTAATACCTGGGTCACGTGATACGTTTCCGCCAATCCTCGTTAGCCTGCATCGAATCTTCCAGGTTCCCTCGTCAGCTCCCGGGACCACGCCCCTGACTCATCTCCCCATTGGCTGAGGCCAAAGCCAGCAGAACCAATCCTTATAGCTGTCACCTTTCCATCACGTCAGGGCCATGCCCCCAGGCTTCCCCTCATTGGCTGTAAACCAGGACCGGCAGAGCCAATCACCATGACGAGTTGTGATACGTCAGTGAGCCGGATATATCCTCATATTACACTATACTACAACGTGCTATACTATAACGTGCATAGCTTGGGTTGCATGGTCACAATCACAATGTGGCTTGATTTAAATTTTCTATTTATGAAGGAGATGTGCGCATTGGCTTGTCGTTGTTCTGATGCAGTTGATGGAGGAATGTCAAAGCCAGGAGGTGCAATGTATGGGTCTCTAATGAGGTGATTATTCTGGACGTCCGCGTTGTTCCACTCAGTTCGCCAGCGTTTTTCCGGATTTTAGTGAGGTTCTAAGATGGTGACAACTGTCATCCCAAAAGGGGGATCGGGACTTAAGTTGGTGGCAAGGTACATTGTTGAGGTCTCTAAACAATACGAGTGCAGTTGAGAGTGACTGAAGAAGGGAAACTTTATTTTTCTGACACACACATACATTTCAGCATCTGCCTCGTCAAAAGGAATCAATGCACCACTCCGTCATGGCCGGTAGATTATTATTGTGAATGTACATTTTTTTTACTTCTCTTCTTCTTTCATATGACTGATGTAGATGCAGAACAACAACTACAATTTCACATGTAGGTGGTCAAGCCAGGAGTAGCGAGCGGAGTGTATCGTTGTGATGTCTTCTTCGTATTTGTGGATCGAGCATTGTATGGTTTCACGTTGTACGATCTGTTCTGGATGACCACAGCCACACACTGCAGAGTTTTTAATTTTCCATTTGTGCATCAGGTATCCGCATCTGCCATGGTTTGTGCGGATGCGGTTTAGGACCATGAGTTTCGTGGAAGATCAAACCGAGGGATCTTCTGCGTTAGGTCTTTCACAAGGTGTGTCAGTTCTTTTGAACTTACACTGAAAATGTCTAGTGTCTTCAGTGGCAATGTGAAACTATTAAAATAAAAAGGGATAAAAATGTTAAAATATTTATTCTTACACGTGCAATTCAATACATGAATTGTCAGCTTAATAATAAATATTAAATCGATTTAACCGATGTATCGCAATCTTAATATTAACTAACACAACTCTTTTTTACGATCAAAGCACGTACAGTCAATTATTCAATCCAAATGCTTTTCCTGAAGGCGACATTCATGATGAAGGTTTACTCAAACTATGTGCCATATAAAGCAACCGGCCGCAACCTTGGCCATGTCCAAGGCTGCAGCAGGAATGCACGCCGTAGTGCTGCCCCACAGCGCAGTCCACGGCCCTTTTCCACTGGCACATCCAGTCCGTGCCAGCGCCGAGCCCCCCCATGGAACGGGTGGTTTTCGATTGGCTATTTGCCGTGCCGATATTAAATCAAACTGTAATACGCCGCCCTTACAAGACCTCTCAAAATGGACCAGGGGCCAATCAGGTCCAGAGGCGGTGCTCATAATGAAGTGTCCATTGCGTACGACGTGAACAGCGTCAATGTGACTGCACAAATTTATGGAAACATGGTCGAGTGGTGGTTCTCGGTTCAAGACCAGCATCCGCCCTGGTTAATGTTGCCAGTTTATTCACCATAAACAAAAAGATCTATTTCACAATGAATTCTAATAATCCTGTGACGCTGTATTTAAAAAATAGAATTGGCCACGTGTAACTGCATCATGTTCCAAATTTGCCAAATCCGATAAAATACTTGCAAATTACTTTATCGGTGAAAAACCACATAGGGGCCCGTGTCTCACCACTGCGGTGTCGAGGCTGCCACACTGGCTTAAAGCTAAACGATACACATGGAGCTGCTTCGCACAATGCAGAGCATGAAAACTGATACAATTATACAGACTTAAGTTTGCCTATTAAAACTAAATTCGTTCTCAATTTTTGTTTTCCAAATGCGCTATCGGCGTCATGTCAAGAGACGAATAAATAATCCATTCGTAAATCTCGCATAACCGTGCAGGCCGTGTGTCATTAAAATGCTGTGGGTGGCATTTTATCTTATACACAATAGGAGCCAACACTTTCATATTAGCTGTGTTATGAGATTGTGCAACGCACGAGAGTCAGGCTGAAATTGTTATTCTCAGAGATGGAATGAAGAAAATTAAGTGCAAAACCAAGTTGAAGAATATTTTATTTTTGTGCAGTCGCTGGTGACGGGGCTGGGACGATCAACTTGCTGGACTTGACAACTCAGTTGCAACCCAAGTGGTCTAAATGCAGATTCAAACCCAGAATCTCATTGTTGCCAACGCACCGCTTTGATCTCTGAGCCACCCGGCCACTTTGCATATATAGTGTTAGGATATATTTTTCGTTAATGTCACCACTGTACACTCACTTTTAAAGGTGTTTTTCAATATCTACCTTTGGGATGTTTGCCAATATTCACAATTATTTTTTAAGAGTGACAAGAGAAAACCCATGCATCTTATGTGATACTTTGTTGTGCTCTGCATTGGCAGTGATTACATAACACTTAAACGTATTCGAGTTATCGACAAATGAGTTTTAAGTTCATAATAATAAACTAATATTACCGCGCACAATTTCGGAAACGAACTTAACATTGAGTGCCACTCGGAGGCGGAAAGTACACTCAAACTTTGCACGGGCAGTGTCGCACACCTACTTGCTGTACTGTATCTTACCAGCTGGAGGCGGGTGGGCCCATGCACACCACGTACACACCTGGGTGTTGTGATCGAGGATGTCCAAGAAAGAGCCGAGGCCCAGGCTGGGGAGGTCACGCGAGTCAAAGTGCTTGGCAAGCTGCATCTCCACGCGTGACAGCGCGGTTAGGCCCAGGGGCTCTGCCATCTTACTTGCGTGGCTCAGCAGATGGACAAACTGCTCAGCTACCTCCTCTGCGAAGGAGAGAAGCAATGCCATTGTCGGAGAGGATAACGATGCTGTAACTCGCTCCAATAGGCTCAACAACTGCAACTCTCTCCCCCCCCCCCACGTCTCGTCTATGGCCTCCCGATAAGTTTCATCATCACACTCCAGATGACTCAAAAAACAAGTTTAAAACGAAGGACTTCGCAACCAATATTATCCGTAATCGAGATTTTTGGGCTACGTCACATAAATAGTGCATATTTACATGTATTATTGACTGCATGTTTACATGCTCTAACCCAAAAATCTCGATTATGGACTAAAAAAACCGCTGGCAGACTTCTCACTGAGACCCGTATGCAAGACGATATCGCTCCAATATTCGAATTGTTCAAATATTCCCCGAACCAGTCCAGGATCAATTTCAAGATCACACTCAGCATTCTGAAGGTCCTCCGTGGTCTGACAATTATCACGTTGCCATGTTTACGCAACTTACAAATAGTTTTGCCCTGTTGAATCGATCACCAATCCCAAGTGACGGTAATGTTACGGTAAAAAAAAAACTCAGTGGGTGACCTCTGGGCACAGCATTACCTTGCAAACAGACGACCAATCGAGTGAAATAAACATGGGAAATGCACCTCGATGAACAGTGTGACTTCCCTGTGTGTTCGGAAAAACTCATTCATCGCAGGCAAAACGAACATGTTCTGAATGCCCACGTCCTTCAGGAACTGCATCTTGAGGTGTTGGAACACCAATTGCCTAGCAAAAGAGGAAAACAGCAGGAACGACGTGAATACATAATCGCCATGCAGCAGTCTACGCCAGTCAATTTCTCACAGCGGTAGTAAGGTGTCTGGGAGCACAAGGCAGATGCAGGTGGGTGAGTAATAATTTCCATCCCTTACGCCAATACTTATTTCAGGCTGTGCAAGAGATGACACCGGTTAATTATCACACGAGCAAATTAGAAAGCTGCCATGCTGTTAATGGTTTGTATACTGAACTCACAGACCAGAGGTCGCTTAATGGGTACACCACAGCTGATCGGCAAGTCGCGTGTGATGCAGCAAAGTGTGGGTTTCAGCCAGCTCTTCCAACACATCTGGTCAACATGGAAAAGTAGAATATGGGATGTGTGGACCAATCAGTTTCAAAGACAATGCATATATTATCAGAGCATGTTTGCATGTTCACCACAAGTACGTGTGGTTAATGCAGACAGGATTCCTTGAATAAGGATTCTGTTTGGTGTTTTAACATCTTGACACCTGTTGTATTGCCAGAAAGGGTAAAACCTATTGTTATATGGAAAAGTAGACCAAATACTCGTAAAGAGTTCGCTCTCATGAAGGTCTTTTCACCAGCGGTGGTGTGACCAAGCAATTGCAGAGCTGCACTTTAATATAATTCAGGTCAAAGCCAGATACACATTGGAGGATAAACATCCCACGGTGGCTGGGCAATTGTTGTGCAATAATGTCAGGTCAAACTTACTTAGGATATTTACAGGTACGTTTTATTCATGCCACACAGGTAGAGAGTTGAGAGTGAAACCTGGGCCACTGGCATAATGAGTCACGGATTATGAGTCACCCGGACTATGGGTTATTGTATTTGTTTATGGTTGCTATACAAGCCATCAAATCTACACCACGAAGAGAGTTGATGAACAAGTAGGAGAGTGTGTAATCGGATTACATACATGTGCACAGGAGTTTCAGATGTGAATATAACATAAATAGGGTCGACGACTCAAAAGCCGCTCTTTAGGATGTCACACTCAATAATATTTACATAAAAAAATCAAGGTCAATAACCCATAGTCAAATGGGTAGTGCATCGATGTACAAATTGTGGTTACGGATGACTGCTAAAGAAGAAAATGCTGAATGCGGGTTGGAAGCGAGTTTAAACCTGAATCTACACCATTTTAATATATCTTAAATAACCCGTTGCAAACATGAGCGTAATTTGAAATGTAGCACTGTACATCAGAACTATTTGAAATACGTTAGAGATTTGAAACTATCCAAAACGAAAAAGGGGGAAAGTATTTTTTTCTTTCATAATACAGGTTTTTGGGGGTTTGGGTTAGATCGGAAAAATATGTTGTTAAACCCGCCACCACCCGACACAGCCAATTAGTAAGGTTTGTCACGTAAACAAAACATGCCAATTTGTTTCAAGTACAGCACACCGGTTGTGTGTTGGAGAGCAAAGCGACAACATTTACAATCTGAGCACGACGTTTCGACAGTAATTACAATCAGCAATATCAGGCCAGATTTGTGGATTTAAAATATATATTTATTAAAATCTATATTTTAAAACATATAGAGAAACTGGAACAGTACAGAATTGGGTGGGACATATGTCGAAAAGAAAATTACTCCAGCTTACCTTGCAAGAACTAATAAGTAGTGTGGCCATGTGGCCTTAATGACAGAGACAGATTGAACAAAAGTTGACGTTGGAATGAAGACAAATGGACAAGGAAGGACACGGACTGCATTTCACGCAGCCGCACCTCATTCACATCGCCGAGTGTGTCTCGAAACCTTACCACGTCTACAAAAATTAACGGGCATCGATTAACGTGGTGCCATTAGATTTACAATTAGTCTGAAATTTTAGTACACATTTAATGCCTAGGAATACAAAACATGTTGTAAGAGAATACAGGACGTTTAAACAATTTAAAATACTGCTTACTACATCCAAAGCCATTTGAAGAGTCGTAATTTAAAATCAAATGGCAGAGTAAAAGATTTTCATTAATTTCATTGCTTCCATTCTAACATTTCCGAACCTGTGGTGGGCTCATTGCTTGCATATTAAACACTCAACACGAGTCATTATTATGAGTTCTTGCGATTAAGTGGTACATATCGCACAATATAATATCCACAATTTGCCATGGTGTTTTTCAAAATATCGTAGCTTGATCATATATGTTAAGTATATTATTCCTGACCAAATGTTAATGATTAACAAAGGCGCAAGAATTACGGTTGTTCTAGATTTGAAGCTTTCGTGACTGCAAGGATTCATATTCTTAGGTTTTTTCGGTAAAGTCACGTAGGTAAAAACATTAAAATTAATAAAAGTAAAATTAAATAAAAATCACGACGTTTCAGAGGCAACACAAGCTTCCGTCTTCAGGTGGAAAAACAAGCCTGGCTGTCTATCAATAACCTGTAACAGTTGTCTGTCAAATAAAATTGGCCAAATAAGTGTAGTTAAATCTTTTTTGCATGGTTAATCACATCTTTCCAAAGATTACTCAGTTTGTAACCATCATCACGGTTGAAATTATGTCTGTGTTTGTATATTTGTATGGCTTCGTGTACAAACCTTTGATGGTAGCCAGGTTTGCAGAGAACCTTGGTCTATTGTTATGTAGGCCATGTTTAGTCACAAACCGTACCTCTCCATAACAAAGGCTCACCCTCTTAAGCCTCACCTTACCATATGAATAAAAAGTGTGCCGTACTTGGCCCTTCCCCCCTCTCCAACCATTATATATACGGAGTGGTAGCTCTTGCAATCTCTCATTTACTTGATACAGCTGTCGTGGCTGTGACGGTTCCACCTGAAGACGGAAGCTTGTGTTGCCTCCGAAACGTCGTGATTTTTATTTTATTTTTATTAATTTAAATGTTTTACCTACGTGACTTTACCGAAAAAACCTAAGAATAATTACGGTTGTGCATAAAAAGCTCACGAGGAAGGGCTCAAGGGCAGAAACTACTGTCACGTGTAAACATAAACACTGCACGTGTATACATCAATGCACACATTGTGTAGTAGTATTTAACTCACCTTTAATGACGGTGACCATAAACACAAGTAAAAGTGTAACTATTAATGAGTGTGCGACTGTGTGACGCGGCGCGTACAGTGCCCGCGTCACGGGTTGGCGCCTCGCGTGCACGGAGCGAGGTGGGCAGAGGCAGTGGGGGGGGGCAGTGGGGGGGAGGCAGTGGGGGGGGGGGCAGTGGGGGGGAGGCAGTGGGGGGGGGGGCAGTGGGGGGGAGGCAGTGGGGGGGGGGCAGTGGGGGGGAGGCAGTGGGGGGGAGGCAGTGGGGGGGGCAGTGGGGGGGAGGCAGTGGGGGGGGGCAGTGGGGGGGGGCAGTGGGGGGGAGGCAGTGGGGGGGGCAGTGGGGGGGAGGCAGTGGGGGGGAGGCAGTGGGGGGGGGGAGTGGGGGGGAGGCAGTGGGGGGGAGGCAGTGGGGGGGGGCAGTGGGGGGGAGGCAGTGGGGGGGGGGCAGTGGGGGGGGGCAGTGGGGGGGGGGCAGTGGGGGGGAGGCAGTGGGGGGGAGGCAGTGGGGGGGGCAGTGGGGGAGAGGCAGTGGGGGAGAGGCAGTGGGGAGGGGCAGTGGGGGGGGGGCAGTGGGGGGGGGGGGGCAGTGGGGGGGGGGGGGCAGTGGGGGGGGGGGCAGTGGGGGGGGGGCGGCGTTGCGCGGGCGGCGTTGGCGCCCTCGCGGTCTCCTCCACGCACCAGCTGTGTTTCTGTCACTTGGTGGCCCCCCACCACCGCCCCTTACTGGACATCTGTGAATGCGAGCTTGATAGCGCTTCGGATTTTCCAGGGTCAATATAGATTTTGATTCAGAGTACAGTGTGCACAGCACCTGTACGGCAAGTCCTCGTTTAACGCGGTAGATGCGTTCCTAAAAAGTACCGCGTTAAGCGAAAACTATTTCCCCCGTAATGAATGTCCAGTCAGAATGGGGTACAAATAACTTGAAGGGACGCCGCCGCGTTACCCTATCATCTCGCTCAACCGCGCAGCTCAAGAAAGTAGTTCGCCGTCGACCGCTCAGAAGTCGCGTTATGGCGGTGCGCGTTCCGCGTTGTGCGAAAAGCGTTGTTGTGAAAACGCGCTATAGCGTGAACACGCGGGACAGACCCAGTTTTGTGTTAACTCCCTGAGATAAACTTGCTGCCAACTCGATGCGTTGTATACGCTCAGTGCTCCGCTAATTGTTGTGAGCGTCGCTCCTCTGCCCTCTGTTGTTAATGGAGGGAGACTGCACCCAACTGCCCAGTATTATCATTCGCGAGCCTCTTCAAAATGCTGATCTTGATATCGCTGGAACCAGTCATCGGCCTTGACCTCACCCCACAAGAGTGCAATTTTAACCGCTCAACATCAAAACACAATGATGGGTCGCTTGCACCAATCGCACAACATCACAGCATTGACTCTCAACTGCAACCTGTGTAGAGGGGTCAAGTGTGTCACCACAATTGTCCTGATGCTGCAACTCGTGCTGCGAAGTATTTTCCTTGCCATATTACATGTGACAAACATAATGAGCACAACCGGTAAGTCAAATGAAACGAGAGGTGGGCAACCTGTACTTTAAAATATTATTAATAGCAGGCAATTTGAACACGACTTACAAAAACACCGATGCAGCTATACACATGCCAGATTGTCCAGATATTCGGCTGATACTAATAGGGTTTATTTGCCAGTGTTGTACATTACTTGAATTACATTTGTTTGGGCGGCAGGGTGGTGCAGTGGTCACGCCCGTGCATGACATCTTCTGAAGGAGTGCCTGGCTTCGCTTTCCTAATTATGGTCCCTTTCTCTGCATGGATTTACTCCCATAGCAAAACAACAACAAAAACATACAACGTAACTGGTACTAGCCAAACATACAAATTACTCCTGCGATGACTTGGCAGGCCCCTCCTGAAAAAGAGGCTTGTTTCCCAGGGAAACAAGCCTATTATTAACAACATTGTATAACTGCATGTGAAAAAAAAAATTTTGATTCTCAGCATTAAATCTCAGCGGCTGTTTTCATTGAAACATCAAGTTACGTTCAAGTGATAATTTTAACTCGCACACAGTATTCTTTCATTTTGGCGCGAAGAACTACAAATGAGGGAAGGCAGCAGTCAAATGGTGAGGAGCTGGCAACAAATCTCTCCCCCCTTCCACTCCTGCCCAAGCTCTGTGGTCATCTATATATAAAGATTAATTAATGAGTGTTTACATGTTGGAGGAAATCGGAGCACCTGGATAAATCCAAGTAAATTTTGGGGCAACGCTCTACCACATATAGATGGAACAGGCGGAGTCCACATTTTTCGATACCGCCTTCTCCAGGGTATGATACCTCCTTGACGACCAAGGGGTGGGAGTTTTCGCAACATTTTTGTGATCCACCAATCCTTATCTCCACGCAGTCCTGGATTACAGGCATACATAGCCATCCAACCATCGGGCGAAAGTAGCTGTAATGCACATATACAATTCTACAAAAGTTTATGGGGCAAAGGTCGTGGGTCAATTGGTTTGATTTCTATGCGCATAAACCAGTCTCCAACGTATGCACATTTAGATTCGCATTCGGCCGCCAATGGAACAGGTGGAGTCCAAAAGCAAAGTGGATGTACTGATTGTATCTTCATTGCGGGACTCATCCAGCATTCGATTAACATGGGCTTAACGTATCCACGTGTAGACGGGAATAAACACTGGGGCCACCTGGCGGTATATGTTTGCCGGTGCACATTGGGACCGGCTCACACATCACTGGCCCCAGGCAGCCCCCAGCCACTGGGCGTGCAACACAGCGAAGGGAATCTCCCACCAATGAGAACCACGCACAACCCACGGTGCAGTCCTATAACTTGGACTCGCAAACACAACCAAACCCATAGCTGTCAACCCATACGGTTTACCCGTATTCTGTTGGGGGGAAATTCGTTTTCAGGTCCATACGGCATACAGCCGTTTAAATACGGGCAACATTTTTGTTGAGTCTATTTGTGTGTATTTCACCCTTGTGATGGGACTTTGTTGGATGTACGTTGATATTTATCAGGGGCACGGGGTGACCAAGAAGGTCTGAATTGGTCTGTAATAAGGTAGGCACTGATAAGGGGTTGACAGCAATGCAAACCCCACACAATACAAAACGCCAAGCATCCAGTAACAAAAAATAATACATCACTGTCCAATGAGTAATTAGATGAAGATAAAAGAACCGCGTTCCTTAAATTGATTAAGTTTATTGTTGCAAGAGTTTGGGAAAACAGGAAAACCGGTGGGGATTCCAGAGTGGAGCAGTGCAAACTGATGAAGCTGAAAAGAGTAAGGTGACCTGCATGGTGGTGAGTGGGTGAGTGAGTAAATGGGAGAGTGTTTGAGTAAACGAGTGGAGGAGTGTCAGATAGGGTGATTGATTCAGTGACCGGATGAGTGGGTGACTGGATGAGTGGGTGATTAGATGAGTGGGTGATAGGGTGATTGAGTGGGTGACTGGATGCGTGGGTGACTGGATGAGTGGGTCATAGGGTGATTGAGTGGGTGACTGAATGAGTGGGTGAGTGGGTGACTGAATGAGTGGATGAGTGGGTGACTGAATGAGTGGGTGACTGAATGAGTGGGTGATTGAATGGGTGACTGGATGAGTGGTTGTCTGGATGAGTGGTTGACTGGATGAGTGGGTGATAGGGTGATTGCGTGGGTGACTGGATGAGTGGGTGACCGAGTTGTTTAGTTGAGTGCGTTGTTGTGAATTGCAGTGTGGCGCGGTGGTTGAACACGGAGTGGATGAGACGAAGCGGTCAAAGTGTCTGGTAGACCGAGTCCCTTAACGTGGGTGGAGGGGGGAATCAACGAGGTGAAGTTGACTGAAACATTCACCATGGTGGTAGTAGTAGTCGCAGCGAAAAAAATAGTGATACTGGATTGCATGGAAATACACATTAATTATAGGTCTGAATGAGGGTTGAGGCGAGGCGGTGCAGAGGAGGCGAAGAGGAGGGTAGAGGAGGTGAGGTGGTGAGGTGAGGTGGCATGGTGAGGTGAGGTGGCATGGTGAGGAGACGAGGTGGCGTGTTGAGGTGAGGTGGCGTGGTGAGGTGGCGAGGTGAGGAGGTGAGGTGGCATGGTGAGGAGGTGAGGTGGCGTGGTGAGGTGGCGTGGTGAGGTGGCGTGGTGAGGTGGCGTGGTCAGGTGGCGTGGTAAGGAAGTGAGGTGGCGTAGTGAGGTGGCGTGGTGAGGAGGTGAGGTGGCATGGTGAGGAGGTGAGGTGGCGTGGTGAGGTGGCATGGTGAGGTGGCGTGGTGAGGTGGCGTGGTGAGGTGGCGTGGTGAGGTGGCGTGGTGAGGTGGTGTGGTAAGGAAGTAAGGTGGCGTGGTGAGGTGGCGTGGTGAGGAGGTGAGGTGGCGTGGTGAGGTGGCGTGGTGAGGTGGCGTGGTGAGGTGGCGTGGTGAGGTGACGTGGTGAGGTAAGGTGGCGTGGTGAGGTGGCGTGGTGAGGTGGCGTGGTGAGGTGGCGTGGTGAGGTGGCGTGGTGAGGAGGCGAGGCGGCGTGGTGAGGTGGCGTGGTGAGGTGGCGTGGTGAGGTGGCGTGGTGAGGTGAGGTGGCGTGATGAGGTGGCATGGTGAGGTGACGTGGTGAGGTGGCGTGGTGAGGTGGCGTGGTGAGGAGGTGAGGTGGCGTGGTGAGGAGGTGAGGTGGCGTGGTGAGGTGGCATGGTGAGGTGGCGTGGTGAGGTGGCATGGTGAGGAGGTGAAGTGGCATGGTGAGGTGGCGTGGTGAGGTGGCGTGGTGAAGTGGCGTGGTGAGGTGGCGTGGTGAGGTGGCGTGGTGGCGTGGTGAGGTGGCATGGTGAGGTGGCATGGTGAGGTGGCGTGGTAAAGTTACCTACGTAACTTTACCGAAAGATCCAAAGAGTATGATGAAGGTTACGATAATCGGGAGGGTGAAAATATGTTAAATACCTCGCCTAGTATACAAGAGGCTGTGGGTTCGATCCAGACCCTGATGCTTGTATATTGGAGTTTGCATGTCTCTCTCGCCATGGTCGCATGTATTTTACTGCAGGTCCTCCGGGTTTTCCCTCCCTCCACATTTAAAAACATGCATTTAAAGTATTTGCTATACATTTCCACTCGATAAGCTACTTCATTGGGCTATAATTTGTGGCCAGGTCACTTCTAAATAAGAGCTATATAGCTCAATAGGCCTTACCTGGTATAATGAAAAAAAATGTAAATAGAAAAAAAATTTTTTTTCAATGTCTGAAAAAAGTAATGATTTCTATAAATAATGCCAGTGTCTTCATGCTCACTCTTATCGAGCATCGGGCAGAGCTCATCTCCAATGGTGGCACGGCACTCGGAGTGACGAGTCCACATTGCAAGGCTATCCGTGGGACAACTGATATACTGACAAATCAGACTATTAATGCGCTAAAATGTCAGTGCACATTTTAATTAAGGTGAAAGAAATTGCAGACAACAATAGGTTTAAGCTATGGTAATACAATTGAATTATACATGTTTTTTTATACGTAAATATCGCTATGCTTGCCTGAATTTTAGTTTGAAAAAGAATTACATTCACATTTGCTAATTTGTTATGCAAGCAAAGTTATTGTTTTAATTCAGAACTTTTGCGTTAAAGTAAACAAACTGGATAGCATAATAACACTCGAAATATATATAAACATCGTTTTGCGCGGCGTTGCGGCAAAGAGATCGACGAGCAAAGTGAAGAGTCCCAAATTAAAATGTCGCTCGGGGGGGTCGACTCGGCCATTATTGTTTCGAGGTTCATAAAATACGCACCGCTTTATGAATGTTTGTTGAACTTCTTTCGCACCGTACATATCCGACCATGGTATTCGGAGGTGCGGGGAAGGACAACAAACTAATCGCATCTAGATTGAGTTTTCAATCTCGATTCAAAAAATGTATCAGAAGTCAAGAGCAAAAGCCCTATGGAGGGACTGGTATCCGGCGCAGGAATGTGCAATGTCCATCGATATTCTCAGACGCTGATGGAAACGAGTACAATCCCATCGCCGTTGGGAAATGTTTAATTCCGAAGAAAATCGTTTCTCGATGATTGCGATGGGATGGGTCGTTGTCTAACCAGAAATTGAACTCGCATGTTTCTGCATGCGAAAAAAGCGTTCTGCCACAGTGCCTCTCAGCAGTGCTTGAATACAAACACTCACATTTTAAAACCATATTTTAAAAAAGGGCCGGCACATTGCAAAAAATAAAACAGCAAATTCCCCCATTTGGCAAATTGGTGACTTGGGCCCGAACTGGCGTCTTTTTGCAAATGTCAGCGCCCTGCTTCTTTGAGTGGCATCATTATAGCATGCGTGTGAGCTTTTAAATATTCATCCGGGCACGGTGGACTGTGGCGACCCACCCCTGGTGTGTGTCTGTATCTGGCGGGGGCGGTAGTGTAGTGGTTACCGTGCTGCGCTACAAACCTAGAGACCCGAGTTTGATTCTCGGCCAGAGCTGACATTGCACTCTGCCTCTCTGGAAATGGACCATTGCCCAAAACGCTGCCAATTACATCCTTTTTCTTTTTAAGGCAGTATTATTGACAAATGTGTTGAGCCTTTTTTATATTTGTGTCATCTGGTGTCCGAACGTTTCTTGAGTATTTTCAGTGTGTGAACACTCAAGAGACATGCGGTTGGATGTTGTGCTCACCACATAACTCTCTCGTATGTTGCTCGAACCTTAACAGGCGCTCGTCAACAGAACTCATCCCAATCTAAAACATTATGTATTATGTAACTTTGCATCAAACTAGACCCCATAACGTAAAGAGAGGTGATTCAAGCAAGTGCGACTGATGATGAGACACTGAATATTAAAACCAGTCTGGAGTTTTCTTGTCTTGAAACAATGCTGCTGAAAGTATGTACTTCCCAGAAGGCTGTGCAGCTGATGGCTTGTGATAAGACATTTATTTTTTATTTGGAGATACAAATATGTGAGGGTAATTTTGTACGTCTGTACGAAATGAAACATTTCATTTTGTAAGGCAGTAGTGTTTAGCAGCCATCCGTCCGACAACTGCCTCATTCCACCCTCCCCCCACCTGCTACACGCGGTCATTCATGATCTGCAATTAGATGATTAACCGCAGTCAGCTTTAATGGATTACAGGAAAGGGTCGATCAATTGTAAAATGTAAAAGTAAATAACAGTGTTGGGGTTACTGCCCCCCGATTCCTCTCTGTGAGACATAACTCTCGGCTGGCCCCCTGGTCACCTTGTTCATTCAAACACCGTCCGCGTGCTTTCCCTCAAACATTGGTAATAACTACCCGCACACTACTGCTCAACTCCGTGCACGCTCCAGAAATGGCATGGCAGCTGGGGGTCGGAGGTCAGAGGGCAGTGGCGTTGCTCGCACATGCGCGGCCGCCGTGAGCGGGGGACAACGCTCGTTTAAAGGGGCCGTGGAACAGGTGTTTACGGTGGGTGTGAGCCCTCACGCAGCACGAGTCTCCACAGCGACGGAACGGAGCGCGCACCCGCAAAAACACCGACCACCCACGTTACGAGTGTAGACACACAGCACCACGCGCTTTCACCACACTCGTAGAATCCACACGAGACTGTGGTTAGTTATTAACTATTTATTACCGGCCGACTGTGAGCCACTGTTGAGTCAGTAGGAATCGGCGAGGCAGGCCCACACTATTTCCCGATGGTCTGTACCCGATTTATCTAGTTTGATACGATCTAAGCTGCTTTGGTTTTTAGACCAAATCTCAATACTCTGTTTTTAGACTAAATCTCACTACTCTCTTTCCCTCTTATTCTTACTCACAGTTCGATGCGTATGGCATTCCAGCGGGCTCGTCCTCTCTGCTCACCTCGACGCGTCACACGGACGCTCGAGTGGCCGAACTGGAGACTGTCCCGAGGGCTGACTTTAGGAGCAAGAGAGTTTCTACCTTTCTGCGCCCCCCCTTTTATGGCTAACCCACATCAAAGAAAGCCGCCGCTGAGGGTCTTCTCGGCCAATCAGATCGCTGTGCTTGCTCAGCCGTTACTCGCGCTCTGCATCGCCGTCCGCCGCCCGGTTTCCATAACAAAGGGCCCGCCACTGGCTGCGGCGCGGGCGGCGGTCCACGAGTGCCTTTGCTATGCTAATCAGCCGCGGTTTCCGTAACAAAGGGCCCACCGCTGGCTGCTACGCGGCGGCGGTCCACGAGCACATTTGCTATGCTAATCAGCCGCCCACCCTGGTTTCTCCCTTCGTTCGTGGCTGAGCCCCCCCCCCCCCCCTGCCTGCCGAGCCGTGTGTGGGGGTGCGTTTTAACCATGGTGGCTGGATAGCCCCCGCCGTGACCATGTGTAGTGACATAAGAAGGGAGGGGCTGCTGGGGGCTCTGGGACCCTGGGTGGGCCAGGCGCTTAAGCCTCTTGGCGCCAGGCGTGGGTTCCCAGGCGGGTCAGACGCTTAAGCCTCTTGGCGTCAGGCGTTGGGTTCCCAGGTGCTTAATCCCCTTGGCGCCGCCAAAGGGGGGGGCTGTGTGTGCTCTGTGGGATATCTGGGGGCGCACACGGCCCCACCCCTCGTTGGGGACTGGGCATAAAAGGGGAGCTCCCTGGACGATCAGGGCCAGTCGTAGCTCAAGACCCAAGACCCACGACCAGCCATCTGAAGACCCTGAGATGTTGTGAGAGCGAGTGGTGGGACTCTGGAACTCCCGACTCTACGACCTTGTGAGGGCGAGTTCCAGAGCGTAGCCAGAGGAGAGTATCTAGGCTGTGTACCTAGGCTGTGTACCTAGGCTGTAACAGAGTATCAGGACTGTTGGAGTGTTGTATTGTAATGAAGAAGTTACCTCTACAAGTGTCTCCGGAACCCGTTACATTTGGCGTCAGAAGTGGAAATGGAGACAAGAAGTAAGCCACGTACCTTCAGTCCTGATGGCGATGTTGAGGAGCAAGCGGCGACGGGGCAGCCAACTCGGGCCGACAACGACGCCGCACCGCCGGCTGAGCAGTTGTCCACCACACCTGCCGATCTTCCTCCAGCGTCGGGAGCAGCAATGGAGGAAACGCTGCTTCGCCTCACCGAGCTGCTCCACGCCACCGTCTCCATCCTGGACAACATGCGTCGCTCACAGGCGGAGACAGGAGGGAGAGAGGCGGCGCAGCGGCCGCGCCATTCCGCCGGCTCCAACACAAAGATGGCAGCCGTTCCCACCGCAAATACATCCGGGTGTGTTGTCACTTCTGCTGGGGGAGCAATGACCGCTGGGAGCGACGTCACTTCCGGGCCCAGCGTCGGCCAACCAAATGACGCCGCGTCATCAGCGCTGCGTCCCTCACCGCCGGGTGACAGCTGTTTGCAGCCAAACAACGCCGCGTCATCAGCGCTGCGTCCCTCACCGCCGGGTGACAGCTGTCTGCAACCTAGCAACGCTGCGTCCCTCACCGCCGAGTGACAGCGCTGCGAACGCGAACCCAGCTTCAGCCAGGTTGCCAGGCAACGAGCGCGGGGCTCACGTCCAGCAACGCCTGCCGGAACTCAAGGCATTTTCTTCAGAGGGGGGTGAGTGGGCAGCGTTCGAACGCCGGTTCGTCTCTCTTATAGAGACGTCCGGCTGGTCGGAGTATGAAGCGCTCCAGGGCCTCCCGGCCATGCTCGACGACGACGCCCTCGCAGCACTTCTTGCTGTGCCATGAGCGAAACGTGCCACGCTCACGGATGCCCTTCATCAGATGCGGCTGATTTATGGACCCCCGTCCAAAGCACGTCACCGCTTCGATGCGAGGAGGAAGAAGGCCTCCGAGTCGGCGATGGGGTACCGCAGCGCACTGCTGGCCATGGCGCGGGTTGCCTACCCTCGCATGGATGAAGACGCTGTGGAGTCACTCGTGCTGCAGAAGCTCATGAGCTTGGCCCGCCAGCTTCGAGTTGCCATGCCGACAGCCAACGACGACGACGACTTCACGTCGCTACGTGCTGCCAGGTGCATCCAAGCACACCTACATTGCGATGAGGACACGACCATCACCGCCTGCGCAGGCCCACCTGATGCACAAGCCTATGACGTGCATTCGGGGCCTCATCAGGCCTTCGCGGCAACAGAAAGTCGCGGATCGTCCAACTGGCGATCCCAGCGAGATCACCACCAGCGGGACCGGCCAACCTCGCGCCAGGATGGGGCGTCCATCGTCTGCCATAACTGTGGCCTTCGGGGCCATGTGGCGTCCGGCTGCCGGGTCCCCCGACGCCGGACTTCAGGACCTCCGGCGCCTCGGCCACCACCGTATCCTCGGCATACCCAGGCGAGTCACGACACCTCGCACTGTCGGCCCCCACTTACAACAAGCACGCACCCTCACACCACACAGGGGGGTCATGCTTCGGAGGAGGAGGATTCGGGCCCATCATTGAACAACCGGGCGCTCGGGCCAGGTCAATGGTCCGAGTTGGCCCATAGGGTCGTTGCCGCGGCGGCAGGGTCCTCTGCCGTAGTGGGTTCCATCGAGGGCGTTGATGTTCATATGTTGATCGATACGGGTGCGTCGGCGACCATCCTTTCAGACATAATTTATAATATTCTGCCCAATACATGCCGTCCCTTGCAGCCAGTTGATGTGCCATGCTATGCCGCAAATGGGGGTTCGTTGGGCATCACCGGACGGATCAATGCTCAGATCCGCATTGCTGACGTCCAATTAGTTGGGCCCATTTTGGTCTCATCAACCCTCGCCGTTCCGTGCCTCCTCGGAACAGATTTCTTGGGGAAGATGCCCATTAAAATTCTCATTAACAAAGGGTGTATTGAGCTCCCCTCCGGCCGACGCATGGCCTTCCTACCCACGAACCACTCGGTTGCACTCCGCATCTACGACGGTGCAGGCGTTGGCGGCCTGCACAATTCACATTCCTCCCGGCTCTCAGATGTTAGTTCCCCTCCGGTTTCGTAAACCCCTTGACTACGACGCGTTCATGGGGGGTGCTGTGATCGGGCCTTCGCGTTCAGCTGAGCGGGTGTCGGACCTCGTGTGTGCACAAACGCTCGTGCGAAGCGACCACGACCTTTTTATCCAGGTCCTTAACGTGGGATTGGAAACGGCCGTTATCTGTCAAGGAATGGTGCTTGCTCACGCGACGCCAGCCCCGCCAGAAGATGTGATCGTGGGTCACGTAGGGGGCGAGTCCTCTTCCGTTGCCAAGCCAGGTCCTGACACAGGATGGCTCGACGCGCTTTGCTCCACTTCTGCTGATTTGTCACCATTACAGCATGCTAAATTACGCACGCTGCTGAGCGATTTCGCTGACGTTTTCAGTCAAAGCAAATTCGACATTGGCTGCACTAAATTGCTAAGCCACCACATCGACACGGGTGATGCCGCTCCAATTCGTCAAAACCCATTCCGGTTGAGCCCGGCCGAAAAGGAACATGTACGGGTGGCCGTCAACGATATGTTGGCGGCCGATGTCATTGCGCCTTCAAATAGCCCATGGGGAGCGCTGATCGTTCTTGTTAAGAAGCACGACGGGAGCCTCCGCTTTTGTGTTGACTTCCGGAAACTTAATAAGATTTCTGTGGCCGACGCCTATCCGCTTCCCAGGATGGACGAGTCGCTCGATGCCTTAGCAGGTGCGCACTACTTCTCCACCTTGGATCTCCTCTCGGGGTTTTGGCAGCTACCCCTTGATGATGCATCCAAACCAAAGACGGCCTTTCGCACGCCGCAGGGACTCTTCCAATTCAACAGACTTCCCATGGGTCTTCACTCGGCCCCGGCGACATTCCAGCGCCTGATGGAGCTGGTCCTCGCTGGGCTCCAGTGGGATTCTTGCCTAATCTACCTCGACGATGTAATTGTGTTCAGCAAAACTTTTGATGTACACCTCACGCGATTGAAGGCAGTTTTCCTTAAAATGCGAGCGGCTAACCTCAAATTCAAACCGCAAAAGTGCCACCTCATGAGGGATTCGGTTCGTTACTTGGGCCATATTGTCAGCCGCTCGGGAATTGCCACGGACCCCAAAAAGACAAATTGCGTGCGCTCATGGCCAACTCCTACCTCTGTTGGGGAGGTGCGGAGTTTTATCGGCTTCACCTCATATTATCGACGATTTGTTGCGGGATTCACATCCATCGCGAAGCCCCTCCACGCATTAACGGCCAAAGGGGTAAAATTCTGTTGGGGAGAGTTAGAACAGGCATCGTTCAATGCCGTCCGAAAAGCACTGGTCGATGCTCCTACCCTGTCTTTTCCAGATTTTACCACTCCGTTCATTCTGGATACAGACGCCAGCAACACCGGAATTGGAGGGGTGCTGTCGCAAATTGTCAATGGAGTGGAGCGCGTCGTCGCCTATGGCAGCAGGGTGCTGTCGCCCGCGGAGCAACGTTACTGCGTGACGCGCCGCGAATTGCTTGCTATCGTTTTTTTCATAAAGCAGTACAGGCCATACGTGTATGGCAGGCATTTTACAGTACGCTCCGACCACGCGGCGCTACAATACACCTTGCGAGTGGACCAACCATCTGGACAGCTCTCGCGTTGGCTCGAGATCCTCCAGGACTTTGCGTTCACTGTCATTTACCGCAAGGGGATTCAACACGGGAACGCCGACGGGTTGTCGCGACTGCCGAACAATGGGCTCTGTGCTTGTTTTTTGGGTGCGGGGCGTTGTAGGCAGCCTGATGGGGTACCGCCCCCATCCCTTGCGGCTGCGGCCGGGGATGGGGTCGGGGACCACGGGGCTCCCTCCACGCAAGTTCCGCAGGACGCATTGCTGGGCCTCGGGTTGGACGACTGGGGACGTCTTCAGATGGAAGACGTCTCCCTCCTCAAATTGAGACGCCGCGCTAGGGATGCCGAGGGTCACAGGGGGCAGGGGGGCCCCGTATCATATGTCATCCGGGAAGGCGTCCTCATGCATTGGGATGGGGGTCCCAATCCCACACGTTGGTGGTGCCCACCTCCCTGCGGGGGCGACTTGTGTGGGAAACCCACAGTCGCCTCTTGCACTTGGGTGTTCAGAAACACTAGCTAAAATCCAATTGGAATTTTTCTGGCCGGGCATGGCAAACGATGTGGCTGACCTTGTGCAAGGTTGCACAGAATGTGCACGGCGGAAACCACCTGCTAGGCCGTCCTGCCCGCCGCTCCAATCCATTAAGGTTTCCCGGGTCAATGAGATCGTCTCATTGGATATTTTGGGTCCGTTTCCCGCTACTCCTCGGGGTAGTAAGTACATTTTGGTTGAGGTCGAATATTTTACCCGATGGGCCATGGCCTGGCCACTCCCCAACCAGTCTGCAGCAGCCATTACGGAGGCCTTTTTCTAGGGCTACGTCCTGGATAAGGGTGCTCCCGAACGCCTGCTGACCGACCAAGGGAAAAATTTCTCTTCCACCCTGTTGCGGGATGTGTGCAACCTGCTAGGGACACACAAAATTTGCACCTCGCCATATCACCCCCAGACTGACGGTATGGTCGAGCGATTACATAGGACACTTACCTCCATGCTAAGCCACCAGGTGTCTGAGTCACAGACTGATTGGGATCTCCACATACCTGGTGTCTTGGCCGCCTATAGAATGGCGCCCCATGCTGCCACGGGGTACTCGCCATTCTATCTTATGTATGGTAGGGAGGTTTGCCCCCCAATCGACGTACAATTGCACATTAAACAGCCCGCACCTAAGGCTAAGATTGCCGACCACATCCGTGCTAATGTGCGTCATCTCGTGGATCACCGGGAGGCTGCTCAAAATAACTCAGAAGCCCGTCAGCTTGCCAACCAGCGGTTGTGGAATCTCCGCACGTCCCGCCATGTTTGGGTAGAAGGGGACCGCGCCTGGCTCCACTGCCCGCAGGTACCATTGGCTACTTCTTCAAAACTGCTTAAGCCTTGGAGAGGCCCGGTTGTTATTATTCGCGTTCTCCGCCCGCAGTGTGTCAGGATCCAGCATGGCAAGCGACGTTGGTTCGTGCACCCGTCATGTCTAAAACCTTACATTCAACCCTACACACCTCCTTCACTTCTCCGGGGCCGAGAGCGCGACATGTCTGACGAGCCGCGCCGCGATGATGCTGCTTCTAACTCTCGGGCAGGTCCCGCTGTCCCGCCCTCAGGTGCCTTGGGAATGAAACCCGCCACGGCCGACCCAGCGGGAACAAGCTTGCCCGCGGGATCAGCGACCCAGGACACAAGCGCAACAGCGGGTCGTCGGTCCCCTCCCGCCTCCGTCGCGACCGATGGACCTGCCACTCGGACTCGCTTAAAACTCAAACGATTTTCATGACCCCCGCCCACGAACTCTCGTCCCAACGCGACGCCACTCACCTTACCATCATGTATAGTGGGCGATTGGGGCGTGCGTTCATCCTGCATATATGTGTTTATACAGTGTTGTTCTGCATCGGTGGCCTGGAGTTTTTTTTATATACGCGTGACCACAGGAGGGGGAGAGGCGCTTTCTTCTCATTTTTTTTCTTGATTTGTCACACACTCATTCTGATGGGTAACAAATAATTTATTGTACAATTGTATTTTTTTTTGACAGCCGGGTCGGCTGGAGGCTACGTAGAGGGGGTAATGTAGTGACATAAGAAGGGAGGGGCTGCTGGGGGCTCTGGGACCCTGGGTGGGCCAGGCGCTTAAGCCTCTTGGTGCCAGGCGTGGGTTCCCAGGCGGGTCAGACGCTTAAGCCTCTTGGCGTCAGGCGTTGGGTTCCCAGGCGCTTAAGCCCCTTGGCGCCGCCAAAGGGGGGGGGCTGTGTGTGCTCTGTGGGATATCTGGGGGCGCACACGGCCCCACCCCTCGTTGGGGACTGGGCATAAAAGGGGAGCTCCCTGGACGATCAGGGCCAATCGTAGCTCAAGACCCAAGACCCACGACCAGCCATCTGAAGACCCTGGGATGTTGTGAGAGCGAGTGGTGGGACTCTGGAACTCCCGACTCCACGACCTTGTGAGGGCGAGTTCCAGAGCGTAGCCAGAGGAGAATATCTAGGCTGTGTACCTAGGCTGTGTACCTAGGCTGTAACAGAGTATCAGGACTGTTGGAGTGTTGTATTGTAATAAAGAAGTTACCTCTACAAGTGTCTCCGGAACCCGTTACACATGTAATCTCAACCCAGGTCACAGCGCCGCGGTGCGAATTAGCATCGGGGGAGATCACCCAATTCCTTGGCAGCAGGAAACCGTGAAGATTATCCGTATGAGGGCTTCCAGGTGAAAACCTGTTGGCCAGGTGACCTCCCCTCGGAGCTCTATGGGGGGGACATGTGTGAGGGTGTGTTTATGTGGGGGGCGGTGAGGGGGAAGCGGAGTCGGCCCCGTCGCTTGGTGGTGGCGAGGTCGTAGATGGGGCGCCCGCCGAGTGGCTTCACGGCGGCGGCATCACAACAGTAATACATACAAAGTGAGGCTGGCAGTTGAGGCTCAGGTGCATTGCCCATTGTTTTTTTTGTGGCGAACTAGTGTGGGCGTTTGTGCCAGTTCCAAGGCAATGTGATAGCAGCAATGTTTTTTAAAATCTCACAAATGTGCTTTTGCATGTCCATAAAATCCATAAAATATACGACTTATAAAAAAGCTTTGGGAGGTTATTCGCAGACACAAGCAAATACTGACAAATTAAATCTGGTTTAAATCAGAAGGACCAGTGGAAGGTCACAGGGCAATTAAACCGATAGATTGACCTTTGGCATTTGAGGGTTGCTATGTGGCAACGCAAGGGGTAATCTACTTCAAAGCTAACAATAACACTCTTTGCACCCCAATCTTCATAATTTTAAGTCACCAAGTGGATCAATGCTCAATATTCATTGATAACTTTGCTTTCATCATTGTTGACTTTCCTCAACTGAAACAGATTTGTATATGCCATCAATCTGACCTACACAATAACGTAAATCAGCAACTGAGAGTGAGGTTGCGTTAAGTTTAATATACCAAGCTATATGTGACGCAGCAAATGTAAAGTAGTTTCGTCACGATGTGACACAGGAAATTAAAAGTGGTTTTGTCACGAGTATGGACCATCAGCGCAATTTCTCCCATTTTAACAATTGCGAACGTGCAGTAGTAAGACAACTTGCAGTATGGGAATTTCCCTGTGAAAGGAGATTTACAAAGGCTTTCAGGTTTTACTCTCATTGCCTATTTTTCCAACCTGAGCTTCAGCGTTACTGGGGTGTGAGTGTGTACAGCGGCATGTGGTGAGTGGTGGTCCAGCAGTTTACGCGCTGCACTATTAACCTAGTGACCTGAGTTCAAGTCCTGCTCGTGACCAATAACAGTGGAAAATATCTGAACCGGTCCTGAGCCTCCCTTGGTCGACTCTGATGCAGTGTGTACACATCACCACGAGAGAGACAAATGCGGCTGGGCGTGGTGTTGGCCACCCACTCCCCTGTGTACTGTGCCAGTCCTCATTAGGTGCTCACTAACACCACTTGCCTCAAAAATATGTTAAGGCTATGCAGGAGATCTTAGTCTTTGTACAGTGGCATTGGCTACGTATAAACTGATACTTTGCACGGAGTTTATAATAGAGCATGGCCTATGTGTAACGCATCATATACCGTGTACACAGCACCATGAAAGTGTGTGCAGTGTAATACAGAGTATGTGTAAAGGAGCATAGCCTGTGCACGTAGTGCAGCGTTACGTTGAACTGAAATGTGGATTGTGTGAAACACTGGAGCATGGCCGTTATGTGTAGAACAGCATTTATTGTGTATATGTAGTGGGTTCCCACGGAGACTGGAGACGTAGCTTAGAGGCAACACGGTTTATTTAAATCTTATAACAGAAGCCTCTTTTACTCCCACTACTTGGGGAGGTATGGCCTCCGGGCTAACGTGCCCTATCACTGGGGCTACGGGCTCTGAGTCCTCCGACTAAAGGTGGCCTAGGGGAGGCTATGCTGACCAGACCCAGCCAAGGTGCGGGTCTCGACCACTGGTCCGTGCTCGGCCCTGGCACTTAAAAGGACGTCGGGCCCTAGCCTAGCTGTCTTCAGTCTTCGTCTTCAGAGCACTGCCTCGAGCCGTCCTGAGGTCCGTCTTTTATACCCACCTCGGGGACTCTCCGACCACGGTACCGCCCCCTTTCTGGAACCTTCCAGGTGGCTCTGGAATAACCGCCCAACCCCTCACCTGGGGTCGGGGGGGGGACTCGGCCTCTCAACGGTCCGGTTCTCTCTCTCTCTAACTTAGGGTGGAACCCCCTATAGACCCGTGCCCGCAACTACAGGTAAGTCTACAGGGTGTTGTGTGCTTTGTATTTCCGACGCTGCGTATACAGCAAGAAATACTCTACGTAGAGAGAGCATGGCATGTGTGTGAGTTTAGATTATTATTGTACACGTGAGGTTAATGGGGCAGCCCTGCAATTACTTGCTCATGCTACTGCTGGTGAAAAAACCCCCACTAGAGGGAGGTCTTGAGTGCTGATCCGGTGGGTATTTTTGGCCAACTTTTCCACACTGACCAAACGTCTTGAAAGAGGTGGGAGTACTCGCCATTTAGCCCACTGCACGCCACCCACCGATAGACTGTGGGTGGACAAAAACCTCTATACACTTACACACACCTACACACACACCTCTACACACTTACACACACCTACACATACACCTCTATACACTTACACACACTTACACACACCTCTATACATTTACACACACCTACCCACACACCTCTACACACTTACACACACCTACACATACACCTCTATACACTTACACACACCTACACACACCTCTATACACTTACACACACCTACACACACACCTCTATACACTTACACACACCTACACACACCTCTATACACTTACACACACCTATACACACACACCTCTATACACTCACACACACCTACACACACACTTCTATACACTCACACACACCTACACACACCTCTATACACGTACACACACCTACACCTCTATACACTCACGCACACCTACACGCCCCTCTATACACTTTCACGCACCTACACACACACCTCTATACACTTACACACACCTACACACACACCTCTATACACTTACACACACCTACACGCCCCTATATACACTCACACACACCTACACACAGCTCTAGACACTTACACACACCTATACACACCCCTCTATACACTTACACACCTACACACACACCTCTATACACTCACACACACCTACACACACCTCTATACACTCACACACACCTACACACACTACTAGACACTTACACACACCTACACACACCTCTATACACTTACACACACCTACACACACACACTTCTATACACAACCACACACCTACACACACTTCTATACACTCACACACACCTACACGCACCTCTAGACACTTACACACACCTATACACACCCCTCTATACCCTCACACACACCTACACACACACCTCTATACACTTACACACATCTACACACACACACCTCTATACACTTACACACCTACACACACCTCTATAAACCTACACACCTACACAAACCTCTATACACTTACACACCTACACATACACCTCTATACACCTACACACACCTCTATACACCTAAACACCTACACACACACCTATATACACGTACACACACACACCTCTATACACCTACACACCTACACATACACCCCTATACACCTATACGCACAACTCTTTACACTTACACACACCTACACATAGGAGGAGGAGGTGGTAGTGCAGGAACTAAAGGGCCTGGCTCGTGTGGCGAACGCGATCGTGCGCTCCTCCGCAGCATGATGCTGTTTTGTTGCGGCCGGTCGACCGCACAGTTGGGGTGATGGAGGTGGTTCGGTGCCTACCATGATCGCTATCACCACATGCACCACACCATCTACCCACCCACCCCGTGATACACACCACTCACACCACAAACACCACACACCACTCACACCACACACACACCACACGATTCCCCGGAAAGACGGTGCCACTGGGACCGCAGCCGGGGAAGGAAACTGAGCAGCAGATGCCAGGACTGGACTGGACAATGAATGCTGCCAACAGACTAACTCTGTTAAGAGATAGGATCAATCCAATGTATTATGTAATACTTATCATTGTTGTTTTTATTATAAACTTCATGACGTAAACTTATGCGGAAACAATGTAACTTTGCATTGCTTGTGAGTGCTGCCTGGGTTGGTTAAATGTGCCTTGGCTCGTGTGCAGTGTCCCGGCTGTGTGTGTGGTGGTAAAATGACAACTATGTCATGAGAGAAGTTTCAGGCAATGGCCCTTCTTCAGAACGTGTACAGGCAGTGGTGGGAAAAGATAATCAGGCGATTCGTCTGACACATCCGCCCCCTGACTGCCCCACTGCCCCTCTGCCAAGCTGCTCCGCTGTCCTGCTGCCCCAATGCCCACGGCCCCACTGCCCCTCTGCCCCTCTGCCCCACTGCCCCTTTGCCCCACTGCCCCTCTGCCCCACTGCCCCTCTGCCCCACTGCCCCACTGTCCCACTGCCCCACTGCCCCATTGCCTCACTGCCCGTATGCTCCGCTGCTCCACTGCTCTGGTGCTACTCTGCCCTAATGCCCCGCTGTTCCATTGCCCCACTTTCCCACTGCCATAACATCCAACACGAAGCAGCAAGACGTCCACACCACCTCATTAAATATTACCCTGATGTGCACGCAGAGAGAGATACCCTCGTTGAGCATGAAATACTGGATGGGGCTGCTGTGATGCAACGGCTCGTAAAATTCACTGGCAATAGAGAGATTGCTGGTTCCACCTTCTGGTACAGTAGTTGAAACAAATGGTCGAGTATCTTAAGTTCCCTTGCCTCTGTCCGCCAAACAGTACAACTGGGTACACCAAAATCGAGTGGCAAGTTGGGTGGGTAGGTGGTGGATGAATGAGTGCATCGGTGTGTGGGTAATCGGTGTGTGGGTAATTGGATGAGTTGGTGCCTGGGTAAGCGGATGGTAGGTGGTTGAATGGGTGGATGAGTAATTGAATGAGTGGGTCAATGTGTGAATGAGTAGGTGGGTGGTAGGTGGATGAATGAGTGGGTAATTCAGTGTGTAGATTGGTGGATGTGTGAATGTGTTAATGAGTAAGTGGGTGGTTAAGATTGGTGAATGATTAGGTGGGTGGATGAGTGAGTGGGCGGGTCAGTGAGTTATTTGAATGAATGAATGGTTGAATGGGTAATTAAATGAATGGGGAGGTGGATTTTTGAATGAGTAATTGGGTGAATGGGTGAGTTCGTGAGTCTGTGTGTGAGTGGATAATTGAGTGGTTGGATGAGTGAATGGGTAAATTAGTGGATATTTGAGTGAGTGGTTGGATGGGTGAGTGGGTAAATGAGTGGTGGGTGAGTGGGGAGGTGATTGGGTGGGTGGGGAGGTGATTGGGTGGGTGGGGAGGTGATTGGGTGGGTGGGTGGTGGGGGGTGATTGGGTGGGTGGGGAGGTGATTGGGTGGGTGGGGAGGTGATTGGGTGGGTGGGTGAGTAGGTGCGTGGGTGGATGAGCGGATGGGTGAGTTAGTAAGTGGGCGAGTGGGTGGGTGAGTGAGCGGGTGGGTGGGTGAGTGAGCGGGTGGGTGGGTCAGTGAGCGGGTGGGTGGGTGAGTGAGCGGGTGGGTGGGTGAGCGGGTGGGTTGGTGAGTGAGCGGGTGGGTGGGTGAGCGGGTGGGTGAGTTAGTAGGTGGGTCGGTAAGTTAGTATGTGGGTGAGTGGGTGGGTGAGTCGGTGAATTATTGAATTAGTGGGTGAGTAGGTGACTGAGTGAGTACTTGAGTGGGTGAGTGAGTGGGTGAGTGGGTGGGTGAGTCGTTGATTGGGTGGTTGAGTGGGCAATTGAGTGAGTGGGTGAATATGTACGTGGGTAATTGCGTATTTGAATGATTGAGTGATTGGGTGGGTGGGTCTGAGGACCAGACACGGTACTGACCACTCCGTCCCTTTCGAGCGCCTTGCTGGCCTTCATCGGGGTTCACGACCAACACGAGCTGCCCCAGATATGTATATGAGAATAAAAATCTGAATATGTAATCATACTGAAGGAATCCGATGAGCTATAAAGCTTTTTTCAGAGATGTCTAGTAGGGGCGGGTTTGAACGTTACAGCAACAAACAATACAAAAAATACGATCGGAGTGCAAGGTATAGGAAAAGTAAACAAATCAGTAAAAAGGTAACTAAGCAATTTTTTTATCTTATCAGGTAAAATCCAATGAGGTATTAGCTTATATTTCAGAAGCCACTTGACCACAAATGATAACTCATGTTTGGGGGCAGCTATTGAAGGCGGCCTGAGATGAACATGATGTATGCTGAAATTCTTTCGCACCGTACATAGACAACCGTGCTAATCCGAAGTGCTGGGGAAGAACAACAAAAGTATTAGGTTAGGGACAGGGCTATAGGGTCAGGGCTATAGGATGTAAGGGCACTGCAGGTTCTCCACAAGGCACGTGATGCCCTCTAGTGGACGAACACAAAACTACAGCTGCTGCTGCAACGCAAGGGACAAGACAACCGAGCTGTACAGCCTCCACATCGCCACTTCTCCACGCACACAAAGCGAGTGGTGCTTCTCAGCCGCACAACCGTCATCACAAACAGTACCCTGAAACAGGCTTCGTCTATCAGTGTCTCATCAGCAGTCAGGCTCGCTTGAACCAACACTGGTGAACTGCCAGATGTTAATGATAGGGAACCACTCTGTTAGACGAGCCTTTTGCCTGTCCAAGGACGGGTGTATTGCAGTAAATCTGAAACTTGCAAGCGAAAAAGCAGACCACGACGTGATATTCATTGCATCCATTCGTGTGCAATCTGTAAGGCCGCGGTGACACGGACCTATTTCATTTAAAGGTTATCATCCCTTGTTCATCATGACGTCCTTTTTATATTCTTAGGTTTTTTCGGTAAAGTCACGTAGGTAAAACATTAAAATTAATAAAAGTAAAATAAAATAAAAATCACGACGTTTCGGAGGCAACACAAGCTTCCGTCTTCAGGTGGAACCGTCACAGCCACGACAGCTGTATCAAGTAATACAGCTGTCGTGGCTGTGACGGTTCCACCTGAAGACGGAAGCTTGTGTTGCCTCCGAAACGTCGTGATTTTTATTTTATTTTACTTTTATTAATTTAAATGTTTTACCTACGTGACTTTACCGAAAAAACTTAAGAATATGAATCCTTGCAGTCACGAAAGCTTCAAATCTAGAATTAACGTCCTTTTTACTTTGATGTAGAGGCGCTTGTGAAACGTGGACCCCCCTAATGGAATATCTGCGCCAGGTAGAAACGTCTAGGCTGTCCTGGCTACGATCCATCCTGGGTTTAACCAGGCTGGATCCTGGGTTTAACCAGGCTGGATCGTGTGAGGAGCTCACAATTCCTTGAAAGATCTGGACAAAGTCCCTGCAGGCAAGGCTGCGTTGGCTGGGTCATGTAGCCCGCATGCCCAGCCACCGCATGGCCAAGCAGCTTCTGTTTGGCCGAATAGACGGGCCTAAACGGACACGACATGATCTTTGGGTCTTTCGGGAAAGTCACGTAGATGGGTTCAAAGAAAGAAGCAGTCACGAAAGCTTAAAATCAAGATTGGGGCACGACATGGGCTGGAGTAGAGATTAACTGATGCGGTACGGGAGAATGTGAGCTGAGTGGTCTTGCCTCTCTCCATTGTACCCACTACATTAGTATGTTGAAGTGTGTGTGTAAGTGTATAGAGGTGTGTGTGTAGGTGTGTAAGTGTGTAGAGGTGTGTGTAAGTGTATTGAGGTGTTTGTGTAGGTGTGTGTGAGTGTATAGAGGTGTATGTGTAGGTGTGTAAGTGTATAGAGGTTTGTGTAGGTGTGTGTAAGTGTGTAGAGGGTGTGTGTCGGTGTGTGTAAGTGTATAGAGGTGTGTGTGTAGGTGTGTGTGAGTGTATCGAGGTGTGTGTGTAGGTATGTGTAAGTGTATAGAGGTGTGTGTGTAGGTGTGTGTGAGTGTATAGAGGTGTGTGTAGGTGTGTGTAAGTGTATAGAGGTGTATGTGTAGGTGTATGTAAGTGTATAGAGGTGTGTGTGTAGGTGTGTGTAAGTGTATATAGGTGTGTGTCGGTGTGTGTAAGTGTCAAGAGGTGTGTGTGTAGCTGTGTGTAAGTGTCTAGAGGTGTGTGTGTAGGTGTGTGTAAGTGTCTAGAGTTGTGTGTGTAGGTGTGTGTAAGTGTATAGAGGTGTGTTTAGGTGTGTGTGAGTGTATAGAGGTGTGTGTGTAGGTGTGTGTAAGTGTGTAGATGTGTGTGTCGGTGTGTGTAAGTGTCAAGAGGTGTGTGTGTGTGTAGGTGTGTGTGTATAGAGGGGTGTGTGTAGGTGTGTGTTGGTGTATAGAGGTGTGTGTGTGTAGGTGTGTAAGTGTCTAGAGGTGTGTGTAGGTGTGTGTGAGCGTATAGAGGTGTGTTGTGTGTAGGTGTGTGTAAGTATATAGAGGTGTGTGCGTGTAGGTGTGTGTAAGTGTATAGAGGTGTATGTGTAGCTGTGTGTGTCTAGAGGTGTATGTAGGATTGTGTAAGCGTATAGAGGTGTGTGTAAGTGTATAGAGGTGTGTATGTAGGTGTGTGTAGGTGTATCGAGGTGTGTGTGTAGGTATGTGTAAGTGTATAGAGGTGTGTGTGTAGGTGTGTGTGAGTGTATAGAGGTGTGTGTAGGTGTGTGTAAGTGTATAGAGGTGTATGTGTAGGTGTATGTAAGTGTATAGAGGTGTGTGTGTAGGTGTGTGTAAGTGTATATAGGTGTGTGTCGGTGTGTGTAAGTGTCAAGAGGTGTGTGTGTAGCTGTGTGTAAGTGTCTAGAGGTGTGTGTGTAGGTGTGTGTAAGTGTCTAGAGGTGTGTGTGTAGGTGTGTGTAAGTGTATAGAGGTGTGTGTAGGTGTGTGTGAGTGTATAGAGGTGTGTGTGTAGGTGTGTGTAAGTGTGTAGATGTGTGTGTCGGTGTGTGTAAGTGTCAAGAGGTGTGTGTGTGTGTAGGTGTGTGTGTATAGAGGGGTGTGTGTAGGTGTGTGTTGGTGTATAGAGGTGTGTGTGTGTAGGTGTGTAAGTGTCTAGAGGTGTGTAGTGGGGAGCGGTAGTGTAGCGGTTAGCGCGCTGCGCTATGAACCTGGCGACCCGGGTTCGATTCCCGCTCACGGCTAACACCAGTGACGATTATCTGAACCGGTCCTGGGCCTCCCCTAGGTCGACTCAACCTTAAATGAGTACCTGGTGCGGTGTGTAAACATCGCCACTAGGGAGACAAAGGCGGTCGGGCGTGGTGCTGGCCACCCACCCCCTCGTGTACCGTTCCGGCCTTCATAGGTGCTCGCTAACAGCACTTGCCCCTACAGTCTGTTCAGGCTATACGGGGGATCTTTGTAGGTGTATAGAGGTGTGTGTGTAGGTGTGTGTAAGTGTAAAAAGGTGTGTGTGTAGGTGTGTGAGTGTATACAGGTGTGTGTGTAGGTGTGTGTGAGTGTATAGAGGTGTTTAGGTGTGTGTAAGTGTATAGAGGTGTATGTGTAGGTGTATGTGTAACGGGTTCCGGAGACACTTGTAGAGGTAACTTCTTTATTACAATACAACACTCCAACAGTCCAACTCTCCAACAGTCCTGATACTCTGTTACAGCCTAGGTACACAGCCTAGCTACACAGCCTAGATACTCTACTCTGGCTACGCTCCGGAACTCGCCCTCACAAGGTCGTAGAGTCGGGAGTTTCAGTCCCACCACTGGCTCTCACAGCATCCCAGGGTCTTCAGATGGCTGGTCGTGGGTCTTGGGTCTTGAGTTACAACTGGGCCCCGATCGTCCAGGGAGCTCCGCTTATATGCCCAGTCCCCAACGAGGGGTGGGGCCGTGTGCGCCCCCAGATATCCCACAGAGCACACACAACCCCCCCCTTTTGGCGGCGCCAAGGGGATTAAGCGCCTGGGAACTCAACGCCTGACGCCAAGGGGCTTAAGCGTCTGACCCGCCTGAGAACCCACGCCTGGCGCCAAGGGGATTAAGCACCTGACCCGCCCAGGGACCCAGAGCCCCCAGCAGCCCCTCCCTTCTTATGTCACTACATATGTAAGTGTATAGAGGTGTGTGTGTAGGTGTGTGTAAGTGTATATAGGTGTGTCGGTGTGTGTAAGTGTCAAGAGGTGTGTGTGTAGCTGTGTGTAAGTGTCTAGAGGTGTGTGTGTAGGTGTGTGTAAGTGTCTAGAGGTGTGTGTGTAGGTGTGTGTAAGTGTATAGAGGTGTTTCTAGGTGTGTGAGTGTATAGAGGTGTGTGTGTAAGTGTGTGTAAGTGTGTAGAGGTGTGTGTCGGTGTGTGTAAGTGTCAAGAGGTGTGTGTGTAGGTGTGTGTGTGTATAGAGGGGTGTTTGTAGGTGTGTGTAGGTGTATAGAGGTGTGTGTGTGTAGGTGTGTAAGTGTCTAGAGGTGTGTGTAGGTGTGTGTGAGCGTATAGAGGTGTGTTGTGTGTAGGTGTGTGTAAGTATATAGAGGTGTGTGCGTGTAGGTGTGTGTAAGTGTATAGAGGTGTATGTGTAGCTGTGTGTGTTTAGAGGTGTATGTAGGATTGTGTAAGCGTATAGAGCAGGGGCGGTTTTCTTCATTAGGGCGATTGGGCGACGCACCACCAATGTCATTGAACCACAGAGTCACGCTAGCCGTCACTGTCAGCCTCTGGATATAGTCCATCAGCGTCATGTCACGTCTGTGGAGTACCCGCCTCTTTTTGGGCGATTTCACTCCGGCTGAGAATCGCCCCGAGTGGCCCCATAGACTTACATTGAAAGATGTTTTTTTTCGAACGGGGGCGCTCCAATGCATTCTCTATGGCTTCCGGGAGGGCAAGCCCTAACGTGCTTACGTCATCATACGTGCTAACGTCATCATAACGTAAGCACGTTTCATCCAACATATATTTATCGCCACCTAGTGGAATCTTCTTCTTGGTTCTTTCGGTAAAGTCACGTAGAAGGGAAGTAATAAAATAATAAAATAAAACATAATAAAATTATTCTCACGACGTTTCGGCCACAACGCAAGTTATTCTCACGACGTTTCGGCCCAACGTTCCACTCACTGGCTGGTGCAGTGTGCAGAGTAATGTATGGGTTGGCTGAGTAATTGGTATAGTAAATATATAGCAGTGTGAAACACAATTAGGGTGGGGAGCAATAGAAATACATAGGTGTTATATTAAAATGGATAAGGCAGCAACTGCAGCAAGCAGCAACTGCAGCAGCAGCAGCAGCAACTGCAGCTCCCTTTGATGCTGTTATCCTGCTATGCACATGGCCAGATGCCAGTACTAATCACATTCCTGCATTTCCCATTAAATATGCTAAATTCCTCTTGATATGCACAAAAAATTCTTTGTCAAGGCGCCAAGCTTCTTATATATATGCTCCCAGCTCGTGTGCCTGTTCATTCAGACTCTGTCGCCTCGACGGACCTGGTTTTCACCTGAGGACGGCTGCTTGCGTTGTGGCCG